>NC_083103.1:21877784-22201505 GCF_949774975.1 Lagenorhynchus albirostris | reverse complement strand
GAGCCAGTTTGGCTTCCAATATGGCAGGAGGTGGCCGGGAGAGAATGAGGACAGTTTAAGCTGCCAACAGAGGAGGAAAGCTTCTAAGCTCATCTAAGCCTTGACAGCATTTCCCTTCTGGGTGAAGATTTGAAATATGACCAGAGGCATGCTTTTGATGGCTTTTGATTTGGAAATTTTGTTTAAAAAGTTGTTTTGTTTTCAGCCTTTTAAGAGATTGATGGAAGAGAAATGTCCAAAGGAGATCTTCTGAGAATTTCAAACAAAAAATAATCTGTGTATGCGTTGGATAAAGTCCACAAATTCACTAACAGGTATCAGTAGGTAACCACATGATGATTTATTTTAACTGATGGCTTCTGTCCTTATTGGTACACTTAGCACTTGGGACTAGTATTTATTGATCCAGGCAAAGTAATTAATCATGCTTGGGTTTGCTTTTTTAGTTTACAACCTGAATGATATATATGTCTTTAAATGCTTTTTCCACACACTAAATGCCCCTGATGGGGACATCAGTCATCAGTTAAATATGTAAGCTCTTAGGCCGAGAATGGGAGTGTCAGTACAGACCCAGTGTACTTAATTGCTAATGAATGTTAGCCAGTTTACAACTTTACCTTTGATGTACACACCTGATATTTGTACAGTATTTCGCACTGTACATATAAAAATTGTGCTGATTGGGCTTCCCTGGTGGCGCAGTGGTGGAGAGTTCGCCTGCCGATGCAGGGGACACGGGTTCGTGCCCCGGTTTGGGAAGATCCCACATGCCGCGGAGCGGCTGGGCCCGTGAGCCATGGCCACTGAGCCTGCGCTTCCGGAGCCTGTGCTCCGCAATGGGAGAGACCACAACAGTGAGAGGCCCGCATACCGCAAAAAAAAAAAAAAAAAAAAAAAAAAAAAAAATTGTGCTGATGTCTATGAGCATTCTAGCCATCAGAGCTATTGCAAGAGCGACAACCGTAGTGTTGTTTTTTGTTTTTTGTTTTTATTTTATATTATTTTTGGCTGCATTGGACCTTTGTAGTTGCGTGCAGGCTTTCTCTAGTTTTGGCGAGCCGGGGCTACTCTTCGTTGTGGTGTGCGGGCTTCTCATTGTGGTGGCTTCTCTTGTTGTGGAGCACGGGCTCTAGGTGCGCCGGTTTCAACAGTTGTGGCACGCGGGCTCAGTAGCTGTGGCGCACGGGCTTAGTTGCTGCGCGGCATGTGGGATCTTCCCGGACCAGGGCTTGAACCCGTGTCCCCTGCATCGGCAGGCGGATTCTCAACCACTGCGCCACCAGGGAAGTCCCACCGTAGTGTTTTTAACCACTTTTTCTCCCCTTTTTGTTATTTAAGCTAGGATCTTCCGGTGGCTGAGGTTTAATGACAGGAAATGATCATGACTCTTAAACTCCGAGTGGGCTCGAAACCAAAAACCTTTCATGCTGTCCGTTTCCAAAATGGATTCAATAAACGTCATTTTGTACATGCCGCCCTGTTCCCAGGCTGCGTGTCTTGATTGAATTTGCAAGCGCAGAGCGTCCGTTAGATCTTTTCTGCCTCCTGTCCTCACACTCCCTGTGTGAGGAGCCTGCCTTCCCTGGCGCCATGTTCCGTTTCCTGTTGCCCCCACCCCAGGGTTAGGCAGCAGCCTGACCTCAGCCAGTCTCCCCTGGGCTTGGCTTGCCATCCTTGTCTGGATTGGCAAGTCATTTCCTGGAGGAACAGCCTGTCTGCAGAAGAGCTTGGAAAACACCGAACAAAGTCGGAGAAGGCAAGGCCTCTTCTGAAGCCAGCTTGGTCTCTTTCCTGAGTGTTTGACCTGGAGGGGGCACTTACCGTATTTACTTGTAAACCATCTCCTCATATATGCCCCTTCGGTTCTGTTGGGCAGAGGCTATTTATTTATTTTTAAAATTTTTATTGGAGTATAGTTGATTTACAATGTTGTGTTAGTTTCAGGTGTACAGCAAAGTGAATCAGTTCTACATATACATATATCCCGCAGAGGCAATTTATAATATTTTGCTCTCCACATATATTGGGCTAGCCAAAAAGTTCATTCAGGTTTTTCCATGCGAGCCGATGGAAAACCCGATCGAACTTTTTGGCCAATCCAGTATTTTCCTGGGAGGGCTGCAGCAGTGTTGGCTTGAGACCCCTGAAGGCTTTGTAACAGGCTTCAGAGAGGCGTGACCTGAACTGACTGAAGATCCTGGAGGAGGTCAAGGAGAGCGTTCACACTTTTTATTGTGCCTTCAGAGGCTGGAAGTGTGAACTATGAACCCTGAGCATTCTGCCTTGGTAGATTTCATGCCATTGGGGCACCACCTGTATTCACTCAGCCAGCCACTCATCTTCCGGCCAAGGATTTGTGGAACTGCCACTGCTTTGTAGGCACTTGTGTGTGCTGGGGATGCAGTGATGGATGGATAACCTGCGTGCCTGCTCTCTTGGAGCTTACCATTGAATGCGGGAAGGCTGGCAATCAGGTCAACACAGGCATTTCAAAAAATGAACAACACTGCATCCAGTGTTGTTTCAAAAAATGAACAACACTGCATCCACATAAAATGGCAAAATGCAGTGACTAGAGGGTGATGCGAAGGTGACCCTAGGTCAGGCGGCTAGAGAAGGTCTCTCTAAAGTTGCAGCCGGCTTTACAACCTGCTTTTGTTTCCGCTCGCTGCCGTAATAAATTACCACGAATAAGTGGCTTAAAACAGCGAACACTTCTAATCTCACAGTTCTGTAGGCTGGAAGTCTGACCTGGGTCTCCCTGGGCTAGAAGTCAAGGTGTTGGCAGGGCTGAGTTCCTTTCTGGAGACTCTGAGGGAGAATCCATTTCCTCACCTTTGCCTGCTTCTAGAGGCCACCCATGGCCTCTTCATCTTCAACACCAGCAACAGTGGGTTGAATCCCTCATGCCAGCCTCCGTTCTGCCTCCTTCTTCCACTTTTAAAGACACTTGTGATTCCATTGGGCCCACCTGGATAATCTTCATCTCAAGATTTCTATGGGCAAGGCCTCTCCTGCCCCCTCTGCTGATGTCTCAGTGGGAGAAAGGCCAGCCACCTGGTATGCTGGGGACCCCGAGAAGATGAGGCGGTGTCGAGCGGGTGGGTGCTGGTCTCCAGGGAGACTGGCCCACCTAGCCCAGGGGCCTTTAAGCCTGATTTCTACCCACTGGCCCAGACTCCCATGGTGACCATGATGCTGGAGTTCTTCACTCAAATCTTATTTCCCATCTCATATGCCTGTCAGGCCCACATCACCCCTTGAATGCACTTGTATGACTTGGTACTCCCTGAATTGGTCTCCAGGTTCCATTTCACCCTATGGACACGCCCCAACTGATCTTTCTAAAATGCAATCCCTGCTTAAAACTTCTCCCTGGCTGCAAATAAAATCCACACACCTGAACTTGCCTTTCCAAGCTGATCCCCACCTGCCTTTCCCACCTCCTTCATTGCTCCCTGACTGTCCGTTATCCCAGGAAGCTGCCTTCCACCTCCACACCCTCCGCCGTGCCTCTGCTGGTCCTTCTCCCTCATCCAGGTACACTCTCAGGTACTGTCCTAGGAAGGTGAGGATGTGTAGGATTTCTGTTTGCATGCCTGGAGCCTAGCAATACAGAGAGGGATCCAAGTCTTGTGCATTGAATGAATTAATGGGGTGGTGATAATTCTGATCTGACCCCCTCCCTCCCAGGTATTTATGGAAAGCACCTTCATCCCCCTTCCTTTCTTCCTCCGTGGGGACCTTCCCCATGATGCTCTCTAGGGATGTTCCAACTGAGGCTGCGTGGCCAGGTGACCCTGTGAGCAAGGCAGGGGTTGGAGGCAGGTCTGAGTCCGTCCCTGTATCCCTGCCCCCTCCTGCTGCAGCCAGTGGCTGCCGTGGCCCTGTGGACAGCTACCCCTGTCCACAGGGCTGCTACCTTGCTGCTGAGCCAGCCACCTCTTTCTTGGCCTTTCCCCTTTCTGTCTGTGGTGAGAAATTCCTTCGGAGCCTGGACCTTGTGCCTGAGGGAGAGAGAAAGCCCTTGTTTGTCGCAGGGCCATCTCCTTGAAGAAACCCTCCTGCCACAAAGTAAGAGGGAGCGGCCTAGGCCCCTGTGCTCAGGCAAGAACCTCCTTGTCCTAAGCCCCCTGCCCTCAGGATCCAGCACAGGGGAGGTTCCAATGCCGCCACCCTGGTGTGCCCTGCACTGTGCTGATCCTCGTGGCAACCTTGCAAGGCAGGTGTCCCCTCATTTTGCAGATGGGGAAACTGAGGCTTGGGTTCTTTAAGCAATGGAGCTGGGACTCAACCCCAGGTTCTTTCACCTCAAATCCAGTGGTCATCCCTATCTATTCCATGGGGTATCCCAGCTTTAGAAAGTGAGAAAGCAAAACAGATAAGCCAGGGGCATAATCTCCTTTGCCTGCTGCAAGGTGAGACCGTTTCAGGGTTTCCAGAAAAGCAAAGAAACAAAGCTGCCGCTCTTCTCTAGCTATTTCTAGAAAACCTGAGAGTAGAGAGTGGGGAGGGGGACCCAGGAAAGTGGATTTCTTATGTAGGAAAGATTTCAATGGATATTTTTATTAATGAGTTTAATTTTGGCTTTAAAATACTATTTTAATAAGTTTAATAATTAGTAATCATTTAATAAGTAATACAATTAATAATTTTGTCATTAGAATCAAGATACAAGTTAAACTTTTTCAGGCTTTTAATTTTATTATCCTACGAATTTTATTATTCTATAAGTCTAGCAGATTGTAGCAATAACTTTGGAGGAGACTTCTGCATAATGCTTGGTCCTATTTACAAGCTAGGCTCAGCACTTGAAATGCTTTTAAATGCATTTATAAATTTAATATATTAATTTCTTTTCAAAGTACTTCAGTTTTTATGACAGCATGCAAAATGTCCCCCAATCCTAAGTTCTTATAGGAACTAATACATTAAACTTATAAATAAGGGAAACTTTAAATGTTTTCATACTCTACTTAAACTTAGATATCACCATTAAAAAATCGCAAGTCTAAATTAATTACTCAATTATACATTTTAAAGTGGAATTATAAAACTGTCATTCTAACGGACCTTATTCTCTTAAATATCACGTGTCTAAAATACCAAATATGCCGTTTGCTTTCTAACATAAAAATATTAGAGCTATAGTTCTGTTTTAAATCTTTCTCCACTTAAGCCTCAGTCTTCCTGGTGTGGTGGTTGTTAAGCTATTGTCTCAGCTTCGAGACTTTTCTATATTTGGGGATTCTGGGGCTGGGATCCTGCACATACACATCCGATTGTTAGCTGGGTCCCTGTTAGCTCTCCCAGTGGGGGCCACTAGAGGGAGCCTGGGAGGCTGGTGGAGTCTCTGCTTCCTGTCCTGTCAGCATTGTACTGACAGTTGGGTCCAGTGGCAGTAGCTACCTCCAGTTTGCAGGTTTTCCTCCCCCCCAGAACCCGCCTCAACATTCCTGCTCAGAGACAGCAGCACCGCTGGCCTGGGCCCCCCTCAGACGTCTGCAGCCCAGCTCTCTGCGGCCATCCTCCAACCCTTTACATCTCAGTCATCCCCAGCTCTTCCTTCTAAGGGTGGTCGTTGCCTCCTGTAGTTACTGTAGTGATTTCCTCAGTGTCCACTCTTTGCCGTTTTACTTGTTCAATACCTGATGAATAATTCTTCCTATTAAATGCTCTGTTAAAATGATGGATATGGCTTTTGCCCCTGACTAGACCCAGACTGATGAACCAGGGTTGAAAACTACATGCCTGCTAAAGAAGACAGTAACCATCCCAGTTAACCAAGGTGATGCATTACCAGAAATTTCCTTTGGACGTGAGACTCAGACCTGCAGACATTCAGAGCGATTCTTCTCACCTCCACCTAAGGAAACCGTAGTATTTCAAGTAATTTTGGTGATTGTTCCTCAGCATTCTTGAAATTATGAGCAAATTGTACTTGATTCTTGTCAGCATCCCCAAGAGACACTGGGTGCTATTTATGATTTAGTCAATGACTTCAAAACCTAAAAGAGCATAAGACAATTGCCTACTTCTTCAGTCTACCTGCAGAAGTATGCCCTTCTCACCAAGTCACTCATTAAATTGGTTCTTAATTTCCTTGGTTTTTCTGGCCTAAGTCTAATGATCTTTGAGAAGAATACTAAGCAATGTAAATATCTTGAACCTAACAGTCGCCTGAATTCTTTCATACTCTCAGGAACACATAACTTTTAACAAATACCTAACTTCAGTCTGATATCAGTTATATATCTCAGATAGCTTTGTCTGGGGTCCAAGTTATGAGGTCATTCCATCCTCTGTAAACTGAACTAGGATCAAGTCAATTGCCTGCCAACAGAAACGTTTGCTGCCCACTCCAAGGCAGTTTTGAGAAGGGCTCAATAGGTGGAAATAACATACGGCTTCTGGTTCTGGCCATAGGGGAATGGCTTGTATCAGATGAATCTTTTTGCCAAAATAATTATAAAACCTGGATAAAATATATAAAGCAAATGGGCAAAGGAATTGGAGAGCACCCAGTGCAGGCAGGATCTGAACTGCTATGATCCCTAAGAGAAGGGAAACAAATGAGGCAAAACTTCACATTCATCCTGGTTTTTCCAAAGGGTTTTACCCAAAATCACTGAAAGTGAGAGCTTGCTGGGTGGCCCCTCGAAGCCCCTGATTTTCCATAGAGAAGTTGTTCCACTGGAGGGAAATTCCCTCTTGAGGCTCCTCACCAGTGTGTGAGAGCTGCCCTGAGGCTCGGCCCCCCAAATTGCCCCCGGAGAGGCGGTGAGCACAGGAAGAGAATTAACTCCACAGGGAAACCAGGGCCACTATCTGTAGTTTCAATCTCTTTCTCCTCTGTCCTGCTCCACTGCAGTCAGACAGACCTTTTTCTATGCCCAGCAAAACTAGCTGGTGACCTTTGACAAGTTACTTAACCTCTCTTTTCTTCCACAAAACGCAACTAATTATGCCTACCCTGCAAGATTAGAGGAAAAAAATATATATATGTGCATGCACACACATATACACACATATACACATACTTACATACACACACATGCATGCATACAGATGGCATAGAAAAGGTCCAGGCTGTCTCCGGGTTAGGTAAAATCATTAGTGTTCATAGCAGCCTTCTGTGTAATGGCCAAAAACTGGAAACCACAACATCTGTCGATTGATGAATGGCGAGACAAAACGAGATACATCCACACAGTGAAGTTCTACTTGGCAACAAAAAAGGAATAAACTACTGACACATGCTACATCATGGACAGACTTCAAAAATGTCATGCTAAGTGAAAGAGACAGACATAGGAGACCATACACTGTATGATTCCATTTATATGAAATGTCCAGAAAAGGCACATTTATAGAGACAGAAGGCAGATTAATGGTTGCCTGGGGTGGGGAACGGGAGTGGGGATTAACGATACACGGGCATCAGGGGTCTTACTGCAGGGAGGAAAATGTCCTAAAACTGAGTTATGATGATGGTTGCACCACTTGGTTAAGTTACTAAAAGTCATTTGAACTGCACACCTGAAATTGCATTTTTCTTTTTTTTTTTATTGTGGTAAAATATACATAAAATTTGCTATTTTCATCTTTTTTAGGTGTATAGATCAGTGGCATTAAGTACCTTCACATTGTTGTACAACCATCACCAGCATCCATCTCCGGACCATTTTCATCTTCCCCACCTGAAACTCTGTCCCCATTAAACAATTATTCCCTATTTCCCTGCCCCAGCCCCTGGCAGCCACCACTCTTTCTATCTCTATGAATTTGTTCTAGGCTCCTGATGTAAGAGGAATCATACAATCTCTGTCCTTCTGTGACTGGCTTATTTTGCTCAGGATAATGTTTTCAAAGTTCATCTATGTTGTAGCATGTGTCAAAATGTCCTTCCTTTTTTTTTGGCGGTACGCGGGCCTCTCACCGTTGTGGCCTCTCCTGTTGCGGAGCACAGGCTCCGGACGTGCAGGCTCAGCGGCCATGGCGCTCCGCGGTATGTGGGATCCTCCCGGACCGGGGCACGAACCCGTGTCCCCTGCATTGGCAGGCGGACTCTCAACCACTGCACCACCAGGGAAGCCCTGTCCTTCCTTTTTAAGGCTGAGAAATATTCCCGTGTATGTATGTACCACATTTTGTTTATTCATTAATCCCTTAATGGACATTTGTGTTATTTCCATCTTTTGATTATTGTGAATAATACTGCTATGAATATTGCTGTGTAAATATCTCGAAACTGGTAGGGTTTGTGATAAGTAAAACATATCTCAGTAAAGTTATTTAAAATAAAACTTTTTTTTCCCAAAATTTAAAGAGCCAATAAATGGTAGATGCTGTTATATCAATAACTTAGAGTGGCAAATTTGATCAATGAAGTGAGTTTTTAAAAATAAAATTAATTTAATAAAAAAGACATGGTTTAGGGCTTCCCTGGTGGCGTAGTGGTTGAGAGTCCGCCTGCTGATGCAGGGGACACGAGTTCGTGCCCCAGTCCGGGAAGATCCCACATGCCGCGGAGCGGCTGGGACCGTGAGCCATGGCTGCTGGGCCTGCACATCCGGAGCCTGTGCCCCGCAACAGGAGAGGCCGCAGCAGTGAGAGGCCCACGGACCGCAAAAAAAGAAAAAAAAAGAAAAAGACATGGTTTAGAAAAAGGAAAAATACAGAAAAGTACGAAAAAAAAAATCTGTAATCTCACTTGGAGATAAACCGTTGAAAGACTACAAGAACTACCAAATTTTAATTTTACTTGAAATTAGTAGAAGGAACTGAACTGAACTGAAGAAGTTGCTGAACTTCAGATGTTTATCTAGAACAGAGAGATTCATTCCTAAACTCTCTCTCTAAAGGCAAAAAAAAAGTTATGAGAAAATATTGAGTTTGGGTTGGGACCCATGGTTTTTCTATTTCAGTTCATGTTTCTTAATGGTCAAAGTTTAATCTCCCAGATGGACAACTGTTTCATAAAAATAGAGGATATTTCTGATGTTTAAAAAAATTAAGTACCTGAATTTTTAGATGAAAAATAAAGAACGTTGAAAACCTCAGCCAGGGGCTTCCCTGGTGGCGCAGTGGTTGAGAGTCTGCCTGCCGATGTAGGGGACACGGGTTCGAGCCCTGGTCTGGGAGGATCCCACATGCCGCGGAGCAACTGGGCCCGTGAGCCAGAACTACTGAGCCTGCGCGTCTGAAGCCTGTGCCGCGACAGCGAGAGGCCCGTGCACCGCGATGAAGAATGGCCCCCGCTTGCCCCAACTGGAGAAAGCCCTCTCACAGAAACGAAGACCCAACACAGCCATAAATAAATAAATAAATAAATAAATAAATTAATTAATTAAAAAAACAAAAAACAACTTATAAGATAAACTTCTAAGAGAAATTATTAGGGAATGACTAGTTTGTAAGCCAAGTAACTACAAAAATGACAGATCACTTTCAAAGCAGGAGGAAGTGATTGTAGCTAGCGTCTAAAATAAATCCAAGGAGGTTACACATGAATTCTGAGTATCTGTCAGTTTTCTCCTCCCTTGAATTAACTGGTTCTTGTTTTTGAATATATCTGCTCCAGCCTGAATTTTTTCACCCAGAGGTGTGGAGTCCACACATTCTATGTTTTGCTGTCTTTATTCACTGCAAAAAAGAATTAACCGAAACTTGAAAATAAGGCAAAAAGTTGGGCTGTATGTCCTTTTAGAGCCACACTGGGGAATTATTTAACAAGTTGCCCGAGGATTATTTAATTTTCTGGGAGAATATTTCTCTGTTTGACTTTGCTATTTATTATTTGATCATAGCCCAGATACTGCAAAGTTATGTTAATTTGTATTTTTCTATTTCATAGGAAAGATAACCCCAAAGGTTATGGCTTTATTAGCTTGTAAGACATTAACCAGTTTCTTCTGTAACCTAGCCATTTAATTCTAACATTCTTTTTTTGTTGTTTTGAAAATGCTTTTCCTGATTATATAAACTCTTTTTACCCAGATGCTCTTGGAATCAGCTTTACCATCTAATGGTTCCGTCATAAATTAATGAGCTGAACAAAACCTTTGACATATTCTATATTTGAATGAGAGCCATGATTTTACCATCTTAACAATTATATTTTGATTTATCTGGTAGACCTCAGATCATACTCTCTCCTTCCATCTCCTGTGAAGAGTCACCTGGAGAGCCTGTTTAGAATGCAGATTCCCCAGCCCACCGCTCAAAAAGTCTAATTCTGGGGGTTTGGCCAAGGCCCAATAATATGCATTTTAATAAGCACCCCAGAAGATTCGGAGGCTGATGGTCCTCAGACCCAGACACCTCGCGAAAGCCCCCAGTGAACTGCATGGTACTAATGCTGACTTGATTCTCACTGTTCAGCGAGGACAAAGATAACCGGGGTTAAAGGTTGAGGCCTTGGGATGTGCTAGAGTCCAATAGTCCATTTTCCTAAACTTCAGCTTGGAGATAGCAGTTGATCTCCAATGTTCATCTACCCATTGGCTATATCAGAACAGAGGCAGAGGAGTGGGGGTGACCAGGAATCTGAACACATAAGTTGAATCTCGAGAAATTGCTGATACTCAACTCTTTATTGACCTTACAAAAAAGGTGATTTTGTATGGGTCGACCTAATAATTCCTCAGGTGTTTCTAATTTGAAGCTGATTTGGCAACCAACCTGTGAATATGATAGTTGGGGGTGTAATTTCTAATATGGGGGAAAGTGCTTTGTAGCATTCATCAGACTCAAAGCAAAAAAAATTAAGGACTCTCTTCCCCTAAAAAGCCACAAAGTACAACTTTTTGCATATAATCTAGGGGAATTTATGGACTCCTTAAAAGTGCAAGGACTCCAGGCTAATCCTAGTTTACAGATTTCCTTCTGAAGGTTGCTTGCTTTAGGGATGAAGCTCTGCTGCCCCCTACTGCCAAATGAGGCTCCAGCTGGCTTTGCTCTACTCAGGCCGGTCTTTCAGTTTGGAGTTTTGTAGAAGCTAGAACCCGCTGTCATCCCACGCCAGTTGGAGCAGTCCAATTCTAGGCGGGAATGGGCCCCACAGATGTGTTTAACCATCATTCACACACTGCAGTGAATTCTCGTCAGTGCAGGGTGCAGGGGCATTTTGTGCTTTGATGGAACACTATGCATTGTCTAGTCCAAAGCACACCCTTCAGGGTTCTGAGTCTCATTCTAAGGAAGCTACTTTACAGCTCTGTCCTGTAGATAACCAAGAGCAATGCAAAATGATTCTTATTTCTAGAAACGGAAATTATGTCCTGTGAGATTTGCTTGACACACACACCCCCCCCCGCCCCACACCAAGGAAGAAGCTGGGTTTGCTTCCATTTCGACATTCATGTAAATGTTCCTCGTCTCTAGGTGTGTCTGTTCTTTGGGTTCTCATTTGGACGGTTATATAACGCATCTGCCTGCTTCCCTCATTAAGAGTTAGAGAAAATCTTTAACACATGCTCATTTGATATCTGTATGAGAACCGTAATTTGACTCTTTTTTGAAAATTATCCTTTAACAAAGGCCAGGATCATATTAGAGATCTCTGATCCCCATCTGATTCCTTTCCTTGAAAGCTCATAGTCTGATTGAGAAGACACTCAGTGCTGCCAGTAACTCTTTGAGATATTAAGAAATCCTCCCCTCCTCTCCCTGTACCCCACCTGCCTCTTTCAGGTAGCATGCCACCTCTTTGCCTCAGGGGAGGGAGGTATATAGCAAAAGCAAAACAAAAGGCAACAACTGAGGATTTTGTAAATCTTTCTGGGTTTTGTTCTAGTAAAGCTTCAGCCCACAGAAGAGTTCAGAGGAGCAGTGGAGCAGGAGAGGACCTGAATCTTGGAGAAACAGGGAGTGGACTTTTCCTTCTACGGAACCATGGGGTTCCCTCAGGCTGAGAGAAGGAGAGGGAGGCAGGAGCATCAGGACCAGGCCCTGAGAGGCAAGGCTGCAGGGTCGGGGTGGATGGAACAAGAGCAAGGCACAGGCTGGAAGGCCCCGCTAAGCCCAGTGGACACGTGTGCGCGTGTGTGTGCATGCGTGTGTGTGGGAATGAATTTGGCCTCTAGCCTTCTGGGCTATTTAAAACCCTCAGATCTTGACTCATGAGGCAAGCTGCATTCTGTTAAAGTCGTTTGTGTTCTGGGGGCTACATTTTAAAAGTGAAGAAAGAACAGAAAATGTCAGAACGGATCAGGTGTAGTAAAAGCAAGTGTTTCAGAAACCTTCTGTGTCAGGTGAGTTGGTGTACATATTATTTATTCATTTATCTCTATCTAATTTACTGTGGGTAGTGAGAAAAAAAGATTGCAAAACTGATCCTAAAAGCATTAATAAACAGTCAATTTTTGTTCTATTGGTCTAGTTGTATTCAATAAACCTGCCTTCTTTCCTCTTCTTTCACAATGGCGCCAAAGGAATTTCAGATTAGACTGGAAAAAATTTTACTTTCAGGCTCCGAACTAGTCTAAAGGGAATGACTAGTTACCATCTTTAAGCACTTTTGGTGGGGCTTCGTCTACTTTAGCTAGACACCTCAAGAGAAATGAGCAGCCGGGGGAAAGGAACCTGGAATTGAGACAAGGAGGCCAGACTCCTCAGACAGAAGCTCACTATTTTTAAATCAACCCCTGCCTGCCAGTCAGGATAGAGCAGCCAGTGGGAAGGTGGGGTAAGGAGGGGAGGGATGATTTTTCAGGAGTTTGAGATCTACTTTTGAGCGCAGTTTTATTATTTATCTTTCAGCAGTATAAATTCTGTGAAGACCAGACTTGCTGACCCACTTTTGTATTAAAATGTACAAACCCCTACCCAGACCAAGCAAACATTGTGATTTTGCCTCATTTTCTGCCAAGGCTACAACTGTCACTTTATAAAGTAATCCTGTTCCTGCTGGTCCCTTAATTACAAAAGTTAATTTTGAAAATGTGACAACAGCATAACAGACATCCGTAAGAATGGACTAGAAGAAAGACGTGTTGTTAAACACAAATGAAGACCACACTTGAAAACTCTCTGAGCAGACACAACCAGTTTGGTCATACAAGAAAAGCTTAATTTAGCTTATTTTGCAAGACAAGCAAGGCTAACTTGACCTGAGTCACTTCTTGCTTATGCCTCTGAAAATCATAAGCAAAACTTAAATTGTTCCCCAAAATTGATATGAAGTAACCACTAACCAATTTCCTTTCATTTAAGAAAATTCTAATATTGTAACCAATGACTGTGAAGAATAAGCATTGTCTCCACACTAGATAAGCTGCATTATAACAATAGACAGGAGGGGTTAGGTGTGTCAGTCTGGCATTTGTTTTCATCTAAATTAATATTCAACAAGATCCCAATCAAGGAGCACTGTTTTGGTCATATCTTTGCAACCACTACTAAGATGCTATCTACGGTAAAAACTCCAAGTGCCTTTGGAGATAAACGTGAATCTACATCCATCACCTGGGCTTAGAAAGAACAGAGCACACTCAGAGACCCTGCTTAGCCCTTGGCCGACCCTGTAATTTCATCTCATCGACCTGATGGAGACCACCTGAGGCCGGGCTGGCAGGAGCAGGGCTGGTGCTGTGTGTGGTGTGGGTTGATGCTCGGGGAGCAGAGGAGGGTGTGGCAGTGCATCGGGATGACTGCCTTAAGCCCGGCCCTTCCACACAACCTGTTCTTAAACTGAACACTGATTTTCTATCTTTCTGTGTTGAATGTCTGCCTCCTCCCATCTTTGTATTCACCACCCCCGCACACACAAAATACATTATTTTCAGAGTTCAGATGGATTAGGAAAACACTCACAAATTCTGTGGCAATAGTAAGTTCTAAGCAACAGCGGGTTTTTGATAAGACACTTTGACCGTTTCCCATGCTTCAATTTTTCAAAAGTCAGAGTTCATTCCGTAGCTTGTCATACAGTTAGAGAATTATGAGAGCCTCCCCGGATTCACAGTGTATTTTTTCTTTCTTTTTAAAGTGTCTTTCTTAATAGATCCAAGCATTAATAAATGTTACCCATTACCCATTAATAATATCTAAATTTCAAATTCTAGTCCCCACTTTACAAGTAGATAAATGGACACAAAGAGAAGTGATTTGCCTGTGGTCAGTCAGGAATAAAATCTAATAAAAATCTAAATCTCTTAGCTCCTAATTTACTGGTTTATACACTAAATTACCCTGCCTCTTCAAGCCCTCTGGGAACATAATCCTGGAATGCTGCATAAGCAAAATGGGGCCAAAATTGCACTCTCACCAGAGAAATTAATTGGATAATTAATCAAGTATGGAAATAACATTAGAATATTCTGTACAACTGATCAAGGACTTTCAAATAATTCTATTATAAAAAACATCCCTTCAGGCAAAATAAATAAGATTGAAATTCAGCATGACAGATTTACAAGTTTAAACTAGCTTAAATTAAGGACTACAATTTTAGCTATAAAGCAAATATCGTGTTTCCCGGAGGAGCTTAAGACAACTGAATTAAAGGTGTTCAATTATCTTAGCAGTGCGATTTTTAAAGAGAAACCAACCTTAATAAGTCTCATTAAAAGGAGCATCTCTGAAGTGGTAAGGCAAATGTAACAAAATGCTATTTGTGGATTCCAGGTGGTAGATGGCCATGTTACAATTCTTGCAACAATTCTGCATGTTTAGAAAATTTCATAATAAAGTGCTGGGGGAAAAAAGCAAAATAAAAGTAACATTTATTTCTTATCACCGAAAACTCACATGACAAATAACCTGCCAAAAAGTGGTGCACCTCAACCAGTATTTTCACTAAATGTTCATTGTTGATATTTGAGTGTGTGCTGTGTGCCAGGCACTGTGCTAAGTCTGGGGTTTCAGCTATGGACGGAATCTTGCCCCTGCCGCTCAGTTGATGTTCCCCTCAGGGCCACTGATAGCGTCTCTTCCTTGGAATACAGAAATCCATCTGCCCTTCTTCCCACTGGCGTTCTATTTAGCTTTTATCCTGAAATCTATCTGGGAGAAAGCTGGGATAAATGCAATTCATCAGCAGAGACAGGGAAGCTCTATCAAGAGGAGGTTCTCCCTTTGAGAGACCGCATCTTAGCGAAGCAACTGGGCATCTCCTTGCAGGTATTTGCCTTTGACTAAAAGTGAGGGCTGTGATTGAACATCATGATCTGCAGAGATGCATCTGATTTGATTTCATCAGATCACCTTTTTGGATACTAGGAATTTGGAAGTGCCAACTCCATTCTAGACTCTACAATAGCGACTGTGAAACTAACTACAGCTTATCATATATATGCACCCGGGAATTTTTAAAAAATGTATTTCAAAGGAAAAACACAAATGACTATTGTCCCTTTTTCATTTCCTCAAGGCACTGCACTGCTTAGGTTCTATGGAACTAGGCATCACAAAAACACCTGATGGTATTTCTCATAAAACAGTGAGTAGAATTTAACTGAGGCAAAACAAGAACAGCAGTAACTGAATTAAGGAAAGCTATTTCAAAGCCTTAAGTTAGAAAAACCTCTCTAATAATTAAAAATGTTTTCTGGTCACCAGAGACTTGAGGATTCCCTGGATAAAGGAATGACAGGCAACTGCTCCTTTTTGGTGAGAATGTACTCTAACTGCATGCATAATTCATAAACATGCTCTTAGTTTACCTAAGACTTATGGTATAAAAACAGCAATGGGGGACAATTTTATAATTTTATACCTGCCACAAAAACTAAATGCTAGAGATCATTCAACATCTCTGTTAGTCCGTCTTTAGGGGGAAAACCCCTCAATTTTCATCCTATTTCACTTTTTTCTATTCTATTTTTATTCCCCCCAATAAAAGTTTAATCATTTTGTAGTACAGCCAGAAACTGTCATTGCTGCAACCGCTAACAGACAGTAAAAAACTACCAAACTACCACAACATCCTGACTTTGTTTTCCAATAACAAAGGGTATGACCTGCAGCAAGTTTCATCCAACACTGGGTTGGACACCTCTGGGAAAAGAAAAAAACAATTTATTTTTAATTTAACAATGTGTAAAAGCAATGTCCAAAGATAAATGTTAAAAGGTTAATAAAACATAAATACACAGCTCAAATACTTGTTAGCCAACTGGGTGAAACCAGCATGTTGCAGAGTGAGGCAGGAGGTTTGAAAAATGAACGGAAGAGAGCCACTTTCCAGCGAAGAGTGGATTCTGAGTTGAAGTCACCAAAAGTTTATATATGGAGAGTTTGACCATTACTTTTACTCTATATTCACAATGAACGACCAGTATAAAATAAGTGGCAGGTTTATTACAAAATGCCAAATGTTGGGGGTTAAAAAAAATTGTTCAAATTAAAAGGAGACCCTAAATTGATACTAAATTGAAGTATTATGTCAGCAAAAAAAATAAAGCAATTTTTCTACTGGCAAAATCCTCTTGTAGATATTGCCAACTTTCTGCTGGTTAGCACTTCATTTCTTAAAACAGAATTTTATGGTTGGCATGGACCTTAGAAATAGCTAATTCAACTCCTTCAGCGAAACCTGAAGCTAAAAGTTGAAGTGAGGCAAAAAACTGTTGTTGTTTGGATTAAGGCTCCCAAGTTAGTAGAAAAAAATAACATAACCAAAGCAGGAAATGGCTCGCCTCAGTACCTAATGCACAGCCATGCTTTTAATAGAAATTTGACCAGGAAGCTTTTAAATGCTATTTCCTTCTCTGTGAGGGTTGAATGTTTTGTGGCAACATTTTTTTCTCCAAGGACATGTTTACTGTAAAAAAATATAAAACATGTAAGAAAGCACAAAGAAGAAAATAAGTCATCAAAAAGAGTTTAGTATATTTCCTCCAGGCTTTTTTGTTTCTATACAAGAGTAACTGCCATTTATTTTTCACATGGAACTGGACAGCAATTTATTTCTGGAAAACCATCACAGGAACAGCAGCGGTGCCGGGCTCCTCACCTAGAGGGCCGTGCCGCAGTGATCCTCGGGAGCTGGCTGCAGAGCTCAGGGGCCACGGAGCACAAACTGTCAGCAAGCCAACTGTGAGCTAGCGACGGGCAGCTGCCGCTGATGGTGGCACTGGGAACAGGGTCCCTGTATGACCTTTTCTTTCCCCCACTTTACAGAATAAACCCACCAGAGCAGGAGCCTGGATGTGGGGTGGGTAAGGAGAGTAGACAGAAAAGTAAAGGGAAAGGTCAGAGTGGCACTTGCTGGGTCTGCCCGGAACCGAGACCATTCCTTTGCACGGTCTCTTGGCTTCCTCTTGAAATGAAGGCTGATCTTGAACACCGGCCAGGGGCTCTGATTTGGCCTCTCTGGAGTTGCAGGACTACCTCAGACAACTTTAAACAATCTTGTATAAACAGCATGGTGTAGGGGTCCTCTCAGATTCTTCATAAGAGCCTGTACTAGTTGTGGGACTCCCTGAGAACTACATTTCACCATAATCTTTAGTATCTAAGGCTTTTAACAAGTATCTAGTGGCACAAAACCCATCCCTCCCTGTTAGGAACAACTGACCACTTCAATACATTCCACGTGATCCTCCTCAGGTATGAACTGTGGGACTAAAGCCACCCGCTCCAGCCAAGTCCTGATATAATCACTATGACTTCCAACCTTGGTTTGGTGACCTCTCAGGTACACCAATGATCTCCCAAGTATTAAGAAATTCTGCATTTAGGACAGCAATTTTCTTCCATTAATTGAACTAAACCAGAAGGTGTTCAAAAGAGCTGAAAATTTCTGGCTCAAATAGCTTTTCTCACCACCAATGAGCTGCCCTATTGGTTGACTAGTTGAGCCATTTAAAATTTTTGTTGGTGATTATGTGTGTGCATCTCCTTGTCCTACAACCATTAGGCAACAGAGAACATAGGTAGGGCTGTGGAATTCACTCTGCCTGGAATAGACAAAAGGGATTTATAGCATAACACCCAGCAGCTGGTTTCCACATGGTTCTCAGAGTTCTAAACTCTGGACAAGATGCTACTTTGTAGCCTCAAGTAAATAAGCAAGGTACAATGAAACAAGAATTATTCAACAAACAACATATCCACACTTAGTAAGCTTATATTTAGGGTTTAAACTAGTCCCTGAATATCCTTAAAAACACCCTGCAGGCGGAAAAAACAGGGTTAATGAGAACTTAAACTTTCCAAGGATTATGGTTCAAATCCTCTGAAATCTACAGAAGTTCAAATAAAATGAGAACTCAAGAATAATAATTATTCTCGCTGGCACCAGCGCGAGGCGGTAGTGATTCTCAAGCTTAATATATTGCATCTAACACTATAAGAATACGTGGAAATTTTATGGAACGTCCATTATTATTAAAAGGTTTGAGCTTTACTACTCCTAACCTGGGTTTGACAATAAACCCCCCTGGAGCAAGAGCCCATGAAAATAAAACAGAGAGATATCCTACTAGACAAACAACTGCTGCCATAGGCCACAGGCACTTTGAGTGTAACCATTTTTAAAAGGCAGGGAACACGTACATTCCCGAGAAAACTGCTTCAGATATTTTTTTTTTTTTTTTTTTTTTTGCGATAACGCGGGCCTCTCACTGTTGTGGCCTCTCCCGTTGCGGAGCACAGGCTCCGGACGCGCAGGCTCAGCGGCCATGGCTCACGGGCCTAGCTGCTCTGTGGCATGTGGGATCTTCCCGGACCGGGGCACGAACCCGTGTCCCCTGCATCGGCAGGTGGACTCTCAACCACTGCGCCACCAGGGAAGCCCTGCTTCAGATATTTTTAACAGGAAAGTGGCAAGTGACCTCTCTAACCACATTCACTGGTGGGTATACCTTCCCCATTGCTTTTTTTGTTTGTATGTTATTGAAAACAGGGCAAGTTTTCTCCAAATGTTTTTTCTGTTGTTTTGTTTCTTAAACAAATGAGGGGATGCTATATCCCCAAGTCAGTACTTCGTGGTTGAAAACCCTCCCTCCGAAGACTGCCCATGTCAAAGCGGGTGGAGACCTCACAGCGTACTAATAACGTGTCGTCCTTGATGAAGGTTCTTTGTCTTAGGGCTTCCAGATGCATAAAGGTCACATAGCCAAACCCTTTGGGGTTCCGTGGGATTGTGGGTCTCTGGAAGGCAAGCAGCTCTGGTTTGGCGTCCATTATCTCTTCATGGTTTTGCCTTACAGGTGCTTCAGACTGATCAAGGATGGTAAGGCGTATCGTACCCTGGAAGGGCCAAGGGAGGTGGCTGTCATACTCTCCTTGCATCGTGTGGACAAAGAGGGATATGTAGTTGGCACAGCGCTGTGCAGTCGGTAGCTGCAGGTGCAGGCGCATGCATAGTTTGTAGCCGGGTTTGCCTGTGTAGAATCCGGGGCTGTGAATGACAACAGGTTTCTCCTCTTCTTGAGATTTCAAGTGCATCCCAAAATTGCCAATCTTCCAGATGTAAATTCCATTGCACTGCTGTGCTTCTATTTCAGCAACTTTGTCCTCAAGGGTTCGAATAGTTCGTTTTAGCTCACTTACATACGTGCTCTGAGTTTCCATTTTTGCAGTCAGCTCCCGGATTTGATGGTCTTGTCTTACAAGGCGACCCTCTAACTGTTGAATGGTTTCTTGGAAATTCTGGACCTCTGAGTGACACCCAGAGGAAATCCGGGGCAGAGAGGCAGAATCACATGGCAGCATGCCACGCTGAGGTGCGGGAGCTATCGCAAGGCTTAAAGTCTGAACAGCCTGGGCCATCATTCTCATGTGCGACTGGGTATCCTCTTGCAGGTGGCGTGCCAAGTGATTCCTCTGCATCTGAAAATCATGCACAGGCCTTAGGTTAGGAACAGAGACGTGAGCACCAGGAAAGGGACCTAGCCAAGCCAAATAAAAGGTTTTTAAGCCATGTCATCACTTCCCTCAATCCCCTACAATCTTCTTTGATTTCATCAGATTCTCGATCCAGTAAGATGATCTTGCCTCCTAATTCCCTGAAAAACCGAGAGGCTATCTGCTGAATAATCGTTCAGGGACTCAGAAAAAAACCTCCCTCCTACCTGTAAAAGTATCAGGATCTATACTCATCCTTCTTTTCTGATTCAGAGCTGACTCTCCTCTTGTCCCAGATTAATGCTTCACCTGGGCTCTAACTGGCACCTGCCCCTTTTCAACACCTCAGAGATTCTGCTTAGCTATCCCCTTTCTCCTTTATTTTCAAACATTCTCTCCTCTTAACCCTTCCCCTCAGAACAGAATTAGTAAAGTCTTTCCTGTTTAAAAAAAGGGGCAAACCTCTCTATTGATCTTGTATCCCCCTCTAACTAGTATCATTTTCTCCCTTCTCCTTTTATAACCAAGAGGAGTCCACCTGCACTGCCTGCCCCCAATCCCTCACTTATTTTTACAAATCTGTTGCAAAGTAGAATCTTCTCTGTCTTCATACTCTTCTAAGATCATCAAGAATAGCCTGTTATATGAAAAAAAAATCATATAACAATTTTTATTGTAAGGGTAATTCATGTATATTACAGAAAAATAGGAAGTGTAGATGATCAAAAAGAAAATAAGTTACCTATTATCTCACCTAACTACCATTAACATTTTGATACATTTCCTTTAAGTCTTTGTCTCTACGCACACAAATACAGAATTTTCTCACAAAGTGTAACCATACTATACACTATTTGCTCATTTTATTTTTTTAATTATTAAACACATACTTACTGTAAAAAAGTCAGATAAAAAGGCACAGTGGAAAAGCCGAAGTGTAATCGCACTCTCCAGAAAGATCAACTTATCATAAACAATGCTCCCTCTCCGACATTTGACACAACTGATCGCTAAGTCTTGAAACTAATTTTGGAGATCATAACAATAACTTCTCCTTGCCTGTTTCATCAACGTCTGAGACTGTTCATTCATGGCTCCTTTCCTGTTCTACTTCTCTTTCCTGTACACTCTATATGATCCCAATCACACCTCCCATTATCATCACCAACTATTTCTCAAAATTAATATTCTGAGTCCCAATTTCTTGGAGCTTAAGACCACATAAACAATGTGTGTTGGCCACCTCCAAACCACTGGTATCCTCCACTACACTATATAACTTAATTTTCTTGATCTATATTCAAGAATTAAAAGGGAAAAAAAAACCCTTACCTTTTCATGGCAACCAAAAGTACTGAATGTGCATGGAACTGGGGCTGTAGGACAGTCTAGATCATAATGATTAGGCATCTGAAAACCAAAACAAAGGTTGAAAAATATTTTACCCTGCATATCATAGTCTAGTTTGACAAGATCATACTTGAAATGAAGAGTTACACTTCATCTAAACAAAATCATATACTGTCAGTGGCTGACTTTGTTACAATGGCTGAGTGAATAGTTGCAACAGAAACCAGTTAGCCCACAAAGATTAAAATGATATTTACGGACATCCTCCAGCTGGATTTTAGCTTGGACAAACCACTCTCCCTGCCCCACTGTTGGTCCACCACTGGAAAGAATAATTAGGAACAATAAGATGTCACTGAAATATCTGTAGCTGATGAGATGATCAGATTGGCATTTGAAAAAGCCTGATTCAGTGTAAAATGATTGTGAGAGGATCAGCTTGGTACCTGGGAGAACAGCTCTGTGACTGGTAGGGTCTTGGTGCTCGGGTGGGTGTCAGGCCTGTGTCTCTGAGGTGGCAGAGCCAAGTTCAGGACACTGGTCCACCAGAGACCTCCTGGCTCCATGTCACATCAAATGGCGAAAGCTCTCCCAGGGATCTCCATCTCAATGCTAAGACCCAGCTCCACTCAATGACCAGCAAGCTACAGTGCTGGACACCCCATGGCAAACAACTAGCAAGACAGGAACACAACCCCACCCATTAGCAGAGAGGCTGCCTAAAATCATAATAAGGTCACAGGCACCCCAAAACACACCCCCAGATGCGGTCCTGCCCACCAGAAAGACAAGATCTAGCCTCATCCACCAGAACACAGGCACCAGTCCCCTCCACCAGGAAGCCTACACAACCCACTGAACCAAGTTTAGCCACTGGGGACAGACACCAAAAACAACGGGAACTACAAACCTGCAGCCTTCAAAAAGGAGACCCCAAACACAGTTAGTTAAGCAAAATGAGAAGACAGAGAAACACACAGCAGATGAAGGAGCAAGGTAAAAACCCACCAGACCAAACAAATGAAGAGGAAACAGGCAGTCTACCTGAAAAAGAATTCAGAGTAATGATAATAAAGATGATCCAAAATCTTAGAAATAGAATGGAGAAACAAGAAACGGTTAACAAAGACCTAGAAGAACTAAAGAGCAAACAAACAGTGATAAACAACACAATAAATGAAATTAAAAATTCTCTAGAAGGAATCAATAGCAGAATAATTGAGGCAGAAGAACGGATAAGTGACCTGGAAGACAAAATAGTGGAAATAACTACTGCAGATCAGAATAAAGAAAAAAGAATGAAAAGAATTGAGGACGGTCTTAGAGACCTCTGGGACAATATTAAACACACCAACATTCGAATTACAGGGGTCCCAGAAGTAGAGAAAGAGACAGGGACTGAGAAGATATTTGAAGAGATTATAATTGAAAACTTTCCTGATATGGGAAAGGAAATAGTTAATCAAGTCCAGGAAGAGCAGAGAGTCCCATACAGGACAAATCCAAGGAGAAACACGCCAAGACACATATTCATCAAACTATCAAAAATTAAATACAAAGAAAAAATATTAAAAGCAGCAAGGGAAAAACAACAAATAACATACAAGGGAATCCCCATAAGGTTAACAGCTGATCTTTCAGCAGAAACACTGCAAGCCAGAAGGAAGTGGCAGGACATATTTGAAGTGCTGAAAGGGAAAAACCTACAAACAAGATTACTCTACCCAGCAAGGATCTCATTCAGATTCAACAGAAATATTAAAACCTTTACAGACTAGCAAAAGCTAAGAGAATTCAGCACCACCAAACCAGCTTTACAACAAATGTTAAAGGAACTTCTCTAGGCAGGAAACACAAGAGAAGGAAAAGACCTACAATAACAAACCCAAAACAATTAAGAAAATGGTAATAGGACCATACATATCGATAACTACCTTAAATGTAAATGGACTGAATACTCCAACCAAAAGACGAAGACTGGCTGAATGGATACAAAAAGAAGACCCGTATATATGCTGTCTACAAGAGACCCACTTCAGACCTAGGGACACATACAGACTGAAAGTGAGGGGAGGGAAAAAGATATTCCATGCAAATGGAAATCAAAAGAAAGCTGGAGCAGCAATTCTCGTATCAGACAAAATAGACTTTAAAATAAAGACTGTTACGAGAGACAAAGAAGGACACTACATAAGGATCAAGGTATCAATCCAAGAAGAAGATATAACAACTGTAAATATTTATGCACCCAACACAGGAGCACCTCAATACATAAGGCAAATGCTAAGAGCCATTAAAGAGGAAACTGGCAGTAACACAATCATAGAAGGGGACTTTAACACCCCACTTTCACCAATGGACAGATCATCCAAAATGAAAATAAATAAGGAAACACAAGCTTTAAATGACACATTAAACAAGATGGACTTAATTGATATTTATAGGACATTCCATTCAAAGACAACAGAATACACTTTCTTCTCAAGTGCTCATGGAACATTCTCCAGGATAGATCATTATCTTGGGTCACAAATCAAGCCTTGGTAAATTTAAGAAAATTGAAATCATATCAAGTATCTTTTCGGACCACAGCACTGTAAGACTAGATATCAATTACAGGAAAAAAATCTGTAAAAAATACAAACACATGGAGGCTAAACAATACACTACTTAATAACCAACCAATCACTAAAGAAATCAAAGAGGAAATCAAAAAATACCTAGAATCAAACGACAATGAAAACACGATGACCCAAAACCTATGGGATGAAGCAAAAGCAATTCTGAGAGGGAAGTTTATAACAATACAATCCTTCCTCAAGAAACATCTCAAATAAACAACCTAACCTTACATCTAAAGCAATTAGAGAAAGAAGAACAAAAAAACCCCAAAGTCAGCAGAAGGAAAGAAATCATAAAGATCAGACCAGAAATAAATGAAAAAGAAATGAAGGAAACAATAGCAAAGATCAATAAAACTAAAAGCTGGTTCTTTGAGAAAATAAACGAAATTGATAAACCATTAGCCAGACTCATCAAGAAAAAAAGGGAGAAGACTCAAATCAATAGAATTAGAAATGAAAAAGAAGTAACAGCTGACACTGTAGAAATACAAAGGATCATGAGAGATTACTACAAGCAACTATATGCCAATAAAATGGACAACCTGGAAGAAATGGACAAATTCTTAGAAAAGCACAACCTTCCGAGACTGAACCACGAAGAAATAGAAATTATAAACAGACCAATCACAAGCACTGAAATTGAGACTGAGATTAAAACTCTTCCAACAAACAAAAGCCCAGGACCAGATGGCTTCACAGGTAAATTCTATCAATTTAGAGAAGAGCTAACACCTATCCTTCTCAAACTCTTCCAAAATATAGCAGAGGGAGGAATACTCCCAAACTCATTCTATGAGGCCACCATCACCCTGATACCAAAACCAGACAAAGATGTCACAAAGAAAGAAAACTACAGGCCAATATCACTGATGAACATAGATGCAAAAATCCTCAACAAAATACTAGCAAACAGAATCCAACAGCACATTAAAAGGACATACACCATGATCAAGTGGAGTTTATCCCAGGAATGCAAGGATTCTTCAGTATACACAAGTCAATCAATGTGATAAACCATATCAACAAACTGAAGGATAAAAACCATATAATCATTTCAATAGATGCAGAAGAAGCTTGTGACAAAATTCAACACCCATTATGACAAAAACCCTCCAGAAAGTAGGCATAGAGGGAACCTACCTCAACACTATAAAGACCATATATGACAAACCCACAGCCAACATCATTCTCGATGGGGAAAAACTGAAACCACCCCCTCTAGGATCCAGAACAAGACAAGGTTGTCCATTCTCACCACTATTATTCAACATAGTTATGGAAGTTTTAGCCACAGCAATCAGAAAAGAAAAAGAAATAAGAGGAATCCAAATCAGAAAAGAAGTAAAGCTGTCACTGTTTGCAGATGACATGATACTATACATAGAGAATCCTAAAGATCCCACCAAAAAACTACTAGAGCTAATTCAATGAATTTGGTAAAGTAGCAGGACACAAAATTAATGCACAGAAATCTCTTGCATTCCTATACACTAATGATGAAAAATCTGCAAGAGAAATTAAGGAAACACTCCCATTTACCACTGCAACAAAAAGAATAAAATACCTAGGAATAAAGCTACCTAAGGAGACAGAAGACCTGTATGCAGTAAACTGTAAGACACTGATGAAAGAAATTAAAAATGATGCAAACAGATGAAGAGATATACCATGTTCTTGGATTGGAAGAATCAACATTGTGAAAATGACTCTACTACCCAAAGCAATCTACAGATTCAATGCAATCCCTATCAAACTACCAATGGCATTTTTCACAGAACTAGAACAAAAATTTTCACAATTTGTATGGATACACTAAAGACCCCAAAGAGCCAAAGTAATCTTGAGAAAGAGAATCAGAGCTAGAGGAATCAGGTTCCCTGACTTCAAACTATACTACAAAGCTACAGTAATCAAGACAGTATGGTACTGGCACAAAAACAGAAATATACATCAGTGGAACAGGATCAAAAGCCCAGAGATAAACCCACACACACATGGTCACCTTATTTTTGATAAAGGAGGCAAGAATACACAACGGAGAAAAAACAGCCTATTCAGTAAGTGGTATTGGGAAAACTGGACAGCTATATGTAAAAGAATGAAATTAGAACACTCCCTAACGCCATACACAAAAATAAACTCCAAATGGATTAAAGACCTAAATGTAAGGCCAGACACTATAAAACTCTTAGAGGAAAACATAGGAAGAACACTCTATGACATAAATCACAGCAAGATCCTTCTTGACCACCTCCTAGCGAAATGGAAATAAAAAGAAAAATAAACAAATGGGATCTAATGAAACTTAAAAGCTTTTGCACAGCAAAGGAAACCACAAACAAGATGAAAAGACAACCCTCAGAATGGGAGAAAATATTTGCAAATGAAGCAACTGACAGAGGATTAATCTCCAAAATTTACAAGCAGCTCATGCAGCTCAATATCAAAGAAACAAACAACCCAATCCAAAAATGGGCTGAAGACCTAAATAGACATTTCTCCAAAGAAGATATACAGATTGCCAACACATGAAAGTATGCTCAACATCACTAATCATTAGAGAAATGCAAATCAAAACTACAATGAAGTATCACCTCACACCTGTCAGAATGGCCATCATCAAAAAATCTGGAAACGATAAATGCTGGAGAGGGTGTGGAGAAAAGGGAACTCTCTTGCACTGTTGGTGGGAATGTAAATTGATACAGCCACTATGGAGAACAGTATGGAGGTTCCTTAAAAAACTAAAAATAGAACTACCATACGACCCAGCAATCCCACTACTGGGCATATATCCTCAGAAAACCATAATTCAGAAAGACGCATGTATCACAATGTTCACTGCAGCTCTATTTACAATAGCCAGGATGTGGAAGCTACCTGTGTCCATTGACAGATGAATGGATAAAGAAGATGTGGCACATATATACAATGGAATATTACTCAGCCATAAAAAGAAACAAAATTAAGTTATTTGTAGTGAGGTTGATGGACCTAGAGTCTGTCATACAGAGTGAAGTCAGAAAGTGAAAAACAAATACTGTATGCTAACACATATACACGGAATTAAAAAAAAAAGGTTCTGAAGAACCTAGGGGCAGGACAGGAATAAAGATGCAGACAGAGAATGGACTTGAGCACACGGGAGGGGGAAGAGAAAGCTGGGACAAAATGAGAGAGTAGCATTGATGTATACACACTACCAAATGTAAAATAGATAGCTAGTGGGAAGCAGCTGCATAGCACAGGGAGATGAGCTTGCTGCTTTGTGACCATCTAGAGGAGTGGGATAGGGAGGGTGGGAGGGAGACGCAAGAGGGAGGAGATATGGGGATATACATATATGTGTAGCTGATTCACTTTGTTACAAAGCAGAAACTAACACACCATTGTAAAGCAATTATACTCCAATAAAGATGTTAAAAAGGAAAAAAAAAAAAGAGCAGCTTCCAAGATCACTAGAGTCTGGTGGGTCTAGGAACATGAGCCCTGTTGGTTTTCAGAGTCAGATATTTGGGGAGCTTATCTCTCCAGTGTATGTCTTAAAAGTTGAAATGCCTGAGGAGTGGGTTTGGACCCTTCAGTCCTCAGGGAGAAGCTCCAGGGTTTGAGTTCCCTCCTGCTTGTGGGTATATGGTGAGATTGTTTCCTAGCCTTTCCTACCCACTTTGATGTGATTTTCTTCTCATTTGCCTAATGTGTAGTCATTACTCAGCCAGCCTTTTAGGTTTTTATAAGAGGAAGTTTTTCCATGTGTAGCTGTAGACTCTTGGGAGGAGGTGAATTCACAGGCATCATATTGAGTTGGCCAAAAAGTTCGTTCGGGTTTTTCCGAACATTTTATGGAAAACCCGAACGAACTTTTTGGCCAATCCAATACATAGCTGTCTTGAACAGGAACTGCAATATGATGTTCTTAACCAATTTTTTCTTCATTTTCAAATTAACTCCAGGTATCTAAGGGCCTCTTCAAAGCAATACCTGGCTGGATTTAGATTGGCTAGTGCATATATATAAAAGTTGTTTTGCAGCTCTGTTAAGCTTATTTTATAATTGAGACTTAGCTGATTTAGACTGGCTTTGCATCAACATAAAATGTATTTTATCAACTTAAAAAATGATATTTACTTCCAAAAGTCACAAAGGAAGGAAATATCAACGTCTCATACCATACCCCCAAATCACTCAAAATTCATTTCAAGAAAATGAATTTATTCCTATTGCCAGGGAACTGGCACCCTCTAGCGGCATTATAAAGAAAAAGTACCTTCTGATGTCAACCATGACCCAACTAAGACTCTCACTGTGGTCCAGGCCACTGAATCCCTATTCAATAAACTATATACGTTAGAGCCACTGACTGCACCCTGTCTTTCCCTCATGACCACCTTTCATAAATCTTACTTTTTGTTAACCTGCGCATGCTTTGACTACAATGGGGAGACTCAGATGTTAGAAGATATTTTAAGCACTTTAATAAAAGTTTTAAAGAAAGTCTCAGGCTTTGATTTGGGGACTCTAAATTCTTTAAGGTAAGATCCATTATGTAGAATCATGTTCTTTGAAAGTGGTACTAAATTTCCTTTAGAAATTTAGTTTAGCTGTAATCATAGATATTTCAAGCAGAAACAACATCAGAGACCATTTAATCCAGTCCTTCATTTCGCATAATCTAGGTGGTCAATAAAATTTTTTGTGAAGGGTCATATAGTAAATATTTTCAGCCTTGTAAGCCCTATGGAGTCTGTCCCAAGTACTCAGCTCTACCATTGTGGCACAAAACCAGCCACATACAACACATGGGCATGGCTGTGTTCCAATAAAACTTATTTTAAAAAGCAGGCAGCAGCCAGATTTGGCTGGTGGGCTGGTTTGCTGATCCCTGATCTAGAATGTCCACTTTCTTGTCAGAGATCAGTGGGCAAGTAGTGGCACAGTCAGGGTTAAAATCTAGGTTTTTCTGACTCTAAACCTAGGGTTTTTTCCTACATTAAGTTTTACTTTTGCTGGATTTTAGATGTGCTGTGTGGTTTCCTTTAAGTATTAAAACAGAGCAAAAAGCAAAACCCGGGAGATGAGACTTCACAAGCAAAAAGTTACTTACACCTTCAAATTAAGGCCCTGTTGGAAAAAAACCTAAAGGACTCTTAACAAATGAATGGAAAAGTTTAGTTGAGGGACAGGTTTTGCTTGTTCCTACTTAGTAAGGTAATCAATTATGATCTCCGGGTTTGCAGATTTCATGAGTGTATAAATATTTAGTGACTAATATTCATATTTTGTGGGTAAACCCTCCAAATGTCAGAAGATAGCAATCAGATGGAATTTTCCTTTCTCTATTAATAAAAAAAATGAATAGTTTTCTAATATAACTACTACTTCTGATGATGCCCCATCAGTGGTCTACAGGCAACTGAACAGAGGGGCTACAGATCCTGGAAATCTCAAAATCTCCCAACATGCCTCGGGGACATGGCTACAAATAACATCCTGCTACTGAATAGACTTGTTTCCTTCTATTTCATTGTTCTTACTTTTTCAACTGGTTTCTGGATACCTAAGATCCTTATTTCACAGTCTAAAGATGTATTGATATTTCTTATAAAGTTTCTGGTGTTTAAATGAGCATTTTAAATTATTTTTATCTAAAAATTACTTGGCTTTGGAACTTCTATGAATATATATAAACACAGGTATTATGTTAATGACTTAGGAATTTTAAGTACTCAGGGCTGAGTATTTTGTTCTTTCTGAAATTATTCATTATATTATTTGAAAAAATTCAGTTTTCTTAAAATTGAAATACAGATTTACAATACTGTGTTAGTTTCAAGTATATAACAAAGTGATTCAGCTATGTATATATTTATATTTTTCAGATTACTTTCCATTATAGGTTGTTACAAGGTATTGAATATAGTTCCCTACTGTGTTATGTATATCCTTGTTGCTTATCTATTTTATGTATAGTAGTTGGTATCTATTAATCTATACTAATTTATCCCTCCCCACTTCCCTTTCCCCTTTGGTAACCCTAAGTTTGTTTTCTATGTCTGTGAGTCTATTTGTTTCGTATATAAGATTCATTTGTATTTTTTAGATTCCATATATAAGTGGTAACATAAAGCAATTGTCTTTGACTTACTTCACTTAGTATAATATTCTCTAGGTCCATCCATGTTGCTGCAAATGGAAGTATTTCATTCTTTTTTATGGCTGAGTAATATTCTATTATCTATACATATCACATCTTCTTAAACCAATCGGTTGTTTCCAAGTCTTGGCTATTATAAATAATGCTGCTATAAACACTGGGGTGCATGTACCTTTTCTTTTTTCTTTTTTTTTTGGCCGTGCCGCACAACCTGCAGGATCTTAGTTCCCCGACCAGGAACTGAACCTGGGCCCTCAGCAGTGAAAGCGCAGAGTCCTAACCACCAGACCGCCAGGGAATTCCCCGTGTACCTTCTCAAATTAAGAGTTTTCATCTTTTGGGGATATATGCCCATGAGTAAGATTGCTGGATCATATGGTAGTTCTACTTTTAGTTTTTTAAGGAAACTCCATACTGTTTTCCATAGTGGCTGCACCAATTTACATTCCCACCAACAGTGAAGGAGGGTTCTCTTTTCCCCACACCCTCTCCAGAATATTATTTGTAGACTTTTTGATGATAGCGTGTGAGGTGATACCTCATTGTGATTCTGATTTGCATTTAAAATTCACACAGTTTTAATTCTTCTTCAACCTGTGTTCATTTTGCCTTACTGATTTAAATTTTCAGTTAAAAACCTAATTCACTTCTTTAACCTGTTTATGGAAATACTGATTTATGAAAGGGAATCATTATACCTGTTCTCTGATGAGCATGGTGTTGCAGTATTCACAGATGACATTTGCCAAAGGACAGTTCTGGTCATGAATCTAAATTTTATTAAAGAAATATAAGAAAAAAAGTGAGAAAATCTGAAAAGGCAACACCAACCTATTTTTTTTTGATGTGTGTAAAACAAAAATGTGAGAATAATCTATAAAGGTTATTTTCTCTCCCTTTGCCAGTGTAGTAATGAGATTCATCTCACCCTCCAGCTCTTTAACAGAATATGATAGTATACAAAAGATGCATCTGTGACTGTTTGAGCATCATTTAACAACATTATAATTCTCCAAAGACACCTTTCCAAAAACTTCCAGCAGCAGCATGATTCAATTAAAACTCTTATCAGGAGGGTAAAGAACAGAAGCATGATTAGGGCAGGAGGCCCATGTTCTCAAAGGCCCCAGAAAGGTGAGCCTTGTTTTCTAGAATACAAAAAATTTAAGAAATAATTAACCCTTCTGGTTAGGTCCATTTAATTTACTGAAGTTTAAGAAGACACCAATTTGCTCTAATTATGCCTCAGACTTTTTAGCAAGTTAGCTGACATTTTTTTGAATAATTCATCAACTTAAAGAGCATAATATGCTTGATCTCATAAGAAAGTAGGGAAAATTAACAAGATAAATTTGTAAGAAATACAGTTTAAGGAAGTATCTTAATAGTTACAAAAGAACATAAATTGTATGTACTCTATTTTAGTAAAAGGGACACAGGATACGGATCCAGGATCTAGGATCTCAGTGCTAGCTTTGCCATTGATAATATTAATATAAAATTACTTAATCTCTCTACATCCCAGTTTATAAATGGGAAAAATATTCTATGATCATGACGCTGTCAAGTGCCATGAAGTTTCTTTTTAAAAATAAATGTTTTAATTGAAGTATAACATAAGTACAGATAAGTGAATTCATCATATGTTTTGATGAATTATCACCAAAGGAACACACTTTGTAGGATTTAACTTAATCTCCTAAAAGTTTTAACCACTCATTCTCTTTTTTAAAGAGAAAAACATAAGTCTTATACAGTAATTCTTTTATTTATTTGTCTCTAATCCAAGACTGGTCATTAAAATATCACATAGGGAAACAGATCAGCATATACCTTTCCTAAAAACTTGTTACTTGTAGATCTACTACTGTAGTAAGCAGTAGAAACAATGCTTTCTCAGAAAGAGATGAAAATATAAACTCTACACTCATTTACTAGAATGGTTTATTGAACTTACTTTCTTAAAAAATCAGTCTTCTCACAACTTATAATACAGACTCAGAACTGGATTAACATCTTCATCTACTGCTAACCCCCTCCACTGTACATTAAAAAAAAAATAGTAGTGGAATTAACAAATCCAAGTTAGTACATGCCTCTTTATCTTCAAATGCCATCGATACAGCACAGTTTACACAAGAAACCTGTCTCCTTGGACACTCCTTGACAATGTGAATATTAAGTTGGCATTTTTGGAAGGGACGTTGGCATTGGGGACAATTCATAAGAGCAAACTCACAATGTGCTCGATGATCCTATGATGGAAAAAAATTATCAATTAGTATTTGCCAATCCTTAAGAAATCTAAATATAATCTCTTCAAAGAATATACTGTTCTCTTCTATAGAATTGTCCACTGAACCTACTTTGTTTAGTACACACCACAGAACCACAATATGAAGGCCTTAATGGGTTTTTTCCAAAGAATGGTTGTGAATGGAAAGTTTATACAAAGGATGTGACTTTTCAGGTTCATGTATCCAATTAGGGAAGAGAGTTGGAAAGAAGTCAGATTTTCTCATTATCAATTTAGTAGTGTCGAAAGGCCGCTCCTCCAAAAGGAGCTAAGTAAAGGGGGCAAGTTACAAATATATTTTAAATGCTTAATTTCAAATGGAACATAAGCAATATTTAACTTCTTGTAAAACTACCACACTAAGGACTGATTAATTTAAAAGCAAATTATTTTATCTCGTGGATTCAGTTAATCTCAAGCTATAGGAGAACTATATTATAGTTCATAATAAAATGAATAATTTAGAAAACCAGAGAAAAAAGTATGAGGGTGCTAAGACGATGGCGCTAAGATGATGGCTACATGTGACTTGCTGCTTATTTCAAAATGAGAGAAATGAAGCTATGGAATTAAAATGTGACACTTGTATTTAAAATGCTCTTCAGTTTTATTGCAGATAATGCTCATCCAAAAAACTTATAGAATACTGATTTATTTTTTATCATCACTGGGGCAAAGCCAGAGTAGATGGAAAAAGAAATTTCTAGTTTCTACTCATATTTATACTCAATAATGAAAGGGAAAGGGTTGGTATCAATTCAGCAAGAATTTGCTAACCAATCACTATATGCTAGGCACTGGCAATATCCAGATGGACACAGCAAAGTTCCTATTCTCTAGGAACTTCCCTGCCTATATGCTAACAGCTAGAAAATAACTTTAATACCTCAAGATGCCTCAGTTCCATCTTGTGCAGACAACCTTCATTTGGACACTTCACCATCAGAGAAAGAATCTCTCGTTTTGCAAAATTGTCAGGAAATAGTTGATTTTCCAGCAGTATTTCATTGTCAACTGGACATTTGTGACCTGCATCCCTAAAAGAAACAAATAAAATACATATTATTTGGTAGATTTTAAACATTCACATTAGAAAATACACACAACTTTAATTCACCACATATAAATTCTCTACTTATTTCCTATAGAAAATAAATGAACACATTATATTGTATAATATCACTAAAATAAACTGTCCTTTTACAGACAGTTTATGAACCATTCTTTTATGAAATGGATACAACTAGCACCATATGGATTATCTATCAAAAACTAGTATGGGATTTTAGATTGTGGGATAGATTTCAACCAAAAAATGAGAAATTGAATAAAATCATATTTTGAACAACACAAATGAAGTGAAAGTTAAGGATGGGAATTTTGGCAGTCTAGCAGGCCTCTATCAGCAGCTATTCAACATACTAGGGATATGTAACTAATTATATGCTGCTCAGAATATACTAATAACATGTCTATAGTTATTAGTCATAAGTAAAAATTAACCAATTAGCAGTAAGTAGCCCCAGGAGGCCACATTTTAAGGTTTACTTTGAACAGTCATCAACACTGGCTCACGGGCAACAAAGGTTTCCTTTATTTTTATGTCTAGGGTACATACAATGCAATCAGGAGTTAAAGGACCTCTATGTCCTGCTTCCCAATGGTTTATTCTACCTTACGATGGGAAAAACTACCCCAGGAAGCTTGGGTCTGTCATTCCCCTTTAACTTTTTGGGATGTTTCAATCTTCACTCACGAAACGTGGCAGGTCAGATAGGCTACAGAGCGTCAATCACTCAAACATTTGTTGCACACCTCCTACGTGTAAAGCAACAGTGGTGGTTCCTGTGCACGTGAAGTTGTTGAAAATGGGAGTCTGCTGTCAAATGCCTTAGAACTACAAAATGTGACCGACATAGTCAGTCTTTATAGGGCTTCTCTCACACTGCATGATATTATCCTACTGTCGAATATTTTTTGAGAACCAGGGACGTAAACAAGTTTATTGAAATATATTCCCCAAACGTAAGTGATGGATATCTAAGAGAAAATAAGAACCTTTCAAAGTAAACTGGAAACCATTATCCACCGCATTAGCAATCACTCCAAAGGAAAATGGAATTGGATTGAGATGCTGCCTTTTGATTCTCCGAATGACTATAACCGATGAGAAATTTCCGAGCCATTCCTTTAAGAACATTAAAGTTGAAGTAAGTGGTCATTTCTAGCTTAGAGGGAGATAGAAGAAAAAAAAAAGCCTCACACTTCCTTTTGTAGGTTTTACTTCCTTTTCAGACCATTGTTCCACTATTTTCATGAATATCTTGCTATTAAAAAACTGCTAAAGATTAGCTACCTTCCTGGGCATGGGTGACACTTGGGTTTTTCTGTACATCTTCACCTACAGGAAAATCAACGATCCATAATATGGTCCTATTTCTACCTAAATACAATATAAATTGAAAATCATTATAAACAGAAAAAAAAGGTGAGCCTTTAACACTGCTCTCATGTATACCCTAAACCAGTGGTCTCAACTAGGGCAATTTTGACCACAGGGGACATCTGGCAACATCTGGAGACACTCTGGGTCTCACAACTGGGAAAGTGGGGCTATTTCACCATCCAGTGAGCAGAGGCCAGGAATGCTGTTAAGCACCCTACAACATCAGGACATTCTTCTACAACAAAGAAGTATCTGGCTCAAAATGCCAATAGTGTGGAGGATGAGAACACCAACTCTAGAGAGATATTGCCAATTCACCATTGGGTAACATATTTTTCCCCCAAATTGAAACAAGACACATGCTCCCTTGTAACTTAAGTTAAGCCAATTCCCAAGTATGGATGTAGTTACCACAAATTCAAATTTTATAGAAAAGTTTAGCTAGACTAACAAGAAAAAAAAGAGGACTCAAATAAAATCAGAAATGAAAGAGGAGACATCACAACTGATACCACAGATACAAAGGATCAAAAGAGACTACTATGAACACTTATATGGCAACAGATTTGACAACCTAAAAGAAATGGATAAATTCCCAGAAACATGCAACCTACCAAGACTGAACCATAAAGAAACAGAAAATCTGAACAGACTACATTACTAGTAAGGAGAGTGAATCAGTAATCAAAAACCTCCCAACAGGGCTCCCCCTGGTGGCGCAGTGGTTGAGAGTCCGCCTGCCGATGCAGGGGACACAGGTTCGTGCCCCGGTCCAGGAAGATCCCACATGCCATGGAGCGGCTGGGCCCATGAGCCATGGCCGCTGAGCCTGCGCGTCCGGAGCCTGTGCTCCGCAACGGGAGAGACCACAGCAGTGAGAGGCCCGCGTACCGCAAAAAAAAAAAAAAAAAAAAAAAGTCGAAAGAAAAAAACTTACAAGATGAGTGAACAGCCAGCTAACCTACTTAAAAATGATTTCACCAATATGACTAGATGCTTATTAGTTGAAGAACCTAAAATTCCCCCACTTCTTCCATTTTTTTTGTCCTGTATAGAACTCCTTAGTCACCTAAAAATATTCCCATCTAGCTTTTGAATTATAGTAAAATGTATCTATTTCTTAGGAGATGAATTTTAATCATTTGCGGAAACCCCATCTACTTTTGTTCAGTTGATGCAATCATGACTTACTGAGCACCTACTATGTATCAGGTGCTACTCCTGGCACTTAGGAAATATCAAGAACTAAAATAGATCTCAACCCCTGCTCTCAAGGAGCTTATACTCCAGGTGAGCAAGCAGACAATAAACACACAAATTATCTATATTTTTAAATATGAAAAGTGTTAGAGAAAAAAAGAAAGGTAGGTAAGGGAGATAGAGAGTGTGGGAAGAGGTGGGGAAAGGCATGCTGCGGTATAAACAGGGTAGCCAAGGTACCTACGAGAAGGTGAGATCTGAGCCACACTGGAGGGAGAAAAGGGCACTGACTAAGCAGTTAACTGAAGTAAGATGCAGAGAGAACAGCTGAAGCCAACTCCCCAAGAGCATGCTTCACAAGTTCAAGGAACAGCAAAGAGTGAATTGGTAGAGGGGAGGGGAGCCTAATAGAGAGATGATCAGAAAATTTACGGACCTATCATATAAGGCCTTACAAGGGCTTTGGCTTTTACTCCCAGACGACCTGCTGCAATGCTCTGAGCAGAGATGACATCATCTTACTTATTTTACCAGGTTCATTCTGGCTGCTATATTGAGAACAGCCTGGAAGAAGGCAAGGGTGGAAGTAGGGAGGCCTGTGAGAGAGTTGATGGTGATTCAGAACAGGGTGAGGCAGGGATTGAATTCTGGATATATTATGAAGGCAGAGCCATCAATCAATACTTTCTTTAAAAATACTGGTTATTTTACAGTTGTCCATAGGCAGCAGGTAGCAGACAAAATTTAATGTGGCTAAAATGAGAATAACGATTACTCATAAAGTCAGCATTATTTGTAATGAGATTATCATTGAGATTATCGTATTCTAGTAGGATCATCATTTAAGGTACATTATTTTAAATTATTTTCTTAAAGCTTAGAGACACACCCTAGTCTACAATACAACTGCTTTAAGTAGAAGTAGCTACTTATTGTTTATTTATCTGAGGGTCAAAGGAGGGGAGGACATAGTAATTACCTTTCATACTACAGTAGGAACTGGAATAAGAATGTAAATTTCTCAGTTTTCTGTTCAGTGTTCTTCTTCCTGAAGTAGCTTTTTATGTATAAGACTATTCTTGGGATGCCCTGTGTTCTATGTAATAATGTTCTATTTGGTTGTTATAGGTTCATTCTTATGCTCACGTACCTTATTGATTTGATGATGCAGGCTTTGCAGAACCTGTGGCCGCATGGTGTTTGCACTGCTTCCCGTAATGCCATCAAGCAGATGGGGCATTCATACTTGCTTTCCAGGGGTGGGTCAAATTCCACGTCATATCCCTGGATCTCTTCCATAAAAGAGCTGGAAAGATTCACTGTGCTGGCAGTTCCACTCACACTGTCATCTTTTGCTGCAGCACCACAGGAGCTGGCGGCCATGGCAGCACAGCAGTCGCTCTCAGACTGGCTGGATCCACAGCTGTTTTCCCAGTGTAGCAGACTCATAGTAAGGTGATTATCGACTGCTCTGAAGAAATAGCAAGACAAAAAATGCCTTCACATACACACATACATACACATACACACACACACACACACACACGTATCATAGCTATCTATGCAAGCCACCTTTTAGTTAATAAACATTAGCTCTGTTAATATTATTTACAGAAAACTTTCAAAGTTTTTTCAGCTTTGCTTCATGACTACTATTTTACAAGTTAAGGAGTTCATGATCTAGTAGGATGGATGGAATATAAGGTTAAAAGAAGAAACATACCTCAACTGTAATAATTAGCATAATTATCTGTTTAAATGTCTGTTTTCTATGACTGCAGTTTCAAGAATGTTCATTTCCTCAGTACTCAGCACGAGCTTTCACCTAACAGGTGCTCATTAGGCAGCTGCTGAAGAACTTAATTATGCTGCTGAACTTCCTTCAAGTATCCAGAGCTGAAGAGAACAGCTCGACCAGCAGGCAGTGTGAGGACGAACAATGCACAAAGGATCAGATGACCATGAGAAACTATTAGTTATGTGATTTTGGGCAACTAACCATTTGGATCTCAGTTTCTTCTTCTAGATCTAAAACTCTATTGACTACAGTTGAGCCCTGAACAAGGCAGGTGTTAGGGAGGCCGACACCCGAGCAATAGAAAATCCGACTTGGCCCTCTGTTCCCAAAGTTCCACATCCTCGGAGTCAATAACCACAGATCCTTTACTGAAAAAAATTTGCATTTAAGTGGACCTGTGTAGTTCAAACCTGTGTTGTTCAAGGGGTCAACTGTACCTCCAAATGTTCAGTGTGGCAATTTCTATTACACAGAAAGAAAGGAATTGAAAAAGTATATCTGTATGTCCTCGTGCCTTCAGTCATGTCAAGTGACTATGTTTCATTACTAATGACTGGAAAAACAAGCGAGGTTTTGTTTGCCTATGGAAAACTATTGCTTTCATGGTAGGTGGGATGCTTTCAAATTCTAAACCATTACCAGAATTTACAAGTGAGAAGTTAAGGTCTAGAAGCAGTTCACAGCCTAATTAACCAGGTCTCTCTTGTAGGTAATTACATGTATAGAAAATTCCCACTATGTACCAGATATACAGTTGACCCTTGAACACAGGGGTTGGGGTGCCGACACCCACGCAGTCAAAAATCCACATATAACGTTACAGCTTGCCCTCTGTGTCTGTGGTTCTATATCCACTGATTCAACCAACCTCTGATAATGTAGTGCTGTAGTATTTATTGGAAAAAATCCATGTATAAGTGGACTCATGCAGTTCAAACCTATGTTGTTCAAGCGTCAACCAGAGTTCTAGAAAACAGAATGTAAGCCTCCAGCCAATATGGTAGACAAGGTATCCCCCGCCTGTCTCATTCTTATATAAAAATCCTGGCTGCCACCATGTCAAATAGTGGGTTAAGACAGTAATCCTCTATTTTTTACCACTATAGATACCTTTTTCTTCTTCTCAAAAAGATTTTGAGTAGCATTTGATGACCACCTACAAAGGATGAAGCACTGTTCTGGCTGGAGAGGCAATATCATGAAGTGGTGAAGAGCTTAGATGCTGGAATCGGATGATCTGGGTTTAACTCTTGTCTCCATCATTTGGTGTATGACCTGGGCAAACTATATAACCTTTCTGTGCTTCAGTTTCCTCATCTGTAAATGGGGGTAACAAAAGAATCCACCTCAGAATTACCGAGAGGATTAAATGTGTTAATATGTGCAAAGCACTTAGAACTGTGCCTGGAAGTAAAAATGAGTTGTTATTATGTGTACCTCTATAGAGTTATTTTATTTAACAATTTTATTGCCCCCGCCCCCGGTTATCAAAGTGGAAACTCTGAAGCTTTAAAAGGCTAAGTAACTTGCCAAGGATTACCCAACTAATAAGAAACAGAGTTAGAATCAGAACCCAAGACTACTTCACCCAGAGCCTGTGCAATTTGTACTATCCTATGTTTGTCTATGTTTTGATAATTTTGTCTATAAAGCTGAATTTAAAATTTCTTTCCATTTATTTTTATTACACTAGACTAAGATGCTGACCACAGCTTCTGTTAAACATGAGCTGTCCAGTGTTATCAGGTTGGGTTGACAGAATTCCAAAAAATCAGTAAAGAAAAACTCATGTTTTGTTCTACTTTTTTAGTTTCGATAATATTTTTGAAAAGTTAAAAACAGTTTGCAAAGCCTTGTTATAACTAATGCAGAATCCCGTGGAAGACTCAGTACAAGTTGATAAGGAGGAAGGGATGGCAAGATAATGGCAAAGAACAGAACTAGTTATTACGCCTGTGCTCCAGGATGCGGTTATAAGGCCCCTGTTATACCCTCCAAATCTGTTGCTAGATAACACTGTAATGCTATACTAGGGTTTATATCCTTTGTTATTTTTCTTCCCATATACATTTTTGTGTTCAATTACTACCTTAGTTAAATTTCTTAGAAGTAGAATTATTAGGTCAAAAAGTATATAACTTTTTATAGTTTCTGATAGATGCTGGTTATCCAATATGATATGTTTTGATATCCAATATCAAAGGCTTTATAATTCCCACTCCCAAAAGCAGAGTAAGTATGAGAACACATTTTATATACCTTTGATAATTCCAGGTATAGTTACCTTTTTTTTTTTAACATCTTTATTGGGGTATAATTGGTTTACAATGGTGTGTTAGTTTCTGCTTTATAACAAAGTGAATCAGTCATACATAAACATATGTTCCCATATGTCTTCCCTCTTGCGTCTCCCTCCCTCCCACCCTCCCTATCCCACCCCTCCAGGCTGTCACAAAGCACCGAGCCAATATCCCTGTGCCATGCGGCTGCTTCCCACTAGCTATCTACCTTACTACGTTTGTTAGTGTGTATATGCCCATGACTCTCTTTCGCCCTGTCACAGCTCACTCTTCCCCCTCCCCATAACCTCAAGTCCGTTCTCTAGGAGGTCTGCGTCTTTATTCCTTCTTTACCCCTAGGTTCTTCATGACATTTTTTTCCTTAAATTCCATATATATGTGTTAGCATACGGTATTTGTCTTATAGTTACCTTTTGAAACTTTAACCATTTTTTTAAAGTAAAATCACTTTTGAGAAATTAATATTCGTTTGGTTGTACAGCATATATCAAAATGCTAGCCAGGAGACAAAAGCAAAAGTCCCTGAGCTAAGTCTACCTTTTCTGCCCAAATGTCCAGTTAAAATTCAGTTTATTGGATAGTCGATAAACTGCCCTCTTGCTATCCAGTCCAAAAGACTTGCAGGTCTTTAGATTTAGAGACCTTTTATAGCAAATGTGTTACTAAGAAAATCTGTCCAATCCGTCACAATTCCTTAAAAGGAACTCCACTGCAGGAATGCAGTGTCAAGACATGAAAGTGAGCACTCTTAAAAATATAGATGCCATTATTTTTCATGCTTTAAGTAATACAGAAGCTTTTCATCTTTCAAATAAACTTTTTTAGGTAGTCACTCTGTCTACAGTATGTAGTCCCATGTAACTATACTACAAAGGGAAAATTAAGCTAAAGCAGTATTCTGAGTGCCATTCAGTATTTTTAGGTTTACTCTTTCTTTTTGGCAAGTTAAAACGTTTTTTCCTTTTACTTTTAGGGACTGTGATGACTTAATTGAAAATCACTTTCTTAACTACAGTGAGTAACTATTTTAATTAACACCAAGAAAAAACCCAAAAAGTGCTTAGAGTCAGCTATAGAAGATGGTCTGGGGGGGTTCCCTGGTGGCGCAGTGGCTGAGAATCCACCTGCCAATGCAGGGGACACAGGTTCAAGCGCTGGTCGGGGAAGATCCCACATGCTGTGGAGCAACTAAGCCCATGGGCCACAACTACTGAGCCTGCACTCTAGAGCCCACGAGCCACAACTATTTAGCCCGCGAGCCACAATTACTGAAGCCTGCGCACCTAGAGCCTGTGCTCAGCAACAAGAGAAGCCACCGCAATGAGAAGCCCGTGCACTGCAATGAACAGTAGCCCGCACTGGCTGCAACTAGAGAAAGTCCTCGTGCAGCAACGAAAGACCCAACACAGCCAAAAATAAATAAGTAAATAATTTTTTAAAAAAAGAAGATGATGATGATCTGGCAACCGTGTAGAAAATACTATGCTTTATTAGTATTTTTTTTTTAACCTCATATGGTGCCTTAGGTATCCACTTCATGAGATGCTACAGAGGTACGCTTGGCTTTACATAAGCTAAAATAGATAAGAGTAAACAGATATTCTTACCTTCAAAGATTTCTTTGGCCTCTTTTCTATTCTAACATTCAGAATTCATGTGGCTTTCTATATGAATTAATGGAAGAGACAGCACAAAGGTTAAATGGTTCCTTAATACGTTGAGCTTCATGACTGTAATTCCCTCTTTGTAATTGTGAATCTAGTACAGTAAGCACTGAGTTAATTAAATATTGTGGGATGTAACCACTGCCAACTTATTTTGACTGCAAAATGAATATCAAAAATAGCCTTATAAGAAATCATGGCTTAAATTCACCTATTAGTATGGGGTTATATATTATGCTCCAAAGAGTATACTGTTAAGTATCTTGTGGGAAGGGGAGTAGAGCGATACACAAAACTTTGTTCCTTTAAGATCAACAGATGCTAATGAGAGAAACGTACCAAGCTAAAAAATCAGTAAGTTATGTCTTGAACTGGTCAATTTTAAGTTTTAAAGTAAAACCACATAATACAAAACACTGAGAAATTACCTTTAATTTGCTACTAGCTTTAGAAACAAGAACTATTTACCAAATCCTTAAGATCTATTCTTAAAATTGCAAAGACCTGCAAAAGGGCTGCAATGGCGAAGGTGCTGCAAAAGAGTCAACTACTATGCCTTATTTTTGAACATAAATTTGAGGGGACATTCCCTTTCCTAGGGATGATTTGTTCTCCTCCAGGAGGCAAAGATTTGAACTTCTTTCAAAATCTAAGTGGCCAAAAATTTATCAGCATCACGTATCCAAATTTGTCACAGAAAAGACTTCAAGTTACAATTCTTAAATACTGTGATGTATATAGTGCGTGCAGGTTGAAACTCTGATCATCACATGGGCAACAAGGGCCTGAGACACATTCCTTCCTTGAGTCACAAAAAAAGCCACAGCGTCCTCACCCCACTCCCATATCAACATCAGAAAAGCCCCTTCTCCCTTCCCGAGTAATCACAAGGGAATGGATAAAATACCAGTGGCCAGGTTCACAAGGCCAACACTCAGAATTTCAAGTTTTTCTTGTTTCTATGCCTGTGTAGCAAGACATTTAGTGATTTACACTCCCGAGAAACCAGAGAAAACACGCAAATACTATACGTTGTATGAAGCTCCTAAAATTTGTAGGTGCTTTCTGTTCACATTCAAGACAGTCCTAACTCAGCTGGAGTTCCCCTGAAGCCAAATACTAGGAACAGCTTTATCAACCCAGCGTCTGGAACAATCGCTAGAACTGCCGCGTGCAAGGGCGGGGGAGGAACATTCGTGTCAGCTGAACCTTTTCTTTCAAAAAAAAAAAACACTTGCTGCCTGGGACGTCTATTTGAGTTCAACAGGGAACCCAAAAATAGCTCTCCCATGACAGTGACAGAGGGAGTCGCTGAGAACCTAAAAGGGATTTTTTTAAGCCGGTACCATCCGAGCAATAGGAAAATACAGGAGGCGATTTCCTTTTCTGGGAAGGGGAATGCGCGGGGTGGGGGAAGTCGGGCCGAGAAAGTTGGCGCGAGATTCCAGCTGGGGGATGGAGTGAGCCGGGGAGGTGGTCCCCACCGGCCGGCGGAGCAGAGGTGAGGGGACAGGGGGCGGCGTCTCCAACCTGTGGGAACCCAGGGGAGAGGAGGCGGCGTCCCCAACCCGTGGGAAGCTAGGGGCCAGGGGCGGCGTCCCCAAGTGAGAAACAGGAGAGGAGGAGGCATCCCAGCCCGTGGGGAGAGAGGCCGCCACCGCCGGGAGCCGTCAGAAGGAGACTCACCACTCCGGTCCGCTGGGCCGCCGACTACGCCCGGCCGCAGGACTCCACTCAGCCAAGGTGCCAGGAGAGAAAGGCACCGCACTCCAAGCCGAGGGTGCCAGGACGCCAATCTCTTGACCCGAAGGCCGCCGTTACTGAATCCCCCGGAAGCCCGAGCCCCATCCGCGGATGCCCCTACTTCCGCCTTCTCCGCTCGCCCGGGCGAGCGAGGGGCGGGGAGCGGGCAGGGGAGGAGACAGAGCGGCCCAGCCGGGCGTGGGCGTCCCCTGGCGGCGGTCCTCCACAGGCGCGCGCTGCGGTGCCGGCGCGGGCAGGTCCAGCCGTCAATCTAGAGCTCTCCCGCTGCGTTTCCGCCTCGCTTGGGTGCGAATCCCACCTAGGAATTCCTTACCCTGCAATCCTGAAGTGAGATCTGTCCCGGAGTAACTGTGATCTAGTGAGCAGCAGCAACAGCAGTAATCCCAAACTGTGTTTTTATAGTTTCCCAATCCAAGCAGGAGAAAAACCCCAACTCGGCGAGATTACTTGACCTTCGAAAAGCCTTCACTCCTTCCCTAACTCCACCCTCCTTGACAAGGAAGTTTACATGATATGTAGAGCCCTCTCTTATCACCTGGTCCTTCCCCTTCAACAAGTCCAAGGGAGTCAAACCCATATATTTAAATATTTCTTTGAAACTGCTGCCAAACACATCATCTCTTTTTCGGTCAACGTCACAAGAAAGCTATTTTTAATTCCCTGTTTAACTGCATGCAAACCTCTAAGGAATGTAACGAGAAGATGCGTGAAAGATTTTGGCTCACCTCTGCAAATCTGACTCATCCTTCACCTCTTGGGGGAGGTATTACAGGATGTTGGGTTTCATATGTACATGTCCTGAAACCAGAGTGCTTCATTCCAATCTAGTTTTTCCCCTTTATAAATTATTTGACTTTAAATAATTTACTTAATCTGACTTCAATTTTTTCATCTCATTAAAATAAGGATAATGATAGTACCTACCTCATTGGTAGCATTGTTGGAAGGGAAACATAAGTTAGTACGTGTTAGTAAATTATTTAAAACTAGGACATAGTATGTGCTCAATAAATGTTAACAATACTGTATTTCCTGCTTTCTGGCTGCTGATATTCATAAAAAATACTTATGTTTTTAAGATAAGAAACTGTCACAAGTTTTCAAACTCACTCTGCCACCCCTCTTTTTAAAAAGTACTTTGAAATAGTTAAGACATAAAAAGAATTATACACACATCTGTGTGCTCACCACCCAGCTCAATAAATAAAACATTGCCGGTAGAATTGCCAGCTCTTGTGCATCCCTCCCCACTGATTCCCAGGGCCCTGTAAAAATAAATCCCCTATGTGATGGTGAAGAGATCATGATATAAAACTGAGAGATGGCGAAAAAGAAGAACAAGAGAGGTAGACTTTCCTCCACGTATTAATATGTGCTCTGGGGCAAGTTTTGTAACTTCTACGAACTTCAGTTTCCTAAACCATAAACTAGGGGATAATATTTACCTTCCAGGCTGTTGTCAGCATCAACTAATAAAAATGTACGTGAGAGAACCCAGCACTGGGCTTTCAGAAAGATTAGGTGTTGTGCGTGTATTTCACGATTTTCACACGTGTCCTTGAGGGGCTTCCTCCTACTTCTACAGATCCTATTCATTCTTCCCTGTTTATACTGGTAGAGAGTGTTGGCGCTCACCCATGCCCTGGGCACACAGGAGACTTACACTGTCCCCTTGCAGTCAGACAGTGCCATATGACTAGTTCTGACCCACAGGCTGTTCAGGGCAAGGGAGGTGTGTCATTTTAAGACCAAAACATTTGATTTTCATTGAAAGACCCACTTCCCCACGTGACAACCATGGGGCAGCTGTAAGAGGCTGGATCGCTAAATTGCTGTATGGAGGGCAGTTGCCTTGGAAAGTCAATCCACATTCATTGGACTTATATGAGCAGGAAACAGATCTCTGTTGTTTTGAGCCATTGAGATGTTAGGGCTGTCTTTTCTGCCGCACAACCCAGCCTATCCTATGCAAATTCCTCCTTAAAGTCTTCTCTGATCGTTCACACCCCTACTGGACTAGGAATCAGAAAACAAAATTTTCCTCTTGGCTCTGCCTCTTATTAAAATTGGACCTGGTCAAGTATCCTCATCTGTAAAGTTGGAATAAAATCCATCCTGTCTCCTTCTCAGAGACTTTATTAGTTCAAATGAGATACATGTGAAAACTCTTTGTAAACTAGGAAGCTCTATACAGGTGGCAGGAACTGAGTACTCTGATCAGTAGGGTTATCTGATATGTACAGCAACCACAGTACCTAGGTTTCCTGAAATGTCACTAATTTAAAATATTTTCCAGTGTCCTATATAAGTATTCAAAGTGGGCAAAAATATCATCATGGTATCATTTCTGGGTTGCTGTTTTTCACACTCTATTTGAAAACTGAAATAAGATTCACCTTGTAGGCTGTCCCAGGTAGGAGTGGGAGGGTGAGAGGTTTTCCCCCATTTAGAAAAAGGATGTCTCTCTAAGTTTTAAATGATAAAAGTAGAACACAGTTCTTTAATTCAAACCATATTTACTGAACAACCATCATGTATGTGTGGCAGTCAGCCTTGAAGATGCTATTTATGCCCATATGTGATCTCCTTGCACAATGAATAGGGTACAACCAATAGGATGCTGTGAAAATGACAGAATGTGACTTCCTAGGCTAGGTTGTCTCCAGCGTTCCAAAGGAACCAAATAAAGAATTCATAGCTGGCAAGGGAGAATTTGTTCGTAAACAAGGACAGATTCAGTAAGAAATATTCTAAGTGATTCCATCTTATTTTATTTAGGTAACAAACTCAAAACAAGTCTCAGTGCTCTATCATTTCTCTCTCTCCTTTCCTTCCTTCCTTCCTTTCTTTCTTTCACATCCATCCATTTGTCTATCTACCCATCTATGTGGATACCTGATATGTCTATTTTAGAGTTAAAATTCATAAATGAGATGGTTTTCATGATGCATATTATTAGATTTATTTTGATTGAAAACTGATGGAGAGTGAATCTGATTGGTTGAAATGGTTTGTCAATAAGGACTAGCTTTATTAATTAGGTTGTGTAGTAGATTTCCTCCATAAATGGAATGAGACTTGAGTGAGCTAAATGTGCAGAGTTTTGTCAAAAAATATGTACAGACTTGTAAAATATACAGTATGGTAGAATTACATCTTTCGCAATTATTTAAACTTAACATAAAAAAATTTACACATGCCAACCTAAGAGCATGCAATGGAATATATCATCTTACAAAAGCACTTTAGAGTCAGAAACTTTCTCATACCAGAAGCAGGAAGAGCAAGAAAGTAAATATGTTATAACCTTGGATAAAATTACAGACCAAGGAAGACTGAGTCAGTCAGAGGAGGCATTAGATATGATGGAACCTAGAAAAGGTCAAAGAGATCCAGTCGGGCATCTCCCATGTACATTCAGTTTGGGGGAGGAAGTGTCCTGAATCAAAATCTCCCTTTAGCTATCCATGTTCAAAGGCAGGAGTTTTGGAGATGTCCTGATGTCATTAATCGTTGAGTTTCAAAAGCAATTTACTTATTGAATGATTTCATGGTCACTCACAGTAGCTAAGTGAAGCCAGAGGAGCACAGGAAGGAAGCTTACCCAACAGAGGGTTCCGGTCTTGGAATATACTCCGAGTACAATAAGTTTCAGGGTAGCCTCCTTCACCGTTTCTGCCTCTCTCCTCCCACCCCACTCCAACAAAATAAGGGAAAGTTCTCAGAGCAGAGGAGGGCATGGGTGATGAGAAATGAAGGAGATGGGCAATAAAGGAAGATGAGTGAGGTGTGTGGACATGTGGTTGTGTATGGGGAGGCTCCTAGGGAGACTGCAGACACTAATAACAGGATTTGGGACTATGCCCTTGGCTCATTTCACTGTCTAGGTTGAGAGCAGACTCTGAGCCACTAGGAGGCAGAAGCTTAGTTTTGGAACCTACCTTGGAATCTATGGAATTTCCCAATATTGTCCACGGCAGAGTTTTCTTTGGTAAAGCCTACCCACTGGCAAGGAGTGAAAGTACTCACCATTCCTCTCCACCCTCTTCCCAAATCCCAAGCAAGAACCTAGACTTTTTGTGGCCATACTCATTTTTCCTGCTCTTGGAGAAAGGAGGAGATCTTTTTCCGCCCTTCATTTGGGTAAATGAGGAGGGTGGGGACATTTCCACTGCACTGCAGCTAGATTTTCCTAGCGAGTTTCACTAGAGATCATCAAGCAACATTGAGATGGTAAGTGGACCCAATTTACTGCTTTCCTTGGGTGAAAGAATGTACCAGCCATAGAATATAAGAATCTGATCTATTCATATATTTTTAATGAAAACAAATTGCTTTTGTCTGATTTGTAGATTTGTCTCCTGCGAGCTGAGTTAGTGTATAGGCACACTGGGTGGAAAAAAAATCAGCTTTTGAACTTACAGAGCTAAGGGTCAGAGTATTTCACCAAGGTAAACAATACCTTATGATTTCTCTTGGTACAGTCTCTTCTAAACACTTTAAAAAGCATTACTATGGGGCTTCCCTGGTGGCGCAGTGGTTGAGAGTCCACCTGCCGTTGCAGGGGACACGGGTTCGTGCCCGGGTCTGGGAAGATTCCACGTGCTGCGGAGCGGCTGGGCCCTGAGCCATGGCCGCTGAGCCTGCGCGTCCGGAGCCTGTGCTCCGCAATGGGAGAGACCACAACAGCGAGAGGCCCGTGTACTGAAAAAAAAAAAAGCATTACTATGAAGAAAAATCATCCAAAACCTGAAATAAAGTAAGAGGAAGGCAACAGTGACATTGTTTAACATGTTTGCCTAATAATTAATTATCTATGTCTGAGAATTCTCCTGTTTGACTTTGCTATTTTACTATTTGATTAGAGACCAGACACTGAGGTTATACATTAACTCATAGATTTCCTTCCAGTAAAAAAAACACACACCCTGAGGTTAATGCACTATGGGATATTAACTAATTTGTATCAGCTGGTAAATTTCAGCATTCCTTTGACTGACTTTAATATCTCTGTTTCTCCAAACTTCCTTTGGACCAGCTTTATCATCTTACTAATTCTCTCATTAATTAATGGGCTGAATAAAATCTTAGAATGTGTTCATTCTCGATTTCTGTGGCAGTCTTGTGTTGAAGTTTTTGAAAATTGTACTTTATCATTACAACATTCCTGCTTAACTCTGCTTCTATACAACATCTGCATATTGAATGAATTTCTCAGTCAGATTTTTGCATGGTTGATGTTTGAATGGAAGAATGTTAAACCTTTCAGGACATTAGGATCCTTAAAAAACAATACAAAACAAAAACCTTAATCATGGCACTGGAACACAAAATCAAAAATGTATAGTTAAGTGTTTGGCTTATTTATATTTTGAAACAAATAGAGGATTACCATTCAGGAAGGCTCTTGAGTTCAAAAGTCTCTTGTGTGTGAGTTCCTGCACATTGCCAGGTGTAGAAACTCTCACAGAGGCAGCGGAAAGCAGAGAAAATCTGAAGCACGAAAGAGGAAGTGTTCAGAACTGTGGTGTGAGCTTGCTTGGTGGGAAGAACAGGAGATATATTTCCAGTGTTCCTCATTAGATTTATAATATAATTCCCCCAAAAGACAGTTAAATAAATAAATGTTTAGTTTCCCTGAATTGCCCACAATTGAAGTTGAAATAATGTGTCTTTTATGCAACAGTATTATTTTCCATAATTGTATCTCTTTCACTGCAAACATTTTTTCAGATACAGTATGAGTCAAATAGTCTTTTGTGGGGCAGGCAGCGGTGGGGAGACGGAAAGCCAGTCCCAATTAATAATATTGTTTTTATAGAATATGTAGTTTGTTGCAAATAACTCAATAAAAATGCTTTGGGGATAATATACAATTCTTTTATAGGTTGGAAACAGCCTAAATGAGGATTATTACAATGACAAAATTAAGTAAATTAAAAGCTGCTTTACTATGAAAGGGAATGGAAGGTGTGTGTGTGCTTGGGGGTTAATGCTGTCACTCTTAAGTTTTTCATCACATAGAGTAGGACACATTCCAGGTTCCTGAAGCCTGTGTCCACGTTTGCCCTTTTCATATGGTGCTGTTGTTAATGGCTTGTGATTGTTAAGATGAAACAATTTTCAGTTTCAAATTGAACTTTCAGCATTTCATCCACCAAAAATATCATACTTTCACCTCAGTTTCTGCCAGAACAGAATATATTTCTTTCTGGATTTTCTAAATAAAACATTGCTTTGATGAATAACATGGGACTGACTACTTTCTTATAACAAAGTAATCTTCATGTTCTGAATGATAGCTAATCCTCTAGGCTTTCCTGAAGGAGTTTCTGTAAGGGGTACAACATGTAAGAATTCTGTTAAATTAATAATGACCTTTGAAGATTCTACATGTGCACATTGGAAGATTTCCAAAATGGTTTCTTGAGGATGGTGGTGGTAATTTCTTCTCAAGGCATTTATTAAGGGTCATTTGCATTTTTTGTTTTCTGCACCAGTGAACTAGGGATATAAAGGGTCAACACTAGAAATCAATAAACGAGAGATCATTTTGCCCATGACCAGAGAGGCATTGTTTTCTGAGAGGAAATTCCTCAAAACTAAATTTGGAAAAGTGCCAAATAACAGACTCCAAAGAGGAAACAAAGTATTAGAAATTGGAACACGATCGGAAACTGGAAATGATTCATCAGCTTTAGTTCTTTTGCCCATAAAATAGTTTATATTGATCTCATTTCTTACATCAAGCATTTCCTAATTAATTAAAAATGCCTCAAGATAATATTTAAAAATGTGCAGTTTCCTATCTAAATGCCTGAATCTATAATAAATTAACTATTCCTCTAAGTTTGAATATCAGATTATTTCTATTATAGTATTTGCTTTTATAATGTGTCAGTGAACTTTTGTGGATGAATCTTTGCCCACATTTCAAACTACGACTTTAAGATGGGTTTCTTCAGTGGAAATTGGTAGGTCAAAGGCTATGGATATTTATGACTTCTGTTTCAAATGACTTCCCAGAAAGACTGTCAATTTTTGTTCCATCTAGTTCTTGGTATGTATCTTACTCATTCTCCCCAGGATTCTAGGTTAGTGTATTATTTTAAAAAACAAATGAACACACACGCATATACCACATACCCCAATAACTGTAAAAAGAAATTAAAACTCACATACAAGATAAAATATTCATTACAGAAGGTAAAAAATATAAAAGAAAAAATGTCCCCTTACATTTTTGAAACTCAGTTCTACTTTCCTGAAGAAACCACTGTGAAGGAAAAAAAATGACTAACTTAACGTTTTTAAACATGGCCTTGCTATCTATATGACTACATTCTGGAAGGAGGAGAGTGCTTATTGCTCAGACCTGGGGACCACTACACCCCAATCCCTGCATTCATCAACGTCACAACACTTTAATTAGTACAATCTAAAGCCACCTTTAGGAATTGCCTAGCAGCTTACTGACATTCCACTGGGGAAGATGAGACCCCAGGACATTCAGACCGGAGGGGAATGTATACTTCGGAGACATAAGTTGGCAAACTTGAAAAAGCCTATTTAAAGGTACTGAAACAGGTACAGTAGCTGATCAGTAAAATGTTTAAGATTTATAAAAAGTTTACAGCATTTATCTAAAGGACTAGAAAAAGAGATAGTGTCTGTCTAGGCAAATAGGACATTAAAGATTCTTAGTATGGGACAGAGTTCATAACTACTGATTATGGAAGCTGTTTCCCTCATCATCACTCTTGCCTACTTGCTTATCTTTCAGGAATGTTCCATGTTGGCTGGCTGGCTTGCTCAATCTCTTTTTCCCTCGTTCTCCCCCCTCCCTTAATTATTTGAGAGTTTAAAAAAAAACTTATTTATGAATTACTTGAGAACTAGTTGCATATTATCATATTGTCCCTAAATAATTCAGTGTACTAAGAACAAGGACAATTATATAGGTTCCTATGTATCACACTCAGACGCCATTATCACACACCATTATCACACTCAGAAATTTAACTTGTACAATAAATATTATCTAACACACAACCATATTTAAATCTCCTCAGTTCTACCCCAATAATCCTTTAGAGCTGTTACCTCGGTTTGATTTTCCATCCAGGGTCCAGCCCAAGTTTGCAATTGCATTTGCTTGTCATTATATAATCTTTAAAAAAATAAACTTTAATTTTGAGATGATTGTAGATTCATATGCAATTGTAAGATATAATACAGAGAAATCTCATTTACCCTTTACCCAATTTCCACCAATGGTAACATCTTGTACAACTATAGCACAATATCACAATATCTTGATATTGATCCAGTCAAGATACTGAATATTTCCATCACCACGAGGATCCCCCATGTTGCCCTTTTATAGCCATACCTAGTTCCCTCCTCCTTGTACCCCCCTTGTACACTGGGAACCACTAATCTGTTCTCCATTTCTATAATTTTACCATTTCAACAATGTCACATGAATGGAATCACATAGTATGGAAACTTTTGCATTGGAATTGGTTATAAACATTCCTATAAGGTTTTTTGTGTGAACATAAATTTTAATTTATGTCCAGGAGTACAATCACTGAGTCATATGGTATTTGTATTTTAGCTTTTTAAGAAACCGCCAACTCGTTTTCCAGAGTGGCTCTGTCATTACACATTCTCACCAACAATGTATGTGTGATTCAGGTTTCTTGCATTAGCCTTTCTGATAGATGTGTAGTGATGTATTACTGTGGTTGTAGTTTTCACTCCCTTAATGGCTGATGATGTGCAGCACCTTTCCCTGTGCTTATTGCCACCTGTACATTCTCTTTGGCAAAATGTCTCTTCATGTCTTTTGCCTATTTTCTAATTATATTCTTAGTCTTTTTACTGTGATCCATTTTGAATTAGTTTTTGTATAAGGTGTGAGACTAGGTTTCTTTCTTTCCTTCCTTCCTTCCTTCCTTCCTTCCTTCCTTCCTTCCTTCCTTCCTTCTTTCCTCCCTCCTCCCCTTCCATTTCTTGCTACTTTCTTTCCTTGCCTTTGGATGTCCAATTACTCCACCATCACTTGTTTAAAAGGCTATCTTTCCAGGGCTTCCCTGGTGGTGCAGTGGTTGAGAGTCCGCCTGCAGATGCAGGGGACACGGGTTCGTGCCCCGGTCTGGGAAGATCCCACATGCCACGGAGCGGCTAGGCCCGTGAGCCATGGCCACCGAGCCTGCGCATCCGGAGCCTGTGCTTCGCAATGCGAGAGGCCACAACAGTGAGAGGCCCACGTACCGCAAAAAAAAAAAAAAGGCTATCTTTCCTCCATTGAATTGTTTTTGCACCTTTGTAAAATAAATGAGTTGGGTATATTTGTGTGGGTCTATTTTGGGTTCCTTTATTCTATCCCATTGATCTGTATGTCTATCTCTCCAATAATACCACAGAGTCTTGATTATTGTAGTTATATATTGTCATGAAATCAAATAGATGAGGTCCTCTTACTTTTGATTTCATTTTAAAAATTGCTTCAGCTATTCTAGTTCCCTTGCTTTTCCATATAAATTTTAGAATAATATTGCCTATCTGCAAAATATTTTACTGGGATTTTGATAGGAATTGTGTTAAACCTATGTTTCAATTTGTGGGAGAACTGACATCTTTATTATGTTGAATCTTTCAACTAATGAACATAGTATGTATCTATGTACATCTTCTATGATTTCTTTCATCAGCACTTTGGACTTTTTCAACTTGATAGAGTGTTTACAAGAACCTACATCTAACATACTTAATGGTGAAAGACTAAATGCTTTCCCATAAGATTGGGAACAAGGCAAGGATAGCCAATGGCACTGCTCTTATATTACATAGTTCTGGAAGTTGTAGTCAATGCAATAAGGCAAGAAAAGGAAGTAGAAGGCATACAAATCACAAAAAAAGAAATAAAACTGTCCCTACTTGCAGACGATGTGATTATCTATGTAGAAAATCTTACAGGATACACACACACACACTTCCTAGAATTAAAAAAATGAGTCAGGAGATCTCAGGATATAAGATAACCATTAAAAAATGTTGTACTTCATTATGCTAGCAGTGAGCCTGTACACACTGGAATTTAAAATATAATATCATTTACAATAGCTCAAAAAACTGAAAAACCTAGGTAAAAATCCAACAAAACATGGATTAAGAGCCTGCACGTCCGGAGCCTGTGCTCCGCGACAGGAGAGGCCACAACAGTGAGAGGCCCAAGTACTGCAAAAAAAAAAAAAAAAAAAAAAAAAGTCCTTCTTTTTTAAGGCTGCATAATAATATTCCATTGTATATATATATCACATTTTGTTTACCCAGTCATTCTTTGATGGAAACAAGGGTTGCTTTCACCCCTTGGCTATTGCATTATCTTATTGTTTCTGTATGTTAGGAATTCAGGCAAGGCTTAGCTATACCCAGAGTTTCACTGGGCTGCAATTTCATCAGAAACTTGACTGGGGAAAAATCTGCTTCAAGCTCAGGCTGTTGGCAGAATTCAGATCCTTGAGGTTATAGGATTGAGATCTCTATTTTTTTGCTGGCTATTGCCTGATGGCCTGCTCTCAGTTAAGAGAGGCTGCCGGCCTTTCCCTGTCTGGCGACATTCTCCATAGGCCCTCTTGCAATGTGGAAGCTTACTTCTTCCAACCAGTGAGAAAGAAAATTTTCTCTCTCTGGGCTACTAAGACAGGGTCCTATATGATGTAGCATAGTCAAAGACATAATTATCACCTTTGCCATATTCCCTTGCTTACATCAAGTCACAGTTTCTATCTGAATTCAAGGGGAAGAGATTTACACATGAATGTTTTTATGCACTCTACTGTATGTGTAATATATTTTATAGCACATTAAAAAATAAGTTAAAAAGAAAAGTAGCATAGATAGAAAAAAGGATGGAGTCAGTCTGTTTGTCTATTTATCTATCATCTATCTATCTTCATCATCATCATCTATGGTAAATTAAAAACGAAAATAAACCAATGCAGGGCAGCAAGAGTTATCCTAACCACAGTAGATATCAAGGAAAAAGCATAACTGGCATAATGAAGGTCATTTTATATTGATCATATTTCTTAACTTTTCCTTTTCAAAGGTAATTTTTTTCCATGAATGGATATTTTCATGATCTTTATTATTCTTTAAGTGTTGACATTTTAATAGCCTACACTTTGGAAGAGATCTCTCTATTCATTATCTTTTTCAGAGTATGGTGGTGAGCTCTCCTAGAGCTAAAGCTCTGTTTAGTGCTGGAAAATTCAATGTTATCTTGAGTAATGCTTTTATTCCACGTGATTTGACTGGATTCAATTATCTTTGGGGGAACACCCACCATCCTGTGTGTTTCATTTCACTATTTCACTTATTCTATAATATCTATCCCTAACCTTTTCCTCATTATTTTCGTCTCTGCATTCACTTCCTATGTGATATCAGAGTTTTTCTCCAGTTTGTTTTCTATATCAGTAAGTTGCAAATTTGTCTCTTATGGCATCCAATGTATTCATTGTATGTCTTCTCCTTGGGTGTTAGTTTCATTACACATGCTTCTTATCTTGGTTTCTTCTCATCAAGAACACTGCTTGTTCAACAGAGGCAATTCCTTATAGGAATATAGGATATTTTCCCTTTTGTCTTCTGTTTCAGAAAAAGCCCATCCTTTGAAGCTTTGGTGCCAAGCATTGACTTTTCCTCTCTAGCTATGAAAGTCTTAGATGGCATCTTCTTCCAATATAAGGCTATTTTGTCTACCTTGAAAATCTGTTGTTTAGTGTAGCTACCTTAATTATTTACCTTAGCTAGATCTTCTGGATAATTTGCTGCAGCTTCTACATCAGCACTTTCTGCTTCACCTTGCACTTTTACGTTATGGAGGTGGCTTCTTTTCTTAAACCTCATCAACCAACCTCTGCTAGCTTCAAACATTCTTTCTGCAGCTTCCTCATCTCTCAGCCTTCAGAGAATTGAAGAGAGTTACGGCCTTGCTGTGGATTAGGCTTTAGTTTAAAGGAAAGTTGTGGCTGGTTTGATCTTCTATCTAGATCACTCAAACTTTCTCCATATCAGCAATAAGGCTATTTTCCTTTGTGTGTTCGCTGGAGTATCACTTTTAATTTCCTTCAAGAAGTTTTCCTTTGCAGTCACAACTTGGCCAACAGTTTCATGTAAAAGGCCTAGCTTTAGACCTATCTCAGCTTTGACATGCCTTCCTCACTAAGCTTAATCATTTCTAGTTTTTGATTTACAGTAAGAGACATGCAACCCTTCCTTTCACTTGAACACTTAGAAGCCATTGCAAGGTTATTGATTGGCCTAATTTTGAAAATTGTCTCAGGGAACAAGGAGGCCCAAGGAGAGGGAGAGAGGTGGGAGAACAGCTGGTTGATGGAGCAGTCAGCGTACACACAGCATGTATCAATTAAGTTCACTATCTCATTTGGGCGTGGTTCATGGAGCCCCAAAACAATTACAGTAGTAGCATCAAAGATCACTGATCACAGATCTCCATAACGAATATGAAAAAGTTTGAAATATTGCGAGAACTACCAAATTGTGACAGGGACACGAAGTGAGCCAATGCTGTTGGAAAAATGGCACTGATAGACTTGCTCAATGGAAGGTTGTCAAAACCTTCGATTTGTAAAAAACTGCAGCATCTGTGAAGTGCAATAAAGTGACGTGCAATACAAATGAGGTCTCCCTGTAAGAAAAAACAACGGTAGCTTTCTTTCCAAACTTAAAGCTCTTGAATGCAAATGCAAAGAGCCTCAGTAAAATTGTTCTTACTTGATTAAAGGGTTCTTATTTGACAGGATAAGAAGACAAATAGGGATAGGTTCCTGGCTTATTATATATTCTGCAGGCTCCTTTTAGTTTCGTAACATAGTTTTAGTATGGTAAGACAAATACACCATCATTGAACTGAGAAAACTTTTATATGCCTCTAAAGCTGTGGTTAGGCAAAAGGGGTTTTAGGGAGAAGCTTCATGAGGGACTCCTTAACCTGTCCCCTCTGCCTGATTTCATGGCTAGTGCACTGCTGCTTGCCTGAAATGGATTTTTATTCTTGCCTTTGGAGTTGGCTTCTAGATACTTGTAACAGCTGCTTCTCGAAGCTGATTCTCTATCCTGATCTTTGCCTTTCTGCTTTGGGCAACCCTGTTCATCAGGGCAGCCTCCCTTCCCATCTCCAAGTTGGAAGGTATTCCTGAGGCTGTCAAGAAGGGGGCTTCAGGTCAATCCTCAATGAGCTATCCCTTTCCTCCCTTTTCTCCTCTTCCCCTCCCTCCCCCTTTCTTGACTACTTTCTTTCCAGACGATTTTCTCTGCAAAAATCGAAAAGTGCATTGGAACCCTGTTATGGACTGAATTATATCCGCCCCCCAAATTCACACGTTGAAGCCCTAACTGCCAATGTGGCTATATTTGGAGATAGGGCCTTTAAAGGGGTAATTAAGGTTAAATGGGACCATGTGAATGGACCCTAATTCAATTGGACTGGTGTCCTTTTAAGAAGTAGAAGAGACAGCAGGGATTTGTAAGCACAGGGGAAAGATCATGTGGGGACACAGCAAGAAAGTGGCCTGCAAGCCAAAGAGAGAGGTTCTGGGAGAAACCAATGCTGATGACACCTTGATCTTGGGCTTCCAGCCTCCAGAACTGTCCAAAATAAATTTCTACGGGTTAAGTCACCCAGTCTGTATTTTGTTATGGCAGCCCTAGAAAACTAATACAGACCCTATCATCATTCTGCTCATCTGTAGAGACTCCTTCTGGGGATCTTGGCATATGTCTAATTTTTATCACTTATATCTGGTACTGCTGAAATGTTGTATGATTTTGTGGACACTTTCATTGGGCATTGGGAAGAAGGGCTCCCTTGGCCTTCCCTCAATCTCCTCTGAAACTTTATATTTCTCATGGTCTCTAGCATGTAATTTAGCAGTTATGCCTGATCTGTTCCATTCATTGATAGCGACAGCTTTAATATCATCTGCCCAAATAACCTAGCTCGCAAGCAGCAGGTTATTAAGTCTTTTAATCTCTGTCTAACACAATACTTATGCTTAAAAATGCTGAAGACTTGGTTGATTGGTTTAAAACCTCGAATTGGATCCAGGGCACAGGGATCTTCTTGATCCTTTCAGTTTCCTATGTTTAAATGGTGAAGGCAGATTCCATGAGGAGTGAAGGAACTGGGGGCTTCTTCCAACAAATTTGTGTATTTTGGAGCCCCCAGTCTGGTTTCCACATGAAGTGATGTGCTGGTCTGTTGTTTTCCTCGGGGACCTCGAGGCAGATGTAGACAAACAGCAGATGAAGAGGAAGGGCTGCGGGCCGGCTGAGAGCTGTAAACAAGGGAAGCTACATTAAGAAAGGTCTCCATCTACAGCACTGTCTCAATCCTGCCACCCACTGGGCATGTTCCAAAATTGACTTTCCGCAGTCAGCTGCTCAGCGACGGGTGTGCAATGGTTTGTAACAGACACAAGTCTCAGCTTCTTAGAGTTGGGAGGATTCTCAGACACCACATCCCCTGACGTTTAACAAAGTCTCATTGCGGTGCATGAAATGAGTTTAGGTAGCACACAAGATGACTTCAGGTGGAGACATATTAACATTGGGTGCAGGTTAACGCTGAATTGCTTTTCCAGTTTTCTTTCAATCCTTTTTAATTTGGGAAGGAAAAAGTGTCTATTTGATGCCAGTAAACCTTGACACTCACTCACCTTTCTTTCCAACAGTGAGAGCATTTTCCTTCCTACATTGTATTTCTGCTACAAACCTTTGATAACGTATAAAATCCTTCTCTAAGTAAATTGATGTAAGTAAACAAGGTAACTTCATTTAAAGACAAATATTAAACAAATAATAGTGCAGGTGGTATTTGGATAAGGCAAAAATCGTGAATGTGGTACAGAGTGAAATTATAAAGATACTGGCATCCCATCCCCTCCCTTTTGCTTCTACAAATGAAGAAACTGAGGCCTCTTTTGTAATGTTTCACTGGGAGGCTGAGTTGGGAGAGTCGAGATAATTGACTAGTGGCACCTGTTATGACCAGTATGCCCAAGAGGAAAAAGAGGCTGCTCCAGAAGTAACCAGAGCTTGGCATTGGACCTTCACTATGGCAATGCCTGACACACAGGGAGGGTCTCTGGCCAGCCACCCTTCCACTGGTCTCTTTGCTAGGAGAAAGCGTGTTAGTATTTGGGAGTGTGGTCTTCATGGCATTAAGAGGCATGAGAAACCTGGTACTTTCAGTCATATCAAAGGGGCATAAGAGCTGGCCGTGCTGTGTGAAGGCAATAGAGCTTGGTGTCAATAGTTGAACTTGGGGCCTTAAATTATATTTTTGATTTTTCCCTTTTAATTCATCAATCAAATAATTATTGTTATAAATTTTATTTACCTTCAATGTAGAAAAATATGAAAAATGGAAACTATATATACAATCACGTGCAGAGCAGTTACACAGTTCAGTTGCACATAAGTGAATGTCTACTTTCAGAAGCCGGCAGCCTTACCACTAGGAGCCCCCATTCCGTCCAAAGACAGGAAAATTAATCTAACAATGGCTGTCATTTGAGATGAAACTAGCCAGTCCTTGTGATTTTCTCTCTTGTTCTCTCTCTCCTTCTTCCTTGGTGGCTACTACATGTCTGACATCATGGCTGGAGATGGAGGGTAGGGACCTGGCTGACATCTGTTCAGGTTGTTGGGTGTGATCTCGATCACATCCCAGAATCTGCAGATGTAACTCTTTTTCATCACCGGTCATCTGACTCTAGCTCAGCCTTCTCCTCCTTGTGGTGGTGAAGTCCTCTCTTGACCTGTCTGTGTCCCTTTCACTGTTCCAGCATCAGAGAACCCGTGGCTTGTCTCCGACCTCTGATCCCCAGCGCCCCACGCGGTGTTATCAGCTCTGCTGTGTGACCTCATGCAATCATACAGCAGTGAAACTGTGGGAGTTTGCTCATTTTCCCAGGCTCAACCCAGGAAGTTACTCTGTGCTCTCAGATCCCAAAACTTATTGGGATGTGGTTCTATTCTCACCTCCCCTCCTTCTAGCGCTTAATATTTATTAAGTACTTACCAAGTGTCAGACTCTTGGGCCAGGCATTTTCATTTAATTATTTGATCCCCCAGGGATGCTGGAAAGTAGGTGTTACCCATTTTTATAGAAACTAAACTGAGAAAATCCTCACTCGAGTGGTTACATGAATGGTTCAAAGTCACACAGTCCATAGTGACAGAACAGAAAGCACATCTCGTATCCCTTGACTCTTGACTCTCTATCTCATTATCTCTATCTACCCTACCTACTACTCCAGGTCTATCTTAATTCCACATTAGACTGCAAGTTCCTAGAAGTCAAAGGCAGCTGTGATGGTTAATTTTATGTGACAACTTGACTGGATCACAGGTGCCCAGATATTTGACTAAACGTTATTTTTAGGTGTGTCTGTAAGGATGTTGCTGGATGAGAAAATCATTTGAATCAGTAGACTGAGTAAAGCAACTTGCCCTCCTCAACGTGGGTGGGCATGCACCATCCAATCTGTTAAGGGCCTGAATAGAACAGAAATGTGGAGAAAGGGAGAATTTGAGCACTTTCTCTCCCTTCCCGCCCCCTCCTCTCTCTCTCACTGTTTGAGGTAGGACGTCCGTTTTCTCCTGCCCTCGGACTGGGTCTTACACCACTGGCTTTCCTGGGTCTCTAGCTTACAGATGGCACACCACGGGACTTCTCAGTTTCCACGATCATGTGAGCCAATTCCTCGTAATAAACTTCTCTCCTAGATAGCTAGGATAGAGATGTCTCCTACAGGTTCTGTTTCTCTGGAGAGCCCTAACATGGCGGTGTCTAATCTAATATTTCAGGCAGAGAGAATAGCAAGTAGCAGCATATATGGACTTTTTGAGGACCAGCACAGAGGCCAGTGTATCTGTAGTGAAGTGGGTAGAAGAAGAAATGCTCCTTGTTAGTCCTTGTGAGGTCCTTGGCTTTTACTTTAACCCAAGATGGGGAACAACAGGAGGATTTTGATCAGAGAAGTAAAATGAATAAGATGAGAATTTGGTGACTGATTGGATGTGAGGATTTAGAGAAAGAAAGAAATGAAGGATGACTTTAAGAGTTTGCCTTGAAATGGGGATTTACCTTTGATGAAAAAGGTTGTGGCTCCGGAGGGTGGTTTTGAGCGGCAGGATTGGGGGTTCTTGAGGCAACGTTGTGCTTAACAGTGTGCTAAGCAGCTTACATGTATTAACTCATTTAATTCTCCTGAGAACATTACCAGGTACATATTATTATTCCCATGTTTAAATGAGGAAATGGAGTCAGAGAGGTTAAGAAATATACCCAAGGTCACACAGCTTGCAAGAGGTGATGCTAGAATTTAAACCCAGGTTTATGTCACTCCAAAGCCTGGGGTACTCCACACCAGAGCCCAACATTATACGGATAATAGTGGCCATGATAGCCATATTTGCTCATTAAGACTGAGGTCCAGTGAGCGTCCTCAGACTTGACCATCCAAAGAAACTCTTCTTCCTTGAGTGGATGAGTGAAAAGAGTGTACAAGATGAGAGACTGATCTCTACTTTCTTAGTCTTCTCGGGCTGCCGAAACAAAATACCACAGACTGGGTGGCTTAAACAATAGAAATTTATTTTCTCACAGGTCTGGAGGCTAGAAGTCAGATATCAAGGGGTCTTCAGGTCGGTTTCTTCCGAGGCCTCTCTCCTTGGTTTGTAGACAGCCACCTTCTCACTGTGCCCTCACATGGTCTTTCCTCTGTGCTTGCACATGCCTCAGTGTGTCCCAATTTCTTCTTGTAAGGACATCAGTCAGATTGGACTAGGGATCACTCTAATGACCTTATTTTAACTTAATCACTCCTTTCAAGGCTCTATCTTGAAATATAGTCACATTTTGAGGTACTGGGGGTTAGGATTTCAGCATATGAATTGAGGAGAACATAATTCAGCCTACCTTTAGATCAATAGGCATAAACCACAAGTTGCTTCAACATTACACTATGTTATTATTGATTACTACCAGGAGAAATAGATTTGATGGAGAAAGGGAGCTATGTATCCAGGTGACCAAAAGGCCCCGGAACCTGGAGTTGATTCCTGGAATTTTATGCAAGTCTCTACATAATGGTCTGTGGTCCATGAGGAACAGAGAAGCCACAAAGGCCCTGAGGAGGTCTGAGGACTATTCTGATATCATGTTACTAAGAACCTTTTTCTTTTCTAGTATAACATATGTAATATGTACATATTAGAGATAATCATGGATTTTTGTTATGGCTGGTGATTTTGGGGGATTGAAGGGGGCGTTGGAGATCCTGGAAACGTTGAGAGGGGCTTGAGGAGAATGAAGGTAAATTCTTCTTTGAAAGAAGTACAAAGAACAACCAATCTCAGTTAAAGCTGAATTCACTGGTCTCCCCTTATTTGTCACAAAGCAAAGTTACTTTTTATCTTTATTATTTGAAAATTTTATTATTTTTTTAATTTTAATTTTTTATTTTTTGGGGCTGCACTGTGCAGCTTGTGGGATCTTAGTTCCCTGACGAGGGATCGAATCCAGGCCCAAGGCAGTGGAAGCGCAGAGCCCTACACACTGGACCGTCAGGGAATTCCCCAAAGCTACTTTTTAGAACTGACATGGAGACAAGAAAGAGTAGAATCCAGACTTTTTTTTATAGAAACTTATATAATGAAATAAATAAAGTATTACTATTAGTAATACTATCTTCAGATGTGGAAATAAAATACAGACTTCTTTCTGTAATGACAGTGGTAAAGGGCACTTTTATCCACATTTGAAAATTGTACTCTTTTTGGGAGGGAGGAATGTCCCAGGAAAAACTTATAACAAGATATACATTTAAATCACATAGTAATTTTTACAGTTTTTTTAATAAACATGTTATCGACAATTCAATGGCAGGTTTTTGAACAAATATAATTAGAAGCTGATTCTACCTATGCCTTTCCAGAACCACTATTCATAAGTTGAAAAGGAATATCGTTTTTAATTAAAATTTATTAAAAACTTAGCAATTGTTCGCATTAGATAGAAAATTAAGCCACATAGTAACTATAGATAGAAACACAAGTCAAATTAAATTATAGTTAAATGCCCTTTGTTTAAAAGTATTCCTTTCTCACTCTCCAAAAACAATTATAAAATTTTTGGAGCCCCCAAACTGTAGAGCTTGGGATAGTTTCCCAGTTTGGCTTTTTGTAAAGATATCTGTTGCTGTCCTGCAATTAGTCGTTTCAGGCCATTATGTTGACTCTAGGCTTGAGAAAGCCCATTTCTCAAACTTGAATTCTAACCCTGAGACATTTAGATCAAATTCATTCTACATTGATGTTTGAACTCATTCTTAGACCTTATACAGCTGAATGAGATGAGGAGGAAAGAAATGGCTTTCTATATTTGGGGTCTGAAAATGGAACAGATGTCTCCGGTTTAGAAAGGATGTCTAGTAGAGTCCGAAACACTGGACATCACTTCTCATTCCTCAGACTCCCTCATGAAGACATGTTCCTTACATCTTCACTTGTTTGAGGAATGGAGAGAAGGCATTTATTACATATTTTCTGGGACCAGTTAGCAGTAGCAAAATAGTGAGTTCCATGTTAGACCCTTGATTTTAGTGGAAGACTAGCGTTAACTAGGTCTGGGGTCCTGAGCAAGTTACTTTGACCGTCTCAGCCTTTGATGTTGTTTCATAGTCAATAGGAATTATGGGAGATTCCTACAGAGGCAGGTGATGGTGGAGGGGATGGGTAGGGAAGATAGAGGTTGGGATAAATGGAGGAGAGAAGAGAACCAAACTTATTGACTACTGAACTAGTTCATGGACTTGAGAGTTTTCCTGATAACTCAATGATATAGCCTTTTTTTGCCCACATGATGGCACTAGTTGTTTAGAAAACAGCTTAGCTAACGGCAGAAAGCCTGCCAAGGCACTCCTGAATTTGTGGCGAAAGAGCTGCAGCTGACGTTGACAGCAATTAATAACACATTAGAAAATTTACTAACAGGGATAATCCACATTGAGTTAATTAGAAAGTAATTTTAAGACTGGAGAAGTGGGGGAGAAACGAGCGTGTGCGGGTGCTCGCTTTCTACCACCAGCGCTGTGGCAAGTTTGCATTATCACTGAAGGCTCTAATCTAGCAATGACCTGTTACGGTTCTGCTTTGATGCCAAGTCGAGTTCCTTTCCAGGCTAAGAGAAGCAAGAAGGCATCGGGGTGGGTGGGGGAGGGATGCTCCCTTTTCACTGGGAAGAATATTGTCTTGGGACTCCAGAGACCAGCTTGTGATGCTCTTTTTGCTACTAATTCCCTCCTGTGACATTGAACAGGACACTTTGCCCTTCAGGTACTGTTTCTCACCTCTAAGATACATCCATTGGGTCAGATAATCTCTAAATTCCCTTCTAGCTCTGGCATTCGATTTGGTGATGTTAGAAGACAAGAGTTTTGTGAGCTGGAAATATGTAGATACATGCTTATATATGTAATCACAGTGTCAGTAAACAGCATCTGCTGGATTATGATAAGAGCACAAAATGCAGTGTTCACACTCTCAGACCACAGCTGCAGGAGTAGATTTTGATTGATATCAGCAACTGGAGTTCCAGGCTGTCTGGGAGGAAATTGAATTTGAAAAGGTCTTTTAAAAGGGCCTGCAGGGAGCCCAGGGGAATAAGTGTAGGCAACCTGCCTACAGGTTTGGGGCTTGGGTGGAGAGACAGGTTAAGGGAGGGACGGCAGAGTGCATGTGCCCAGGGGGAGCAGGGCCAGTGCAGACACTGTCCGCACTTCTAGGATTAACCACAGCTAGTCACTCAGCCGGGAGGGCTCTACTCAACACTGGGACCTGGCATCAAATCATCCAAACTCTAGTTTGCCCTTTTCCTACTGCTAAATTTAGCCAAGATCTGTCGGCCATATTTTATTTTTAATTTGCTTGGAACAACGTGGAAATCTTGGCAGCTTTGACATTGCTGTTTCATGATGGAAGTCAGGGTTTGCTCTAGGTGGGGTCTGTCACATGGAAAAGATTTGAAACGAGAATAGTGGGTGGAATTTTAGTGACCAGGAAAAGGGGCTCGGCATGTTTTCCTGGTAATCCAATGGAGGTCATCTCTCAGCAGGGCACAGGGGACAGCGACATGATTTCAACATGGATGGGAGAAAGAGGTCCCCAGGTGTAACGGGGAAGGACAAGAAAACATGGGAAATCCTGCTCTTGAAGAATCTGGTGTGTAAAAATCCAGATTTTCAAATATAAAAAAATAGAAGAGTTTCTTCATATGCACCCAATATTTTATTTTGCTTCATTTAAAATTAATTATTAATAATTTATTGTGTATCTATTTTTTCTATTTTAAAAGGGACATATGACTGATAAAAAATTAAACAGTACAGAAATTTTTGGTAAATATGATACAAAAAAGATAAAGCTCTTGTTTAATCTGGTCTGACACTTACGCCCCTGACCCCTATGGCCTGGTGTGTATTCTTCAATGAGTCTCTTTAAACATCCAACTTTCCTAAGAAAAATTGAAAAGGACTCCATTTATGAATGTTTGAGATGGAGAAATGTTCCAACTCTGGCTTGGGGTTGAAGATGACCCCCTGACCCTGTTTGCCTTGGACTTTCAGGGCTGAACCCAGGAAAGTTCCAAACAAAGTGGGACAGTTGGTCACTCTAGTGTCACTTGACTTCTAAGTGGGTCTATGGATCTGGAGCCTGATCCTCTGAAGCTGGGACTTGATGCTTTGTTCCAATTCTGTGAGCTGTTACTGTTTTCCTGTTTCCTTCAAGGTGAAGCAAGAACCTCTGGCCCTTCTTCTTTCTGGGAGTCCAGTGGAGATGCAGGGTTTTGCAGTGTGGGAGGATAGATGGGAAGGGAATCTTCTTCCACGTCAGCCATGCTGTGACTCCTCTCCACTTGACCCCTTGTACAAAGAGGACATGAAGACCCATAAAGCCACATCCCAGAGCCCCTACTTCCTGCTGATTTGAACATGGACTCCATCTTCAGGAACTTCTCAGCTCCCACCTGCCCAGCCTCATGATGTCATATGAACCTTGGGTATAAACAAACAGAAGCTCCTCCAAGCCACAGGCCATCTCTCACATATTATTGCAGTGGCTTCTGCTCACTCTTTATCTTAGTGAGCAGAAAGCTGTGTCCCCCAGGACTGTTGTGTGATTGGACAGGCCTGGGTATAAAATAGTGGGGATATACAAGAAGTATCTAAAGAGGGTGGCACAGCATGGAGAAATCCTTGCACCTGCTTCTTTGACAGCTTTGCTGAAGATGAAATGAGAGCAAGGCCACCCTCACTTGGGGGATAAAGCTGGTCTAAGAATTATAAAGGGGATTTGAAACAGAGACTGTCCTAGGTAGACTGATGACTCATTTTTGAGTCATCCTCACACTATTGGTACCAATGGCTTACAGAATAGTAAAGTGGTTAAGGACATGAACTTTGAAACCCACTTCATTATTTAGTGAAGTGTATCTGTGGGTAAGTTTCTCCATTTCTCTAAACTTCTGTTGCTTTTCTTTGGAGAAAATAATATCAAATGTGTAGAATTGTTGTGAAAAATAAGTGATATGTAAAGCACTTGGAAGCTTGGCCTATTGCTCTGGATAACTAGGGGCTAATATTGTCAATCCTGGGTTGTAGATGAGGAGATGGAACCTCATAAAGTTTAAGTAATAAATCCAAGACCTGAGGCAAGATTTAAATCCTGGTCTGTGACTTCAAAACTCTAGTAATGTAAACGTAATGTTGTTACAAGGAGCACAAACTTCCCTGACTGAGAACTGACCAGGTAGGTCATTTCAAAATTATGATAAAAACGATCATATGGTTAGCATTTGATGAGTACCTACTAAAGGCAGACACTGTTCCAAGTATTTTCTTATAAGAACTCTCACTGTATAACCTCATTGACTCTTTGAGGTATATACAATTCGTATTTCCATCTTACAGATGAGGAAACTGAGGCACAGAGCTATAGAACACTGGCAGAAGCCCCAAATTATGTTGACAAGATCATTTCCAACCAAACAGTCTTGGGGAGTGAACTGGCAGCTTTGGCAGTGTTCCAGCACACGCCCATGTGTGGTTCTACACTCAGGCCCCCCAGCTAAGCTTCCTGAGGAGCCAGGTCCCAGCTGGAGCTGGGGGCTGCTGGCCTGTGATTGGCTGCCATCATTTGTGGTTAGCCCTGTGTGGTGGGGGAGGCTGGGAAGGACAGTGGAGGCTGATAAATATTGCAGCAGTCTGCTCTGAAAGACAGGAGGACACTCTCTGCCTTCTCTTTGATATCAAGTAATATCAACCAAATTGCAGACATCCCAACACTTTGTCCAGGCAGCCTGCTGAGCAAGGTAACACTCATATTTTTCACGCCTTGAGTCACAATATTGATTACATTTTTATGTTTCTACTTAGCAGTACTTGGGCTTTTTCCCTTGCAGGGAATGAGAGGAGGGAGCAAGGGAAGCTGATGTACATTTGGTTTTTCTCTCTAATCTACGAAAATAGGAAAGGAACAAAAAACCAAGTTGAGGGAGACACTGTAGGTTCATGGAGAAGACGCAAAATATCTGAATTACTGTAAATGAGTACTGCGGGCAAAGGAAGCGTTTAAGGAGTGCCTTTTTTCTTTGTCCACACCACACCCGGGGATATTAGTTCCGCGACCAGGGATCGAATGTGGGCCCCCGGCGCGGAAGCTCAGAGTACTAACTAGTGGACTGCCAGGGAATTCCCTAAGGAGTGCTTCTTGAATGGATTTGTAAAGTGAATCAGCAGAAGGAAAGGTGTGAGGTACTTGGAAAAAAATACCGTGCTGGTCCAGGCAAGAAAAATAATCAGGAGCAAACAAATTCTGGGGTTGGAGGAAATGTATACTTGCTCAGGTATTTGCCAAGTACTGCCAGGAATTTCCTGAACTAGATCGGACTAAGCAGAAGACCAGTATTTCCCCAAGCATGACCTGTGGGCCCCTAGTAGCAGGATCACTGAAATACTTGTTAAAAAATATGATTTCTGGACTCCATCCCAGATGGAGAATCAGACTTGCTGGGACCTGATGGTATTTTTTTTAAACACAAGCTCCCTAGTGATTCTGATACATGGCAATTTTGAGAATTGCCACTGTAGAGACCCTACACAGAGGTTACGTTCTTGAATGGGATTCCTGAACATGGGCTGTGACAGTGCACTTCTCTTTCTGAAGTGGTTCAAGCAAGATGTTGCCTGCAGGAAGAACCAGAATCTTCAGGTCATTTTGTGGATGCCTGAGACATAAAAAGTCTTTTGATGCTTTCAGCTTTTTGATGCTGGTGTTTGGCAAATAGTAGACAATAGTATTTGTGGAGTGAATGAACGAATAAATGAGTGGGACAGTGACAATAAGGGGTAACTCTGGGCCACACAGTAGTCACTTGAACATTGTATACGGACCAAGTTGAAAATGTTAAGAGGAGAGATTGTGGACCGAGTACCAGTACGTTTGTGTGTGTAGGGTGTGTGTGTGTAGGGTGTGTGTGTGTAGGGTGTGTGTGTGTATGGTCTGTGCGTGTAGGGTCTGAGTGTGTAGGGTCTGTGTGTGTGTAGGGTGTGTGTGTATAGGGTCTGAATGTGTAGGGTGTGTGTGTGTAGGGTGTGTGTGTGTAGGGTGTGTGTGTGTAGGGTGTGTGTGTGTATGGTCTGTGCGTGTAGGGTCTGAGTGTGTAGGGTCTGTGTGTGTGTAGGGTGTGTGTGTATAGGGTCTGAATGTGTAGGGTGTGTGTGTGTAGGGTGTGTGTGTGTAGGGTCTGAGTGTGTAGGGTGTGTGTGTGTAGGGTGTGTGTGTGTAGGGTCTGTGTGTGTAGGGTCTGAGTGTGTATGGTCTGTGCGTGTAGGGTCTGAGTGTGTAGGGTCTGAGTGTGTAGGGTGTGTGTGTAGGGTGTGTGTGTGTAGGGCTGGGTTGGGAGTCACGGGTGGTGCTGCTGTGGTTCTACCTCCGGAAATAACTAAGGATGCACTCATAAAAATGACACTTCTGCCCCAGCCAAGCCACCCCAGACCGGCTTGTCAAAATGAATCCACGCGCTGTGGGGAAAAGGAGCCCTGTAGCTGTGATAGCAGGTGATGGCAGTGCTGAGAGGGCAGAGCCCATGGGAACAGGGCTGAGCCAGCAACAACCACCCCGCCTTGTAGAGCCTGAGGCTGGTCCACTGCTGAGACCTTTTGTTAGAAGAGAGGAGATCAAGCATCTGCAAGATTCCTGAGTGCCAAAAACAAAAAAAATCCATGACCGACAAGATAACTCTTTCATAGTCCTAACTTCATGTTGTCTGCAGGTCCATATTTCAGTCCCCTTTCAACATGTTTACCAGAAAAGAAAGATAAGCTAAGAACGGTGGTCAGATCTGAGTCTTAGCCAAATCTTAAACTTTTCTGGGGGGAAATTTAGGAAGAAATATGGAAAAGGGACTATGGGTACATAGAAATCTAGCCTTTACAACATTTTTTCCCTAAAGTGAATATATCACAAAAATTAAAAAAATAATCTGTATTTGTTGTGAAACATTCTAATGATATAAAAATGAATTAAATAGAAAATTAGAGATCTCCTTACCAGTGCCAATTCTATTTTCTAGAGAGTTAACATTGTTAAGGTTTTAGTGCATATCCTTCCAGATTTTCTGTATTTTCAGATATGTACAAACATGTATAAATGAAGTCTTACTATACTTGCTATTGTTCTTCTGCTCTCTGCTTTGTCATGTGGGCATCTCTTTGTATCTTGACGTATATAGAAATTGCACATATGTATCAATGCATATAGAAATTTAAAATTTCTGTGTTGTTTTGCATTGTATATCTGGACCAGAGTTTATTTAATAATGCCCTATTGGTGATCATTTATGCTGTTTTCTATTTTTCAAAGTAACAAACAGATCTTTTAAACAGATTTTTAATTTTTTTCTTTCTCTCTCTGTCTCTCTCCATATAAATATCACTGTGGGAATAACCTGTGGGAATGTTTCTATAGGATAATTTCTAAAAGCAAATTTATTGCACAGAAGATAATATATATTTAAAAAATTTAAAGACATTGCCACATTTCCACTAGAAATATTATACCAATTTACACTTCTCCCAAGACTGTATGAAGATATCTGCAATCCCCACACCTATATTAATGCTGATTAATATCAATATTTTTAATTTTTGCTAATCAGATAGACAAACGATACCTTATTAGAACTAGTTATTAAAAGTTCTATCTTCTAAAAGTAATATAAGTTTATTTCAGAGGAAGTAAAAATCATAGATAAAGATAAAAAATATAAAACATCTATAGCTTTCACAGATCACCACTATTAGCATCTTGGTGTATGTTCCCCTAAAAATAAGAAGAATAACACATTTCTCCCACTCCCTCTTACTTTTAGTTTGGATAAACTTTTAGCAATTAAGCAGAAAAACAATCTAATAAATAAATTTGATTTGGATGTCAATGGCTAATAACTGCTTGGTGATGGTACTCTTTCCATGGGAGTAGTTACACAAATGTATTTTGGCAGATTTTGACCCAACATTTCAGGCCAATGCCAGTCAGGAGAGGGTGGGTAGGGAGGGGAGAGAGTTCTAGGGAGCCTTCCAACATGCCTTGTGGTTGACTTACTCATTGTGAAAGTTCAGTATTTAACTTGAGTAGCTCTAAAGAGGGTCATGCATGCATTTTTTTTTTTAAGAAGAACTCAAAATATTATCTTGGAATTCCAGAGAACTAGTGCAGAAAAAGACAGGGAAGGGAAAGCCTAAAGAAATAAAAAAGACACTTGGGAATGAGTTCAAAGCAATGGGGCAGAAGGGCAGGGGACACGGAAAGTCCTCGGCCCTGACCCAGGACAGAATTTAGGAACATAATAGAACTGTAAACAGCTCTGAGGTGTTGGCTGGGCTGCAGATGAAATATTGAATACTTCTGATGTTAATGAGACCTTTGAATGGTTTGGAACTGTTTGGTTCTCACACAGTTCTGCATATAGAACAAGGTAACAGGATTTCCTTTTCAACAAAGACTGGAAGTTGGCTTTTAGTTTTTATGAAAAACATAAACCTCTGAAGCATAACGCATGCAAGATGCCACAAAATTCAGTGGTTTAAAGGGGTGATCTGACAGGAAGCTTTGTTAGCAGCTGTCAGGACAACGCTTGTGGCTTCCTCTCCCACCCCTACCCCCAAATCCCACCTCTGGGCAAAGTGTGTTCATCTGAGGATTAGTCTCCATGATCACATGACTAGAAAAATTATCATCAGTTTGGTTAGTTAGTTAATCGAGGGGGAAACCTTGTTTGATAAAATTGGCAGGTCAAGAGCATTAACCCAGGCAAATATGAGAAATATAGATGATAGTCTGAAAATACAGTTGCTGTTTTCTCAGTTATGTGTACTGAAGAATTTTGAGAATATTGGGCTAATTGGGTCCAGAGACATTCAAATGGCATTTTGAGACTTTTTTCTGCTGCTCCATGATGTCTACGCCACAAGCCAGATTGCTAGGGTTTCCTGGAATGTATAATTGCTAATGTTTTTCAAAGAAGAAAAATATTACTCCCACCTCTTCTTATTACAAACTATGGAGCTAATGACCAGTGCCCTGTCATGACTTTCAGGATGGCCTGTGTAATTTTATCTGAAAATACTTGAAATTTTCATCTTAAAATTCTTCAGAATCTTTGTACATGCACACTGTGGTTTGTTGCAGGTTTAGAGAGTTCTGTGGGTTTTATTCCTGATGGAGAAACAACCTTATAATTTACAGCAGCGTTCGCTAATTAAAATTGTAAGCATAATTACTATCCATGATACTTATTATTAGCGTGCATTCATAAAGCTCAAAATTCACTTCATCCTTTCACGTCCTGAGTAATTAGTTTCTTTGGATTTGTAGCTTTATCATCCCTTTATGTTCCATTTGGAAGAAATCAACAACCAACCTCCCGGGAGACAGCTTTAAAAAGCTGGAAATATATTGTCCAGCTAATGCAATGAGACTGATACAATGCAGAAAATACGACTTTTCTTTGGTTTAGTAGACAGCTTTTCCTTGCATTTATTCAGCAAATAACTATTGAGCACATAATGTGTGCTAGGAAACTTGGGGAGACAGAGATAAATCACTCAAGGATTCTGTCCTCAAAGACCTTAAGATTTCACTGGAAGGGAAATAATATTGTACATATATAATAGTGTACATCAACTATACCTCAATAAAAAATCATAAGTTAAAAAAATAAGTTTGTACATATATATGTGAAATAAACCATGGTGTTGCATGTAATTAGATACATGGTATAAATGACCATCAGCACTGTCAGATCAGGGAATGACTCTCTCTCCGCTATATGATCAGCACCTAACATAGTATATTAAAATAGGAGGTTTAATAATTATCTTTTTGGATGATTTAATAAGTGAATAATTGAATGTACTCATTTGTATTCCTTCCAAGGTACATCAGTGGGATATTGACATTTTTTCCTAATCTGACTTGTTTTTATTGTTTCTAGGTACCTTGGCCAGCATGGCTGTCTCTTTGCCACCCACCCTGGGACTCAGTTCCGTCCCAGACGAAATCCAGCACCCACATATTAAATTTTCAGAATGGAAATTTAAGCTATTCAGGGTGAGATCCTTTGAAAAGACACCTGAAAATGCTCAAGCGGAAAAGCAAGATTCCTCCGAAGGGAAACACTCTCTAGAGCGATCTCCAGCAGTCCTGGACACGCCTGGTGGTCAGAAACCAGCTCTGACTCAACTGGCATTGAAGCCCCACCCAAAGTTTCTGAAGAAATCCCATGATGACAGGAAAGCAAGAGACAAAGCCATGCACCAAGCCAACCTGCGACATCTCTGCCGCATCTGCGGGAATCCTTTCAAAGCCGATGGGCACAATAGGAGATACCCAGTCCATGGGCCTGTGGATGGTAAAACCCAAGTCCTTTTACGAAAGAAGGAAAAGAGGGCCACGTCCTGGCCAGACCTCATTGCCAAGGTTTTCCGGATCGATGTGAAGGCCGATGTGGACTCGATTCATCCCACTGAGTTCTGCCATAACTGCTGGATCTTCATGCACAGGAGGTTTAGCAGTGCCCCGTGTGAGGCTTACTCCCCAAGGAATGCAACCATGGAGTGGTCCTCCCACACAACACCCTGCGACATCTGCCACGTTGCCCGTCAGGGACTCAAGAGGAAGAGTCATCAGCCAAGCGCGCAGCTCAGCAAAAAACTCAGAACTGTGATTGACCGAGCTCGAGAAGTCCGTCGGCGCAAGAGGAGAGCCCAGGCCGGGATCAGCAGCAAGGAACTGAAGAAGAAAATCGCCAGCTGCAGTAAGATACATCTCAGTACCCAGCTCCTGGCACTGGACTTCCCGGCGCACTTTGTGAAATCTGTCTCCTGCCAGCTTTGTGAACACATTCTGGCGGACCCTGTAGAGACCAGCTGTAAGCATGTATTTTGCAGGATCTGCATTCTCAGATGCTTCAAAGTCATGGGAAATTATTGTCCTTCTTGCCGGTACCCCTGCTTCCCTACTGACCTGGAGAGTCCAGTGAAGTCTTTTCTGAGCATCTTGAATTCCCTGATGGTGAAATGTCCAGCCAAAGAGTGTAATGAGGAGGTCAGCTTGGAAAAATATAATCACCATGTCTCAAGCCACAAGGAATCGAAAGAGACTTTCGTGCATATTAATAAAGGGGGCCGGCCCCGCCAGCATCTCCTGTCCCTGACCCGGAGGGCTCAGAAGCACCGTCTGAGGGAGCTCAAGCTGCAAGTCAAGGCTTTCGCTGACAAAGAAGAAGGTGGAGATGTGAAGGCGGTGTGCCTGACCTTGTTCCTGCTGGCTCTGAGGGCAAGGAATGAGCACAGACAAGCCGACGAGCTGGAGGCCATCATGCAGGGACGGGGCTCCGGCCTGCAGCCGGCTGTTTGCTTAGCCATCCGTGTCAACACCTTCCTCAGCTGCAGCCAGTACCACAAGATGTACAGGACTGTGAAGGCCATCACAGGCAGGCAGATCTTCCAGCCTTTGCACGCCCTTCGGAGTGCTGAGAAGGCCCTTCTGCCAGGCCACCACCCCTTCGAGTGGCAGCCACCTCTGAAGAACGTGTCTTCCAGCACTGACGTGGGCATTATTGATGGACTGTCTGGACTGTCCTCCTCTGTGGATGACTACCCGGTGGACACCATCGCCAAGCGCTTCCGCTATGATTCAGCTTTGGTGTCTGCTCTGATGGACATGGAAGAAGACATCCTGGCGGGCATGAGAGACCAAGACCTCGAGGACTACCTGAATGGCCCCTTCACCGTAGTGGTGAAGGAGTCTTGTGATGGGATGGGAGATGTGGGTGAGAAGCACGGCAGTGGGCCAGCAGTTCCGGAAAAGGCAGTTCGGTTTTCCTTCACGATCATGAAAATCACCATCGCTCACGGGTCACAGAATGTGAAGGTGTTTGAGGAAGCCAAGCCTAACTCTGAACTGTGTTGCAAGCCCTTGTGCCTCATGCTGGCAGATGAGTCTGACCACGAGACCCTGACAGCCATCCTGAGTCCTCTCATTGCCGAGAGGGAGGCCATGAAGAGCAGCAGATTAATGCTTGAGATGGGAGGCATCCTCCGGACTTTCAAGTTCATCTTTAGGGGCACTGGGTATGATGAGAAACTTGTCCGGGAAGTGGAAGGACTCGAGGCTTCCGGCTCAGTCTACATTTGTACCCTTTGTGATGCCACCCGCCTGGAAGCCTCTCAAAATCTTGTCTTCCACTCCATCACCAGAAGCCACGTTGATAATCTGGAACGCTATGAGGTCTGGCGTTCCAACCCATACCACGAGACGGTGGAGGAACTGCGGGACCGGGTGAAGGGGGTCTCGGCCAAACCCTTCATTGAGACGGTCCCTTCCATAGATGCACTCCACTGCGACATCGGCAACGCCGCTGAGTTCTACAAGATTTTCCAGCTGGAGATAGGGGAGGTGTATAAGAACCCCAGTGCCTCCAAAGAGGAGAGGAAAAGATGGCAGGCTGCCTTGGACAAGCACCTCCGGAAGAAGATGAATCTGAAACCAATCATGAGGATGAATGGCAACTTTGCCAGGAAGCTCATGACCAAAGAGACGGTTGAAGCAGTTTGTGAATTAATTCCCTCCGAGGAGAGGCACGAAGCTCTGAGGGAACTAATGGACCTTTATTTGAAGATGAAACCCGTCTGGCGATCATCATGCCCTGCTAAGGAGTGCCCAGAATCCCTCTGCCAGTATAGCTTCAATTCACAGCGTTTTGCTGAGCTCCTCTCCACCAAGTTCAAGTATAGATACGAGGGCAAAATCACCAATTATTTTCACAAAACCCTGGCTCATGTCCCTGAAATTATTGAGAGGGATGGCTCCATTGGGGCCTGGGCAAGTGAGGGAAATGAGTCTGGCAACAAACTGTTTAGGCGCTTCCGGAAAATGAATGCCAGGCAGTCCAAGTACTACGAAATGGAAGATGTCTTGAAACATCACTGGTTGTATACCTCCAAATACCTGCAGAAGTTTATGAATGCTCATAATGCATTGAAAACTTCAGGGTTTACCATAAACTCCCAGGGAAGCTTAGGGGACTCATTAGACCTAGAGGACTGTCCAGAATCTCAAAATTCAATGGAATTTTAAGAAGGGCAGCCCCTTATGAGTTGGTTTTGCAAATAAATTTTCCTCTGGGTGGCATTGTGACCTTCTCCTGGTACCCTTCACTCCTGTGTATGGGGCTTCACCACCCAAGCGGTGGTAGGTTGGAAAGGCCACAGATGCTGAACCCATGTCAGGTATGGATAACTGGTGAGCTGATTGCTTGAGCCATTTAGGGAGTTCAGAAAAGGAACAGGAGGAATCAGTTATTTGAAAGCTCAATAGCTGAGAACAGGAGTCACTGCGGGGGACCAGAGATGAACAAAGATATGTGTATGTGTGACCGTGTGACGTGAAAATCAAAGTCAAGGTTGTCAAAGGACAGCCAGTGAAGGCAGGAAAGGAATTTGACTTGTGGTTTCCATCTACCACCACCTCCCCAGTTATTCTAGTTTATATTGAGATGTGTTTTCTATATTGAGATGTGTGTTTTCTATATCATTTTTGCAGAATTATTTATTTTATAAATTTCACATATTTTGGCTTATTCTACAAGATTCAGGAAAGCTTTTCAGATCTCTCTAATAATCATATCTTACATTTGTATGGCACAATGACCTTGACAATGCTCCTGGTGCCTTTTGTCATTTGGTACACTTATGCAGAAATACCCTACATCCAGAAGATTTTTGGAAAATCAGTCCTTTTCTGGATTTAAATGATGTCTCTGTTGTAACTCTTGGAGTTTAGGAGATCATCTGGTACCATGGATTTTTCAATCATAAAGGGAGAATAAAACTGTTAGCTGCAGTTGGTTACTAAATCTTGTGATAATACATGTTTACTTAGCTATCAGTAGCCAGGTATGATTTTTATTTTTTACTTTTAATTAATTTAGATTCTCCAAATGCTTTTCCATACAATCTCAAAGCCACAGAGGCTATTAAAATCTGGTTCTGTTTACTGTATGAAAACAGTCTTGCTGAAAATTTCTGCCAGGTTTTCTTCATTTGAAACCTGGGTCAATTTTACTAAATCCACTTTTCATGGAGTTTTTCCCTTTGCAATGTGTTATTTTTTTTCTATTATGATCAGCTTACTTTCAGTGTATTAAGATTTTTGTAGCAGGATATCTTTGTACTTTTCTCACCTGCTAAGTTTACGTGGAGCCTGCTCATGGTACAGTGGAAGAGTTAATATTTGTAGAGGGTTTTTTTTTTTTTGCCACTTTTAGAATATTTCCACATTCATTTTGCCTCGTTTTTCCTCACTACAACTCTGTGGGGTAGGCATGGTTATGATTTTCATTTGGTGGAGAGTTAAATGATTTGCCCAAAGTTACAGGGATAGTACATACCTGATCTGGAATTTGAACACAGTCCTTTTGTCTCCAAATTCCACATTGTTTCTACCACGAAAATTAACCACTTTTTTTTATTTTTTCCTTTTTTTAATAAGGAAGTAATATAATTTATTTAGAATCTACAACTAATCACTATAGTTTGTAATCTTGGGATTACATTTCTTGAGGGCAGGGATGGGTGGGTTTTAAGTCCTTGGTGTGCTTTGGGCCTTTTGCTGGAAGAAAAAATTGCCAAAATTCCCAAGAGCCTCCCAAACCTCTGGTGGCTCCAGTTTTGGGAAACTATTGTCTGTATCCTTAGAAATTTGGGAATTGCCAATTGTTGGCAGTTTAGAGCAGGCATGGAATTTTATATGCTAGTGAGTCATAATGATATGTTAGTGTTAATTAGTTTTTTTCTTCCTTTGATTTTATTGGTCTTAATTGCCACTCTTCATACAGAGTATATCAAAGAGCTTTGTAATTTGGTTGTCAAACGTGCATCAGTGATATTATCCTAAATGGTATGCATTTGGTCCTTTTACAGGGATTGAACCTGGTATTTTTCCATTTAAAAAATACAGCGTTTTTTCTTGCTTTATATATATAGAATACATAAATTACAAAGACATTTGTAATTTAGTTTTCAAAAAGATATACATATTTTAATTTTATTTTTTCTTGAAAATGTTTAAGTTTTGCATTTTGTAAACAAATGGGCTTTGAAGCCATGACTTTCCTTCATCCCATTTAATCCTTACAGCATGTCTCTGCACGAATAAACAGATAAATTCATGTAATCATCTTACTCCCTGAAGCATGCTGGCGCTGGTTTGTAGATTTTTTTCCCGCTGCTACTCTGTTACTCGATTGGTGGCAATGTAAATACTTTCCAATATTAAATTCAACTTTTCTAGCATTTAGGAACTATTCTGAATGCATGTGAGTAACAGCATGATTTATAGCACAATCCTCCCAATAATCCCTTAATCAGATCACATTTTGACAAACCCCAGGAACATCTGGCTGCAGGAATTTCAATATGTAGAAATGCTGCCTATGGTTGTTTTTGCCCTCACTGTTGAGATTGTAATATACTAGACCCTGGTTTTATATTCAAGGTTTATTTTTGACAATGCCCACTGTAAATGCAGCCACACACTCTAGGGAAATTCACCACAATGAGTGGAGTTTTTGTTTTGTTTTGTTTTGTTTTTAAGTATAGACTGAGACTTGAGAAGTGCAATGCATTTTTCTCCCATGAAACCTGATTCTACAAGTTCTCCTGCCAACCCACTGAGGTGCACTGCAGGGACCAGTGATAATGGCTGATGAAAATTGATGAATGGTCAGTATGAGGCCAAAAAGTGCTTTGGGATTAATAAATATGTACCAAGAAGCAAGAGCAGGAGGAAAAGATGCCTTTTCCTTCCAGGTGAACTGAAATTTAGTTTTGCTTCCATTTGTTTTCACAAAATATAGATGAAGATAAAGATTTTTTTGGTTGAGCCTGTGGGTCTCGCATTAGATCAAACAGAATTCAGATTACACACAGCTAGGAGGTAGAGTTTGTAAGCACCAGTGGTGGTCGGGAGAATGAATCATCATTTAAATGCAAGTGATTTTTTTTTTTTTTTTGCGGTACGCGGGCCTCTCACTGCTGTGGCCTCTCCCATTGCGGAGCACAGGCTCCGGACGCGCAGGCCCAGCGGCCATGGCTCACGGGCCCAGCCGCTCTGCGGCATGTGGGATCTTCCCGGACCGGGGCACGAACCCGCGTCCCCTAGCATCCGCAGGCGGACTCTCAACCACTGCGCCACCAGGGAAGCCCTGCAAGTGATTTTTGATTACAGATATGTATGTGTCTTCAGTTATTGTATGGGAGGTGGTACTATTCTTTCAATGTTAAGAGGTTTTTTAATAAGAGTAGTTATTTTGTCCCTATTTTATTTTTTTCATTTAACCATAGTAAGCTACATAAATATATACCTCATTCGTTTTTGGTGAGATTTTTCTTTTTGTGGAATTGCACTTCACTTTATTTTCATACAAATAATTGTAAAGTTTGTTTACTTGCTTCCAAGGCTCTTCTTCTTCTTCTTTTTTTTGTGTTTGCTTTAGGAAAAATTCAGGTACCAGGATGCAACTGTTTTATTTGGTGATTTGATGCAAAGGACCTGTATTTTCATGTCAAATGATTTCAATTAAAATATGTGTTTCAATACTTATTTTTATATTTTAATATTTTCATTCCTTATTAATGTTATGGTTATTGTTAACAACTTTATGTTTAAGTATTTGAAATAAAAGTTTAAAATTTGAAAATAGTGAGTATTGTGATTTGTATTCAAATAATAATATTGAGTGCAACATTTAAAAAAATGAAGTAACTTTTTTTTTGAGGGAAATACAAAATAAATTTGATGATCTTATAATAAAAGGCAACAGAATGGTGACAATGAGTATAATTTATACTACTATAGGAGAGACGATTTGGTTCCAGATACTTAAGGTAAATGTAGGATGTGAAAATGAGTTGCATTTAAACTCCTTTGAGAGTCTGATAAAAATATGACCCTGTTCCCCAGAAAATTCACACATTCATATACCAACATTTTGGTCAGAGTAGTTGACTTGTCCAGGGCCACACAGATAATGGTAGAAGTGAGCTAGAGTCCAGGTTCTTTTGACCAGTTCTTTTCCTAGTGATAACAACAAAAGCAGCAGTAACAACAACAGTAATGATAGCTACCACTGACCAAACAGTGTGGTGGACACTTTGCATATGGTTTTCTCATTGGATCCTTTTGGAGTCAGTACCACTATTTTCTTCATGTTATACACATGGTCCCTGAAGCTTATCTCAGCCAGAAAATGGCAGAACCACGTCTTGGCAATCTTCCCCCTAGTTCTGTCCATCTTACCTTCATACTAGTCTGTCATCTCCACATCATCCGTGAAATTTCAAGTAACTTAGTGCCACTTTCTGGAGACTTCCAAGCTCCCTCCTACTCAGAACACAGATTTAGCCTGGCTGCTTCCATGCAACCATACCAGTTTTTTTAATATCGAAATATGTTTGTACTTGTAGGTAGGTAGCCTGTTCCCCAAAGGCCCTGTTACTGCAGCCCCTCCCCGTCCCCCAGGATCTCAGATCCAGCATCTAACAAGTTAACTTTTGGCACAGCAGGGAGCCTTAAGGACCTGCTCCTGCACCCTCTTTTTTCACTCATTTTTTAAAAAAACTCCTATTATCCTTGCCTTGTACTATTTTTTCCCAGCTTTATTGAGGTATTATTGACAAATAAAATTGTATTTATTTAAAGTGATGATTTGATATAAATATACATTGTAAAATACTTTTCGCAATCAAGTTAATTAGCTCATCCAGTGCCTCACACAGTTACCTCTTGTGCGTGCGGTGAGAACACTTAAGATCTATGCTTTTAACAAATTTTAAGTGTACAAGGCAGTACAGTGTCATTAATATAGTCACCAAGCTGCACATTAGATCCTCAGAACTTACTCATAACTGAAAGTTTGTACCCTTTGACCAAGTATTTGAACATTACCCCCTGCATTTGAGAATGAAGCATCTTCTCACACTTTAAGGTCCAGCTAATTTCTGTATCATTCCCAATACCCTTTGTAACTACTTCAGCCTATTTTTAAAACAAATATTTATAGGATGTCTTCTATGAGCAGGCAACGTGTGTTTGGCACACACCAGAGATATAGCGCTGAACACAGATGGTTTCCACTCACAAAGAACTGTGTGGAGGTAGACATTGAATCAACTATAAGGCTAACAAATGCATGACTCCACAGTCTAGTATGTGTTATGAAGGAAAAGTACTAGGTACAATCAAAGTACAGTAAGACAATGGAATTTAAACTGGGGAATCAGAGAAGTGTCTCGGAAGAAGGAACCTTTAATGGAGACTGGTAGGATGAGTGGGGTGAGGGCAGGTGAGAGGTGATAGACCTGGGTCAACTTAGCCTATGGGAAGACTGAGGTGGGAGAGTGATTGGAGGTGTTTAGGAACTGAAGGAAGGTCTGTGTGGCAGAAGCAGATAGAGAGGAAGAGGGTGCTGCATGAGTCTAGAGAATCAGGCAGATGCCTCAAAATGTAGGACTCTGTGGTTTGGTAAAGACTTTGGATCCTACCCCAAGTGCAAATGGAAACCATTGCGGAGTTTGAGGCAGGTAACTGTTGCAATCCATGCCACGCCAGGAGAGGGACACCAGTGAAATGCTTTTGGAAGGTATTAAATGTGAAAGGATTTCCAAGATTGAGAAGGTTATGCATATAAGTTTAAATGATGGAGTAGCTCTTTCAAACATTTTTGACATCGGTCACACACTGCCTGCTAATTCATATGTCTCACTCCCTTAGTTAGGTGACTGTGTCCAACTCTAGGCTGGAGAAGATGCAGGGAGATTCTGCAGTATCCTCAACTTGACAGCCTCACCTGTTCATAAAGTTAGCATTTCTTCCCCTGACATTTTCCCTTCTTTTTCACGGAAATTTCTTTTCCTTCCTGGCTTTCAGAATGAGGTATTAGTTCTCTTAGGAATAAGTGGGCTATATTAGATGTTTCCTGACAGAATTAGGTTTGGGAAATGGTAAATTCCAAGACAAAAAGCAATATTCTATACTGGAATGGAATTTGGTAGCATATAAATAATTTGGAATTCTTGGCACTGTGGATTAGAATGACTGCCCGTTCTATCTAAATATACCATGATATCCATTCTAATCTTGTGTGAACTCTTTTCACTAGAAAAGAGAATAATTTTAACCCAAGACCTCACCTCATCTCTTTCTGTGAATTTCACCATACTTTTTGTTCCCAAGTTCTATGAGATGTGATAGTTTGATTGATCAGGATATTTAGAACACAGATTTATTTCCATATCTCATCCTTCATTTATTAAAGACTGGAAAGATAGAAGGACAACTGCAGAAGTGAGTACATTTCAGTTCATATACAGTGAGCTTAATTCAAGAAACATTTTCAGAGCAACTATAATGTAACAGAAACCATGCTTGGTACCAAGGATACAAAGTTGCTTTCTAGGAGCCCACTGCCAAATAGAGAAGGCAGGCATATAAATGTCATGTAAGTGGATAAATGCTATGAGGGCAAGCAATGGGGAAAGCGGGATGGCTTGGCCACAAACATGAGTGCTTTGCTCTGCTTGGGCTGAAGTCTTCACTGAGAACCTCCAGATTGAATCAAATCTTGAGGGATGGTAATCATTCACTAGGGGAAAGGGTTTTCCAGATGGAAGAAGTTCAGCTTTGATGAGGAATCATGTACAAAATGGGTAAGGGGAGAGGAGGGAGGAGCCTAGAGAATCATCCCATTTAATACTGAGGCATTTGGATCTTTTTTCCTCATGGGAGATGGGGAATCACAGGAAAGTTTTCACCTATGTAAGGTCATTTTGGGATGATTTCTGTGGTCTCAGAACAGTCAGATGATTGGAGGGGCCATGGTGGAGGCAGGGAGACCAAGTCAGGAGGTTGTTTAAACAGTCTAAGCACAAGATAATACAGACAGGGGCAATGAGTCTGCAGAGCATGGGGCTTTGTTTCTACTTTAACAGGACTCTGTTAGTACCCTTCATTATAACTTCCAGGTACTTGTGACTATTTCATCTGGTTGTTTAAATATATGCTATAACAGGTATTGGCTTCGTGCTTACCACATCCATTTCCCTTTTCTGGGCACACAGTTAAACTATGTTTCCCATTTCCCAGCCCCTTTGCATCTAGGTGGGGACATACAACTAGTTTTTGTTTTTTTGTTTTTTTAATCAGTGGAATGTCAGAGGAAATAATCTATCACTTGCAGGCTGAAACATTTGCACGAGGGTGTGCCTTCTCTGTGTTCTTTCTTTTCCCTGTATCTGAAGTCTTCAGGATCCAAGATAAAGATGAAGATGGCAAAGTTGCCAAACAGAAAAAGCCTGATTCCCTGGGACACATCTTGGAGGAATGCCACTCAGATGGATAGCTTAATAAGGGAAACCTGCATTGCAACCTGCTTGAGTGAGAAATAAACTTTGTGACAATTTACTGGTGTTTGGGATATTTTGTGCTAGCACAGCCAGTGTCAATTATCCTGACATACTTATTTTCTTATTCTCATCTATGGGGTCATTCAGAGGTTTGTTGGTTCCATTTATTCTTACATCTCTTGCTTACTCAGTTAGTAAAATTTATTCACTCTATTTTACTCTAAATATCTATATCAGTGTTAAGCTAGGCAATGAATAGGTCTCTTGGACTGCCCATACTGGAATACAGATGCAACTCACTGAAGAATTTAATTCAGTTCATTTCAATGACATTGAATGAAATGACATAAGTGTCATTTCAATGACAATTTAAAGTGACAATTTAATGCCAGGCATTATGCTAAGTACTAGGTATATAGAAATTACAAAGTATCCTATACCTTGGGTTGAACTGTGGAGTTGGGAGAACAGTAGAAACCCCAGATAAGCTTGGGGAAGTCAGGAGCAGAGCGAAGGTGCACCTCACTTTCCTGACAGAGTGGAAGAAGCAAGTGACTTTCAGAGGCGAAATGGTGATGAAGTGGTTTAGCCAGAGAAACTTGGGAAGAGGTTCTGTGACCCAGTAAAGGTGCAAGAGCAGGAAGATGTGCCCAGGGGTGGTACAGAAAACAGACAAGTCCTAGATGGTCTCACAGAGAAAACTGTGGCCATGCTGGGAAAGGAAGGGGCAGAAAGATCTCCTCATCATGTGAGCCCAGAAGGGACCTGAAAGTGGCAGAGAGAGAGAGAGAGAGAGAGAGAGAGAGAGAGAGAGAGAGAGAGAGGGAGAGAAGGAGAGAGGGAGGGAGAGAGAGAGAGAGAGAGTGAGAGCATTCTAGACCTTATAATACCTTATGGTTAAGGCTGAGGTGCAACCCAGGAGTCATCTTCCAAGCTAACCTCAGGCCAGGTGGGAGTGTGGATGTTGAGAAGCAGCTAGTGAGGCGGGACAATGACCCTAAGTACCAGATACTTCACCCTCACTCGTTCCTACTCTTGACACCTCAGCATTATATTTCTTCTGAAACTTGGAGAAAAAGTTGGGTGAACACAGAGAGCTCTAAATTTATTAAAGCTAAATTTCCAACACACAGTAAAAGGGATGCATAATGTAATGTGAGTTGATTTACAGAAAAATAGTTTTATTTCTTGTAACTCTGAGTCTACAAGCAGAGATTTGCAAGCATTACAGCTATTAAGGAGGTGATGGGGCTCGGAGGAGGCTTCCTGGAGGAGAAGCAGGTGTCTGAACTGGGATGTAAAGAGTGGATAGGAATGGACCAGATGGACTAGGGTATTGGCAGGTGTTATAAAGTACAGGAGGGAAAATGTGCCCTGCAGAAGGAATGGGTTGCCCCAAGGCCCTGAGTACGCGTGAAACAACTAGCTGCTCACCAGAAATGTTATCAGTTCAGCATTTTTGGAGACTGAGCACAAAGTGTGAAGAGAGTAGTAAAACAGAGAGGTAAGCAGTAGGGGACAGGTCAACATGATAGGAATGAAATTGTATGTGATTTTATTGTACTGATGAAAAACTGGGGGCCCCTGCCCTGCTCACCTCTCCATGCGTATGCCACTCCTTGCTCCCCTTGTTTACTATGTGCTCCCCAGACTGATGTTCTTTCAGTTCCTCAAACGTGACAAGCTTCATCTCATCCTTTAGACAAACTACTCCTTTTCCACTATGCTTTCCCTCCTCCTAACACATTGAACTCATTTGTACTTGTAGATGAGTAGAGTCCCTTAAAATAGTCACGCTGGAAAGCCATATACTTATTTATTGATATTATTCTTGTGTAAAGCGTTTTGGGACTTACCTTTAGCACTCATTTGTGAGGCATATCAGAAAACCCATTTTGTTATCTCAGACTTCATTTTTGGGCCTAAAGTGCCAATAATACTGAGAGTTACGCCCTACTAGCCTTTGGACATTTGTCTGTTTCCAGAAACCAAATCCATCTCTAACTATTGAGTATCTTCAAAGGAATGAAACATAGGCTCTGACGGTGATTGAAAAGTGAGTCCTAGAAATGTTTTCGGCAAAAGCATTATACCATTGGGATAAGTGAATACTCTTCTAATGTGGTTCATTTGAAAGTTTGCATGTGCTTAGTAGAAAAGAAACCTTATTATCATAAAATCACATCTGGTGGACTCATTGGTGAGATGACTTAAAAGACCTATTTTTACAAAAATTTATGGTAAGTAAAACCAAAGTACTTGCTCTTGACACCCACCCCCCCAAAAAAAACAGCTATGCTAATGAGATCTGAGCTTGACTGTAGAACCCAGTGAGTTTATAATTGAATCACTCAGATTACCATATGTTGATCTCACTGATTACAAAAAAAATATGGGTAATTATTTTTTAGCCACTTGGTCACTGAAGACAAGTCAAGATAAGAGAACGTATATAGTACTTGAGGGAATAACCCTTTTGAACCCTGTGGAGGGTGTCTCAGTTCCAACTTGTGCTACTTCCTACTAATAGATAAAAAATAAAACAGAGAACTCCTGAGAAAATTAAACAGTATCATTTTGCCAGCAACTGGGTAACTACAAATGTTAATAATTGAAATAAATCAATATAAACAGAAGACATTTTCATATTTTATTAGTTTTATATAGGTGATGGAAGCAACAAAAATCAAAACAGTGGTACAGCAAATTATTCAAAAGGTATATTCATCAAGCAATTATTCAAAAGCTATATTCATCAAGCAACATTACTGAAACAAAGTGAACATGATTTAATTTTTTCAAATTAATTTCAGTATCTGAAACATGGAACTATTAGCAGAAGAACTTTTGTTCCAGGATTTCATCTCCTGTATGGTTCATATTTCCCCTAAATTTGGCAATAAGAACTTATACACTGTGGACTCTTAGTGAAAACTGATGAATAAGAGGTTATGGTTTAAGCTCTTAAGCTAAAGTGAAATACTTTTCCAGAAAAATATTCCAGGAGGGAAGACATTTGTATCTAAGGTCATCTAATTATCAATTGATAATGCGAAGCCTCAAAATTAACAGTCCTTTTAATTTCAATTCTAGCAAGTATCTAATTGAATCTTAGCAAGCTCACTGACTTTATAACTTTCATTGGCAGCAAACTCCACATATTAACTAGACTCATAAACACACACACATTTCTTTTTTCTCTTTAAAAATCATCTACCTATTAACTTTATCAAATTCTCTAAACTTTTATTATTTGGGTGAGTAATCAATATTACTTGGGGAAATAACCTCTCCATGAGATTTATTTGGTGGTTCTTTCTTAGTGCCCTGTTTCGGAGAGCTAAGAAGCAGTGGACTGCAGTTTTCATTAAATCTCTCAAAGAATTGGTTCAAGTGCCTAGCTCTGGTTCATCATCTGTGGACCATATGATGGGGGGGGAGGTCCTTTGAAGAAAGTGCATGTGGATAGTTTGATAAAATGTAACAAACGATGTAGATTTTTTTTCTCTTCCTTCATGTCAATGGAGATTATTTATTTCTTCCTATCTATCTATCTATCTATCTACCTACCTACCTAGCTCCTCATAGCGTTTTCTGTACATGGGCATAGTCAAGTGGCCATCGTAGAGGTGTACAAAGAACATTTGTGTGGGATACAGGTGATTCAGTCTTAATTTTTGGTCAACTACCAAATTGCTATAGTTCACAAAATAATTCATTTAATTTCTTTGAGTGTTAGTTTCTTTACTAGTTAAATTTGTTTTAACTGCTCTATGGATTATTTGTTATCAAAAGTCCTATAAGGGATATAAGCATAGCTTGATTATTATTACTGCTTCTGTGTTTAAGATCCCTTGAATAAAAAATTCAGATCATAAATTCTCATTAGGATAACTGAGTAAAATATTTTCAAAATATAGGTTATAGGTCCTGTATAGGTCTAAATACAATGACTGTAGTTAGAATTGTATTATAAGCACTTTTCCCTGGCACTTCATTCATATAACTAAAAGAAAACATTAGACATTTTCAATAAACAAAAATAGGAATATAAATTTTATCATTGTTATGATTCTTTAAAATAGGTTTAAAAATTTGATGCACTTGAATCTGAAAGGCTCTTGTTGAACTAATCAAACAACCTTCTAAGAAAGGATTTCTTGGCAGGAGTAATAATTTTCCCAGAACCCTTTTTGTGGAGGGATTTCAGTGGAGGCTTTTTTAAGGGTAGAACTCTTTTGGGGGTTTGCAGTGCTCTTGCTATCTCCACATGCTCGTTGCAATAATATTTGTTGCTTCCTTCTGACAGATGGATGAGTGTGCTTTCTGCCAGATCCATACACTGGGCATGGACCCAATGCCCATCTCCATGAGAGCAGTAAATCATGGCAGGTTTGTTGAGCTCAGTTGAATAAAATGGTACCCAAGTATTGATATCCACATCACAAGTAGGGCAGCATGTAATCCAATAGCCCGTTTCAGACTCATCTTCCTCATCATCTTCATTATAGGTGTCAAATTCATCATCACCATCAAAACTATTTGCTTCTGCACTGAAACAAAATTCTTCTGAGTCTTCAAAGGGAGTGGAGTCCCCTGGGTCTTCTGTTGATGTCTGACTATTCGTGAATGTTTTCTGATCTTCATTCACATCGTCTTCAGCACATTTCAACGTATAAAAATAGAATGCTTCTGAAACAACCTGTTTATTGTCTCCTGGTATGCCGAGGAAAATAGTTCCATTTCCCATGTTGCTTCCAAACCATATCTTGCTGTGCTTAATATCTGGGGTCCAATCTGGGGTTTCCATCTCACGAATTTCCATCTTGTTGTCCTCAAAAGAGATGATGTTGCAGACCATTCTTTTTTGATTTTCAAGCTGATAGCCACCAACGATAACAAATTCATCATTGCTTATTTGAGTCAGGATTGCACTGGAGACAGAGATTCCTCCTGGCATGACTGTGCAATTCACAGCTGGGCTACCCAGAGGGAGATCAACCCTTATTCTGTATAGGTTGGCAGGGCGGATGTTATTGGCAAGTGAATGGCCTCCTAAAATATAAATGGTATCATTTCTGGCAATGGAGACGTGAAAAGATAGCCCATCCTGAAGTTCTGGAAGAATGTATGATGTAGAGCACCCAAATTCAAAATCCACCAAGAAAACATGGGGCAGGCAGTCAGCTACACTGTTCCATTTTTCTGTGGTTCTTTGGGCGGAAGGTATGTATGACCGTCCTCCAAAGAGAACACCCACACTTTTTCCGCGACTATACACCACATCAATGGAATGACCATACCTGCCTTCAGGAACATCTCCTACCAAGTCTTTCTCTGTGCAGCGAAAAGTAACTTTTTTGTTGTTCTTGCAAACAACAGACATGATATAGATCTTATCTGAAAGTTCATTGTTTGGTGTTTTCCCTCCATGGATGATGTACTGATGCTTTTCAGACTCTAAGTTGCCTTTGAATGTGCAAGTGGCTGGGTAACGAAGAGGAGGAAGGTAACAGGAGTCCTTAGAGAAAACTGCAGGCTTCAGTTTGAGATGGTTATGCTTTATATCAAAATGGAAAACTCCAGTGGGGCAGGACCTTTTGGGCCAGCCTTTTTGGCCAAAGAAGAAAACTTGCCCATCAAAATTCATTAATGAGAAGCCTGGTTGAATTAAGGCTATGTTATTACCGACTGTTACCATTTGTAGTGACATATTTTCTGATCGTGGATAGATCTTTTACCTGAAAGAATTACAAAATTGTTTTTGCCTTACTACATCCCTTCATATAAAATCACTGTGTTTAGATCCCCTCACACGTAAGAAGCATTTTAAGAAAAGAGCTGTCCCACAAGCTCGTAGTGGCCTGAATTCGCAAAATAGCAAAAATTCAGGCAGCTAGGTAAGCAAAGAGAAACAGAACCTTCCAGCTTAATACCATTCAAGAAGCTGGGACCCGTTTTAGACATGGACTAGCGTCCCTTAGACTTCTGGGAATTGTAGTCCTTTTCCCTTAAAGATTCGCCGCTTGCCAACAGAAAGAACTACATTTCCCAGAAATCCGTTCTCTATGGGATGCGTGGCTACGATAGTTTGTCTCTGTGGCTCCGCGAGAGGAGTCTGTCTGAATAAAGACGCCAAAAATGCGAAGTGACTAGATGGGAGCCAAGACGTAAAACTAGGGAAGAAGAGGTGAGAATGGCTGACGCAGACCCAACATCTAGGTTACGGGAAAGCTGCGGCACCGGGAGCGGCGTCAGGCTACCCCCGCCCGGGTGTTGTTGGAGCGTCTCCTGGGGACTCTTATTAACAGGTGACCCAGTAGGAAGCAGGGCTGCTTGTGGCTAGAGCGGGGTTGTTGCCTGGAAACCGCAGCCCGAAGAGACTCCCGGCCCAGGTGTCCTCACGGACTTCTTTTGAGCTCGAGTCAAAATTGCACCCCCGGGCTTCTCTGGTGGCGCAGTGGTTGAGAGTCCGCCTGCCGATTCAGGGAACGCGGGTTCGTGCCCCGGTCCGGGAGGATCCCACATGCCGCGGAGCGGCTGGGCCCGTGAGCCACGGCCGCTGAGCTAGCACGGGAGAGGCCGCAACAGTGAGAGGCCCGCGTAGCAGAAAAAAAAAAAAAAAAAAATTGCACCCCCGGGCCTCCTTAGCTTAATGGGGCGGGGGTGTGACGGGGGCACAGAGAATAAAAAGCTATGACTATTTTGCGGAACCGAAAGATTAGTCTCTGAATACCTGGGGTGCAGGGGAGAATTTACCTGATAATGGTTTTTTACCACTCCTGTATTTAGTCATGGAAACACAGTAATGAGACTTTAGCGGGTACCACGCCAAAGGCCATTTGTTTTCTCAGCTGCTCTTCCTCCGGTTTTTAGAGTTCTTTTAGGGATGCAGAGAAGTTTCCTAAACACCTCTCCTTCTCCCTTCCTCCCCTAGCCCCCACTCCTCCCTCTTTTTGGGTAAGAAAATAGAGTTAGTGGCTGTTATTTCAGATCTCTCTTTCCAGCCCCAGAACCTTGGAAGTAATTAGTAATTCTGTTGTAAGCAGGCATTAAGCAAAGAGGTGCCAGAATTATTCAGAATGTAATATTTGTATGATTTTTTAAAACAGGTATTTACTAGATGGAGTAAGCTTGATAAATTTTAATTTTTTTTTTTTTTTGCGGTACGCGGGCCTCTCACTGTTGTGGCCTCTCCCGCTGCGGAGCACTGGCTCCGGACGCGCAGGCTCAGCGGCCATGGCTCACGGGCCCAGCCGCTCCGCGGCATGTGGGATCTTCCCTGACCGGGGCACGAATCCGCGTCCCCTGCATCGGCAGGCGGACTCTCAACCACTGCGACACCAGGGAAGCCCGATAAATTTTAATTTTTAGAAAAATTATTACTTACCTTGGAGAGATGTCAGGAGCCTTAATGGGAAATGCACGCCCTGTTTGCAGAGTGAGGTCCTAGGCACTAAAGATTAAAGGAAACAAAATAGCACAGATTCCTTGACTTTTAAGAGTAAATTGTTAATATGCTTCAAAAACAGTATAAAACAGTGTCTAAGAGTATGGGCTCTGAAGGCTGACTGGCTGGATTCAAATCCTGGCTCTGTCACTTACTGTGTGACCTTGGGCAAGTAATTTAACCTCTTTGTGTCTCAGTTTCCTCATCTGTAAAATGAAATAATAATTTTACCTACCTTACAGGTTGATGTAAGTTGTGATTAGTAAGTTAATACATGCAAAGCACTTAGGACAGGGCTTTATACACTGTAGGTCATAGCTGTGACGATCATGCTTGAACTTATAAAAAGTAAGGTTGTTAATGCAGTTACCTGCCAGTCATGGCAGATGATGTTTATAATGTTGGAGATGATTAGAAGGGCTTTAGGATCTGGGAATCTGGTTAGTGGGTGTAGACTGATAATTTTTTAGACTAGTGAGAATTAGATAAACATATACAACAGAGGGGTTGGTGGTAGGTTCAGTTTAAATAACAGGAAATATTTCATTCTTCTTGTTACCCTTTCTCTAACCCCTCATTAAATATGCAGACTCTGAAGTTGGAATGTCTGAGTCCAAATTTGGGCTCTAAAAGTTATTTGCTGTGTAACTATTTTGGGCAAGTTTTTTGTCTCTTTTTTTATCTGCAAAATGGGGATAATATTAGTACCTATTCATTGAGTTATTTTTGAGAATAAATGGGGTGACACATGTAACTCACATAGCACATATGTGATCATATATGCTGGCACATAATAAGTATTGAAGAAATGTTAATTGATGCTGTAATTTATTTTTATTCCCCTTGCAAAGGTTCTTTGGACCGTGTGGAGTTTATGGTCAGTCTAATGAGATCTTGGCTGTTTGCCTTGAAGATCAGGTGTAATTAATTGCTAATTATTCTCTTCTACTTATGTTTAGCTTACTTGGGAGACTCCTCAAGGTGTGATATTTTAATAATCATCTGTGGGTTATTAAACCAAGTGAGGAACTGGTGAATGAGAAGGATTATTACTAAGGTTATGAAAGCAAGCCTTTTTCTTCCTCAGACCATGGTGGTTTGTAGGTTCAGCAACTTGCCTTGCTTATGAAATAACCTGGGCAAGTGTTTTATTTACTCGTGGCCTATGCAGGTATACATGAGAGAAGGCATCTGTGCAACTAAGAAAACGCTCTCCATGGGAACTGAAAGGAAGTATTCTTGGCGCTCAGTTTGGTAAAGGAAAACCATACGCGATTACACTCAGCATGATGTGTGATGATTTTTAGAGAGTTGCTCACGTTTGGGCTGAGGGAGCACCAAAGCCTGCTTGTTGTAAACACCTGTGAAGACCGTTATTGGGATAGAAAGCAAGCTCTACAGAGGTAATGGGTCCCAGATCCCAAGGGGTGACCATACAATAAGAACACTTGCTTTTAAATGGAAAATTAAAAATAAAATGTTTTCATTGTAGCCCATTGGCTTCATTTTAAAGTTCATAGGGATTTTGGCTTCTCATAAGTGAAAACAGTGTTATTGTAGATTAAACAGAAATATTTTCTTGGGCAAGACATAAGGAATACTACCCCTTTTTGTAGCTTATTTTGGGTCCCCAAAGATTTCTGACCTGTTCTCCCTTTGGTGCCCTGCTATTTGGCTCACCTCATAATTTCAGGGCCCTAAAAATAGTGGTAAAGTTGATTACTGTTAAGATGAATTACCTCTTGTAACACAGTTCAAGAATCTGTGTATTTAATTTTTAGATTATTCATTTTAAACTATGGGCAGATGACTTATGTATTTAAAGAATGAACAAGAACATTGAAAGTGTTTTCACATTATTTTGCCATACTTGTTTATTTTGCAATTTTGCTTTACTAACTTAAGTATGTCTTTACAGGAATAGACTATAGTATATTTTCCACGGTTTTACTATGACTCTATTCATCACATCTTGGTTTTTAAAAGGTGACACTAGAACTAAATCTACTGAAGTGGTTTTCTTTAAATAGGCCAGATAAACACAGGCAGATTTGGAAAAAAAAGACACTGTTCTGTGACCGAAAGAAGTTTCAAAGTCAACACATTAAAGATTCTTTTTAAAGGTCAGAAATATAGGACCAATAAATTTATACAAGTCTCCCAACCCCATGCTAACATTCCTCAGCAGGGAGATTTTCATTTATTCACTGTGAAGCTAGGGCATAGTTGAGAATCAAAAAAGGGCTAATGATGTAAGGTCTGGGTTTGTAGTTTCGTGTGTCTGAATTGACACTCTTTTCCTTTCAAAGGAAGCTACTGTACTCGGAAGCATTAAATCTTGCTGATCAGTGTTGCCCGTTTTCCTGATTGCTCCAAAAGAGCAGGTAACCTCGTGTAACTGCAGTCTTTTCGTGTACGAATTAACCCTCTCTTGCACGGTTAATCAGGTTTGAGGCATACAGTGTTTGACTTTTTTGCTGGCAGTAAAACCAGGATTAGGTCTTCCTTCTGACACTTATGCCAGAGAAGCATTTATGCACTAAGATTAAAATTTCAACACTGATGCCACGGGAATAAAATCCTTGCAGCAGCCTGAGACCAGAAAGCCCCTCTCTCTCCAAATTCTACATCATCCCTTCCCCATCTGGACACCCAGTCCACCTGGAACTAACATACTGCTGAAGGGGGGCATCTTTCCCTTAAAGTTGACAAACGTAGGCTCCCATATTTTAGCTTTGGTAGAAATGAAGTTATTGGACCTACCTGAAGGCCAGGGGCGCAGCTCACCCCTCTCTGAATCTTTGCTGCTAAACCAGGTATTAAACGTCAGCGCTTGGGGAAGATTCACTGACTGCTCACTCTGACCGTGGCCTGCAGAAGGATGACAGTAAAGAGAGTATGTATGTGTGCCTACAGATGTTCCAGTGAACGCTGATCTAACGGGAGTAACTGACTGTGACCTTTTTTTTTTTCTTTAGATGGTTAAGGGAGATATCCAACCGGGGTGTACCCTCAAGATTTAACTGTTTCCTTACTGGTGAACAATGGAAACATAATCTATTATCTGTAAAGACCAAAAAAACCACAAAAAACTGGTAAAATCCTGATATATTAAAAACATTTTAGAATGTTTAATATGTTTATTAAGTGTTTATTATTTAAACACTTAATAAACATTAATAATATAATAATGTTTATATAATTAATAAACATTAATAATGTTTGTTATTTAAACACTAATATTTAATGTTTAAATAATAAACATTATTTTAAAAATACTGTATGATTCGAATGGGAAATTATTTTTACTAAAGCAGAGACTACTAATACGAATGTCAGTTATTTTGACCGTGAATTGCTCCTCAGTGGTCTCATTTTCTTTAATGCAAGGCTCAGAAGGAGTTCTGATTATGGGAGGCCTACTACCAGCTTTGTGTCAGGGAACTGCTGTGTAATATTGTATAGTGGAATGATTAAGAAAATGGGCTTTAGAGTCAAGCTGACCTGGTTTTCTCTGCCAGCTTTGCCATTTTCCAGGTGGAGTCATCTTAGTCCTTAAGCCTCTTTTCCCCCACCTCTGAAATGGGGATAGAAATATTTACGTCAAAAGATTGTTGCAAAAAGACTAGATGAGATAAAGTCTTTGAAGTGCTTAGCCAAGGAAAATATCCCACAGTGGTCTTAAAAACTATGATAGTAGCCTCCCCATTCCCACTCCAAAGTTTCATAATCAAAGGAAGAATAAACCAAAAGGTTGAGAACAGATGAAAAAGCTGACTTAATTTTTTTTAATGGACCTAAGTTTTTAGAGCAGTTTTAGGTTCGCAGTAAAATTGTGTGGAAGGTACAGAGGGTTCCCATATACCTCGTGCCCCCCACTCACTCATAGCCTCCCTCATTACCAACATCTCCCACCAGAGGTACATTTGTTACAATCGATGAACCTACATTGACACACTATTATCACCCAAAGTTACATTAACATTCACTCTTGGTGGTGTATGTTCGATGGCTTTGGACAAATGTATAATGGCATGTATCTACTATTATAGTATCATGCAGAATAATTTCACTGCCCTAAAAATTTTCTGTGCACCACCTATTTGTTGCTCCCTCCCCTCAATCCATGGTAACCACTGATCTTTTTACTGTTTCCATAGTTTTGCATACTCCAGAACGTCATATAGTTTTCAGATTGGCTTCTTTCACTTAGTAATATACATTTAAGTTTCCTCCTAGGCTTTTTATGACTCGATAGCTCATTTCTTTTTAGCTCTGAATAATATTCCATTGTCTGGATATTCCAGTTTATCTACTGTATTTTCCTACTGAAGGACATCTTGGTTGCTTTCAGGTTTTGGCAATTATGAATAAAGCTGCCGTAAACATCCATGTGCAGGTTTTTGTGTGGACATAAGTTTTCAGCTCCTTTGGGTAAATACCAAGGAGCACTACTGATAATTCATATGGTAAGAGTATGTTTAGTTGTGTTAGAAACCTCCAGACTGTCTTCCAAAGTGGCCGTATGATTTTGCATAACCACCACCGATGAATGAGAGTTCATGTTGCCGTACATCCTAGCCAGCAGTTGGTGTTGTCAGTGTTCTGGATTTTGGCCATTCTAATAGGTGTGTAGTAGTTATCTTGTTTTAATTTTCATTTTCCTAATGACATATGATGCGGAGCATCTTTTCATTTGCTTATTTGTCATCTCTATGTCTTCTTTAGTGAGGTGTCTAGTAAGGCGTTTGGTCCATTTTTTAATCAAGTTGTTTGTCTTCTTATTATTGTATTTTAAGAGTTCTGTGTATATTTTGGATAACGGTTCTTTACCAGATGTGTCTTTTGCAAGTATTCTCTGCTATCACGTGGCTTTTCTTTTCATTCTCTTGTCAGTGTCTTTTGTTATTTTATTTTTTTATAGTTTTATTTATTTATTTATTTGGCTGCGTTGGGTCTTCATTGCTGTGCACGGGCTTTCTCTAGTTGCGGTGAGCGGGGGCTACTCTGTTGTAGCGGGCTTCTTTTTGTGGTGATTTCTCTTGTTGTGGAGCACGGGCTCTAGGTGCGCAGGCTTCAGTAGTTGCAGCACACAGCCTCAGTAGTTGCAGCACGCGGGCCCTAGAGCTCACGGGCTTCAGTAGTTGTCGCACGTGGGCTTCAGTAGTTGTGGCTCATGGGCTCTAGAGCACAGGCTCAGGAGTTGTGGTGCACGGGCTTAGTTGCTCTGTGGCATGTGGGATCTTCCCGGACCAGGGATCGAACCCGTGTCCCCTGAATTGGCAGGTGGATGCTTAACCACTGTGCCACCAGGGAAGTCCTGTTAGTGTCTTTTGGAGAGTATAAGTTTTTAATTTTTATGAAGTTCAGCTTATCAATTATTTCCTTCATGGATTGTGCCTTTACTGTTATATCTAAAACGTCATTGCCATACCCAAGGTCATCTAGGTTTTCTTCTATGTTATCTTCTAGGAGTTTTATAATTTTTGTTGTTAACACTTAGGTCTGTGATCCACTCTGAGTTAATTCTTGTGAAGGGTATAAAGTCTGTGTCTAGATTCCTGTTTTTGCATGTGGATGTCTAGTTGTTCCAGAACCCTTTGTTGAAAAGACTGTCTTTGCTCCATTGTATTGCCTTTGCTCCTTGGTCAAAGATCAGTTAGCTATACTTATGTGGGTCTATTTCTGGGTTCTCTATTCTGTTCCATTGATGTATTTGTATATTCTTTCACCGATACCACACTGTCTTGATTACTGTAGCTGACCTAATTTTAAACAATTCATTAAAAACAGTTACATCAAGAAAAATATATACCATTTGTTAAGCCCATTTCCCGACCATAAAACTTTTCATTTCTTTGTGCTCTATTCTAATTTTTTCCCAAATGTATACATATTTTTACTTAGTTATGATAAGAATGTATTTAAATTTTGTTTTATCTTTTTAATGTAACATTATTTCATATATACTATGAAATGTATATTTTATTTCCAAAATTTTTAATAGTTGCCTAAAATTCCATTAAGTAAATATATCTGACCATTCAGTATTGTTGGTCATTTAATCAGGTTCTATGTGGCTTAGATGATAGAATGCAGGGATCAGAGGTAGACAGATTTGGAGTTGGGTCTTAGTTCTGCCACTTACTAGCTGAATGGCCTTTTTGACCTTCAATTTCCTTATCTCTAAAACAGGGAGGATACCTGCCTTACTGGGAGGATTAATGGATATAAACTGTTTTAAAGAGTGTACTCAGTAGATCTTGTGTAATGATGATGGTGCCATAAATATATTTGTGTAAGTGAAGGTTTTCATTTTTTGCCAAATTTTAGGATATATTTTCAGGGTTGACTTTTAAAAAACTGACAAGTAGCTCAGTTGTTTGGCTGATTCTTGGCATTTGGAATGTTGGTCCATGCCTTAAAAAAGTGTCATCATCTCTTCTGTTACTTCCATGATGACCTTTTTTTTCTTTGTCTGCAAACGAGTACTGGGTTATTTCTCTAACCTGTTTATGGTGTATAATGATCCTGGCACTTGAGATTCCAGCATCAGTGACAGCTCCACAGTAAATATAAAGTAAGAAATGCAACCTAGAAACCAGGGGTAGGTTTAGGTAAGTGTTTTAGCCTTTGCATTCTACTAACACCAGAAAACAGGCAGTTTTTTGCTAAATGGGTTACTTGTCTCCTAAAGAGACTGGAAATTAGCAACATATTTGGAAATGGATTTTTAAACCCTGAGCCCTTGCCACACATTAAGAAAGCATTAGACTCGCAGTGAGCTCCTTCAGAGCCCCCCGTCTACCAGAGTCCTCAGCATAGAAACTAAATGTGAAGTCATGAACAATATTTATTGAGTATCCACTATGTATAGAGTCATGCGGAGAATTAGGAAAAAAAAATCACAGACTCAGCTCTTGCCCTTAAGGAACATGCATGATAGCAGGATGAAGCAACTTCTTGATTGAGGATAAACATGTTTTACATTCTTCCTATGCTCACCCTTTCTTAAAAGTTCACCAAGAAATCACAGTTATAGGGGCAGAGCCAAATTCCTACCGAAATATATGGATTTCTCGTGCCTTAAATCCAAAGACTATGGACAATTAAAGAATACAAGTCAGTGTCATTACAGAGTAGAATAAGTTTTATTCCACAGAGGAAATAAAAAACTTAGTAATGGGATATACTGACATAGTAATTGAATGAAAAGGAAGCATAATTGGAGAAAAATAGAACGTCAGAGATGGAAGACAGCTTCAAGTCCAGTCCCCTTATACCTACATTCAAACTGCTTAAGGCTAGAAAAGTTAAATAAGTTGAAAGGGTAACATAGCTGCAGGGGTGTGTGTACATGGTGGGTGGAGGAGGGCAGGGGAGCAGCACAGTTTTGTGAACTCATGACAGTGTTTCTTAAGAAGTGCAGTGACCTCTCAAGCATTTCCATCCCCATCATATAAATGGAGAAAAAACTTAAATGACATTGTTGCTCAGTGGGTTAGCAAGTGTTTGAAATGAGGTCAGTGGCAGCTTTTCATAGCATTCAAATAGGTATAGACAGGGCTTCCCTGGTGGCGCAGTGGTTGAGAGTCCGCCTGCCGATGCAGGGGACACGGGTTCGTGCCCTGGTCCGGGAAGATCCCACATGCCGCGGAGCGGTGGGGCCTGTGAGCCATGGCCGCTGAGCCTGCGCGTCCACAGCCTGTACTCCGCAACGGGAGAGGCCTGCGTACCAAAAAAAAAAAAAAAAAAGGCATAGACAATTTTTACTTCTTTAATAAGTGGCTGGTTTTTCAGGAAGTAATGTAAATAGTGTGGGAAAGGGAGATGTTTGGCTTGTTGAATGAATCCCATGATAGAAGCCACAATTGAAACTAGCCAAGAGGAGAAAAGAGGAAGGAAAAGGAAATGTATAGAAGGAAGCAATCTACAGTTAGTATGATGGGTTGTCAAGAGAAGAATGTGACAAGTGACTTGTCATTTTTTATTTAAAGTAATGAATTAAATACAGCCACCTGACCAGAATGTTCCGTGATGTAAGGTGGACACTTAGTTGTAAAATAAAATGGAGCAAAATTTCAGAGGTGTTTTACAATGTTATACTAGAAGGAAAATTCACTTAAAATTTTTATTCTTAGAGAAGGAGGGAATTTGTGTATGTTAATTTCTACCTTTGAGTATAGAAACCATGATGGCAAAAAGAAATTGTTTTTATGTTGGTGTGTGTGTATGTTATGTGGTGTACATCAAGGCAAAATTGCAAATAAAATGCTGAGAGAAATTGGAAGCTAGGGAAGCACTGTATTACTTCTTAAGGCCCATTTATTATTCCATGGTCATAGGAAGTTAGAATCAAAAATAGCTGAGAAATATATTTTAAAACCTTATTTCTTTTAAGATAACGTCAGATGAAAAGGTCAGCTTTATTTGCAAGATCTGGCATTTCAAAACACTTGGAAATGAATTCCTAAAAGCAGAGTTGATTTAGTTTGGTTGGTCTACACCTGCTCCTAACTAACTGTGCAGGTGTTGCTTTAAAGCAGGCTTTCTGGTTTTGTGAAAGTGCTGTGCACTGTGCATGTGGCCGACAGGCTCCGGAGCTGGAGAAAAAGGGATGATTTTAATTGAGAGTAGATGCCTTTGTGCCACAGTAGTTATGCAGTACAGATAAAATGAGCAATAATGGGACATTGCGTCCCACGGGAAGGTGGGATTACAATTGAGCTAATAAATCTTTTATGATTGAAATCTTACTGCGTGATTATAGAGCTCTAAAGTTAACTTAGAAACTCTACTGCCTTATGGATTCACAGCTTTATCAGGGGCCTTGAAAAAATGTGCGCTGAAAAACTTACTGTTACTGTCTGTAACTCACTGAGGTAGTTGATCACATTTCTGAGGCTAGGAGATCAGTTTTGAATAAGATTGAAATATGTGTATTGTACATTTTTCTTGATAAAATGTGTTAGTCTAGAGGTCAGTTAATATGCTTGTAGGAGTTTTGTTAGGGGGTGAAGGTAGGGTATTGACTTGTGATTACACGACTCTTAAATTTTTCAAAAAAGCAAATTAAGAAACAAAAAATGTTAGTGAAAAGGTATCTTTCTGCTTTCAAAAACAATGGATTTTCTGAAATTTGTCTTATGGGTATATCCTTCAGCTTCCATGTCCACAGGTAATTTGCTTTTTAAAAAAACAATAGGGAGTGAGCAGGGAGAGGCAGTTCTGAATGCTTAACTGTTGGCATTTTTGTTTAATGGAATTAATAACGGTGTAGTTGAAAGCAGTCTAATAGTTGACCTGCCTCAGTGAGTCAATGCAGACGTTTCTGGGTTGACTTAAACAGCTTGGAGGAAGAGTATATTTGGGGGAAATAAAATTGATTTTATACAGTCTGCTGATGAACAATAGGGCTTAATGAATGATAGCCTCAAGAAACCCCATTGCAGTAACTTGGATGGATGATCAGGAAAGGGGGGAAGCAAATTTTTCAAGAGGAAAGTTTCTGCTTAAACATGTAATTTTATAGATCAGTATTATTCCCATCCTCCAGAGCTTTCTGCAAGAGGAAAACAATCAACACGCCTGAGTTCCAACATTTCTTGGTAAACTTTTACTGGGTGTCTTCTCTTTCTCTTTTCCTTAAGGTGAGATCTTTTGTCAAGGAAAGAGTAAAACAAAGACATGCGTACTTCTGAGACCTCTGCACAGATGACAATACACAACTTCTGTCTTCTAAAGCTTTGTAATCAACGTTCAGCCCTAAGCCTCTCCTGCCTCCCATAAATGCTTTCCATAATATTCACTGCAGAGGCTTGTACCTAGGGGAGTTTATATGGAAGTCCAGAGGCTTATACTGTCAACTTTTTCGGTGATAATGGAGAATTCCATGCTTTTTAACGTATTAAAAAAGGCTTGTTGGGAGAAGCTTATAAATTGGAATGCTGTGTATTCTTAGATGCTAGAATGTATGTCTTTATCTCATCCTGATAAACTGTTTATCAGTTTAAAGGAGTTTAGATCCTTTTCTGTTTTGTAAGGTGTTTTGTATTTATGCTTTCCTCTTTTCCTTTGTTTTCTTGTTCCTGCTGGTAGTTGTGTAAGACAGTGGTATATATGCATGTGTGTCTGTGTGTGTGTGTGCTTTGTCTCAAGATGTTTTGTATGTTATTGGGGTACAGAATGTGCTTGTAGTCAGACGCATGGATACATCCAACCAGGGTGAGATTGCCGCTTTTTGTTTACGTTCCTGATGACTTCATGTATGCCTTAAAAGTCATAATCAAGAACATCTCATTACTGTTTATGATACGAGAACCACATAATACTGCTCATCAGTAGAGTCATTAGTTGACAAAAACCTCACTTACAGTTTCTTTACCAGATTCCTTTATTTGTTCTCTGTGATTGGACTAGATGACCTTTAGATTTCTCTCAACTCTGAGAATCTTTGGCAATTTCTGTCCTTGGATTTCGTACTCCTTAATATGATCTAAACGACATAAAAAGAATTATAGGATGCAAAATAGTTGTTGTTCAGTCAAGGCAAAAGCCATCAGTTCACACCGAGTCTCTTCTATCATGTCAATAAATCTATACCCGTACAGTGTAATTTGGTCTTTTGAGATTTGTCCATTTTCCAAAGTATAAAAGGAGATCTAGCCTTTGAAGTCTCAAGGTTGATGGTTTCATTCCTCAGACTAGATGAATTCTTTTTAAAATATCCCATCTTACGTTTCACACAGCAGGAGCTTCTTACGAAGAAGAACTATGAGAATTTGAGAATGTGGGCTTTGATAGCCCCTGCACAACTCTTTAAAAATGTGTTGTTATTTATTACTTTCAAGCATCAGTGGTAAACCTCACAATTAAAAAAAACACAAACAAACCTTTCTGCAGACTTACACCTTTCTGTGCTGTTAGAAAGCAGGTTATGTACTTTGAGAGGGGACACTAGCTCAGGGTGACTTGTTTCTTAAGGCTTATCACGCTCGTCTCTGACAGTTGTGTTTTGTTTAGCTAAGTCTCATGAAGCAGGGATGTGAAGATAAACATCAAAGATATGCTACAGCGATGGTGATAATTCCACATACCGAATTTTATAATAATGTCTGTAAAGGAGCAGGTACCCTTTACAGGGACCTTCCTGGGACAGACACCCCCCTCCCCACCCCATGTCCTCTGCCTGCCTCTTGTTTGTAAAAAGGCTCTAGTCTCCTAGATCTTCCCTGAGTTCCAAAGAGCAGATTCAAACAGCTACTAACTAGGGAAGTGAGGGAATTTACAAACAAAGGAAGTACAAGCCCAACTTAATTTTTTTCATGATTGTTATCTTAAACCAATGCCTTGATTTATGACCCCAGACTGTCGGAGATAATGTCCTGTGGGTTCAACCAGCTGGCCCCAAGTGGACCTGAACTTGATGACACGCCAGGATCAATTAAAAACTGAAACTCCTAAACCATCATGGAGGCTCTGAGTACATAATACAATGCTGCAACCATTGCTTTTGCTGTCTCCTAGAAAAAGTTACAAAAGACAGACGTCCCTGCTATTCCATAGCAGGGGAATGAAGGGTTGACAGTGGGGAATTATAGCCATGGCATCAGCTCCTGAATAAAGCAACTTTTCCGTTTTCACCAACACTTGTCTCTCAAGTATTGGTCTTTCCAGCAGTGAGCAGTCAAACTTGGGTTCAGTACCAGCCTCATCTAGTTACATGTCCTTTCAGAGAGCAGGTGACACTAACCGGCTTGAGTGGTCGTTAGTTTCGTTGTTAGTAAGAAAGGGGACTCCAGGAAGGTTATGTGACTTTCTTGCTAGCTCCCAGTGACTCAGTAAGAAGAGAGCCATGTTCCTAACGAAGCTTGTGGTCTCCCTGTGAAATTCAGTAGTCAAAGCAGAGCAATACATCCTCCCAGTGGTTCTTCTGGGTGCTGTGACTGTGAAAGTGTTACTTCTGATTTACCAGTGGGCGTTGTTACACATTTAGTTTTAGTTATCATCACAATATGCTCTGGGTCTTTTATGTGGAGCTTTAAGCCTTAAAACAAAACACCAAACCAAAACAAAGAATCCTGTTGTCCAAGCATGTGTGTGTCTCTCTCTCTTCCTTTTTCTGTTTTAGAAAAGTACTTTATGGTAAAAACACAAACTAATGTGAACGGTAACTGAAAAAGCATTGCTTCCTTCTAGAAAACCACTAGGATTTGCATAAACCACTTGACTGGTAAATGATTATCTGCTCTGTCAGTCTCTGGGGACTTTTAACATGAGGTTATTTATATTTTTATAGATAAGGAAAGTTCTAAATTTGAAGGTGGGTATCTTTTAAACTCTCTAAACAATGACAGCTTGTAAAACTGGATTTTCCAAAAGTCTTTAAAAAGTCAGTAAAAACATAACCTCTCCTGTATTCTGGTAACCACATGAATAAAATTAAAGGCATTGAAAGATTTTGAATTTGTGCTGTGTACAGCCGGTTGATTGTTTGCCTTTTAGTAAAGCTGAGATGTGTTAAGGCTAAATACTCAAAATACACCAATTTGAGAATTGCGAAGGAAGTTTAAAGGAATTTCTATTATCACCCTTAAAGCATCCACGAGAAGGCATTTACAGCAATATAAAACACAACCTGGCTGCTGCTGTTTGATATTTTGCCTGTAGAAGTAGATTACCTGAGAAGCCTTGAGAAAGAGACTGATACAGTACAGTGTTGGAATCTTGCTGGGATGCACTTCTGGAAGAGCAGAAGTGTTTGTAATTAAGTACATGTCCTACTGATAGTAAAATAATAGCCACCTTTGAATTTATCATTATTTATTATTTAGCAACTGAAAGCATAATATATTAAACTATGGGTTGCTGAAGCCTGGCAGTATTATAGGTAAATTTGCATACACTGTAACTGATGCTTTTTCCTATATCTAATTTTCAGGTGCAAATAACTTGAAACAGTTTCTTTCACTTTGGGTTGGCACATAGCTACACTTTTTATTTTCACTTGGACTTCTACAATACCATGTTTTATCTAGGGTTGTAATGCATCACGAATTCTCTTGATTGATCTTTGGGTAATATTAGTACCTTCAAAGTCAAAGGGGTCACAGTCAGAACATGTCTTCATGTAGACAAAGGACAGAGTACTAAGAGTGATCCATTATCATCATCGTCATCATCATCATCACAGCTAACATTTCTTGAGGCCCCATGTATATTCATCTAATCCTCATAGCAATCTTGGGAGGTTCTTGTAGCTTCGCAATTCCAGTTTAAAACCCTTGCGGTCAGATGTCTTTCAGAATTCAGAAGTTTTTGGAGTTTAGAAAGGTAATCAGGGCAAATGCCACGTATTACAGAAAATCTCCAGTGAGATCAGGAAAGCACCTCAAAAGCAAGCCCATTAGTATTTTTTCAGGGAAGCATATGAATAGTTATACTATTTAAACAGAATAAATAAAAGTCATAAACACTTTCATATTAATTCAGGTCAGGTCTTGCCACTAGGTGACTTTGGGTATCATCTTATGAATACATTTTTGTTTTACTATTTTTTTTTCTGAGCTTTTTGGTAAATACCAAATAAAGTTAATAACAGACACCAGATTTTCACCCTTGTTTTGGAAAAATAGAAGAACATGGTGTCTATACAGTATCAGAGAACCCCTCCTTTTTATTATCCCCCATGAATTACACTGGGTGCTTAGGCTGTCATTATTCTTCTGCTTTGTGTAGATAGTCATTTTTTCTCAAAGCTGTGTAAGAATCATATTTCACACAGAATGAATGGAATTTAACAAGATGAAATATCACAACCAAAAACAGTTCAAACTCCGCAGGGATTGAGGCGTTGTGTCTTAGCTGACAAGCATTTAGTTAGCGAAGCAGTCAATGAATGAGCTGACCATGTGAAGGGGCACTAGCATGTGAACGTGATCTTCAGGTATAAAGCAGGAGTGTAACATTTGGAATGTGAGAGTTAGTCAAATCTCAGTGTCTCCAGACCATACCTGGAGTCTCGTCTTCATTTCTGGATGGCATATTTTAAAGGGATGCAGGCACTGTGAAATCTTTTCCAGGTAGATTGATCAAAAGGGTGAAAGGACCCAAAGCCGTGTCATACAAGGTACAGATATAGTGATTGGGCAGGTTTAGTTGAGTCTTTTGCCAGCTTCTAGCAATATCTGACTATAGTACCTGCTCAAATGCATAATTTTAGCTTAAGACTGATGGACTGCCAGCTCTATGCCACCTCCTGAGCTATGAAAAGACATGGACCCTGCCTTTCACGGGCTCTAAGTCTAACAGAGGACACAGAAATGTATACAACTATTTACAATACAATGTGATAAGTGGAACAGTAGACACCGCTTATAAAGAGGCAGCACAGAAATTATGATTTGCTCTTCCTGTGATGATGGGAGATGGGAAGCTAAAGCTTTCAAAGAGAAACTGAATTCTGAACTGGGTTTTGAAAAAGAAATGAAGTGAATGAAATGAGAAGATTGAGAAAGGACAGTATAGGCTTGTTCAAATATTTGAAAGGATATCACGGATAAAAAGGATTGAAATTATTCAGTCCCATCCAGGGACTCAGGACCAGTTGGGGTAGGGTACAGGGAGACAGATTTAGGCTCAGTCTTAGAAGGAGGCTTTAATAGAGCTGTCCAAAGGCTTCTTTGGAACATTCAGAGTTCCCAGTGTCTGGATGTGTTAGAGCACAGACAAGTCAGCTGTTCGGCAGCAATAGTACAGTAGTATGGAGGGGTATGTGTGTGTCATGCAATGGTTAGAGAAACATAGTGAAGTACTTAACGGCATGGGTTCTAGGATCACACTTCTAGAACTGACACTTCTGCCTACTGGCTCTGTGATCTGAGCTAGAATTGTTATGAAGTGCTCGGAACAGCACCTGTTACCTAATACGTGCTCAAAAGGAACTAATAAATGTTAGCCACTATTGTTGTCATTGGAAGGGTGGTTGTTTGACATATTCTTTGAAGTTCACCTTACCTTGAAAGATTTTGGGTTTCTGATTGTGTAACTGTGGTGATATTCCTGTGAATTAAGAAGATGGAAATGAGGAACTGAAGCAAAAATAAAATTGTGATAGTTAACAGTTTAGCCGTTGAGATAGGAATAAAACTCTGGTCTCTTGAACAGGATTTATTGCTCTACTAACTATCTTGACTTGTCCTTTTAGGGCCTTGGAATTCTTCTACCTACACATCTGGAGTATTTTGAGGAGAGGCTGGTACCGCACAACTCTCTGTAGCTCATGTTTTTCTTTGTCTTACAGAGAAAGTGGCTTCATGAATAGGAATGCCTGCCAGATACCAGGATTGGAGGTGATGGATGAAGATTGGCACATTGAAGAAGTCTTGGATAAGTTTGTGAATTGTCACGAGCAAACATATGAAGAATTTCTGAGCACTTTCACTCATCTTTCAAAAGGTAAAATGGAGAAGTAAACTTTCTATAGCAGTTGAGACAATGAATTTTATTATAGTTTTATGTCTTTGCTGTCTTTTTCAGAAAGACTATTGAATGAGCATTCATTCAGTCTCTTTGATCAGGTGATTCTCATCAGGGCGTTTGCAACTGATGCATGTAAATACTAACATTTTTATCCAATCAAGAGCTGTATTATGGAGGCAGAGCCATTGAGAACTAAAGAGGACTTGAGAAATCATTTAGTAGTAATCCCTTCGTTTTATTTTTGAAGAAACACAAGTGCAAAAAAGTGGAGGTTTTTAAAAGCATATTGAAAACATTGAAGAAATCTAGCATAGTGTAGGGTGTGGAGTTACACTGCACACTTTTGGATTCTGCCATAGCCACTTTCTGCCTTGGGGGGAGGTCACTGAGTAAAGAGGGGATAATAATAGTACCTTAAAGGTTGATGAAGGTTATTTGAGATAACCCATGTAAAACTGTTAGCATAGTGGCTAGCACATACATGCTTAATGAAGGCTAGGTATTAGTAGTATTGTTGTTGTTGTTGTTGTTGTGATGATGATGATCCTATGTTTTCTGAAGAATGGAAACAACCTTTTAGACCGGAGTGATAACTAAAACCCTAAAGGCCAAACCCGTGCTGTGTGTTTCTTGTGATGTGTTTGGTTGCCTCATGCAGTATTGTTGTTTTATTGAGCCAACAGTTATAAGTTGGAAATTTTACATAAAGATCTTGATTTGCTTTTTTTTCCCCTGATTAAGTGAGAAGGTCGGTTACCTCTTATTTCCCTGATGGCAATATCAGCTGGAGTTCAGGAGCCCTTGCCATGTGACCTCCCTCGTTTGACACACTCTCTGGCTCTCACACACTCGAAAAACCTGTGTATACCCTGCCTGCTTCCCTCACTTAAGTGGCTCCTGTAGGCATTGAGTTCTTGCTCTCAACCTTGCGATCATGGGATCATGGGATCCACATTCGGGAGACTGTTGACTCAGCTCTTAAGCGGAGTCCAGTGTGCATCTGGTCATGACAGTCTCAGGATACCTGACTTCATGATTTGAAGTTATAGTTCATGTGTCCTTAAGAAATGTAAAAGAAGGGTAGTTATAATGAAGAAAAGGAAAAGTGATTCCAACCTGATTCTTTTATTGTGCCAGGTAGTGGGAATATCATTATCTATTTTGTTTACACTTAAGGGAAACAGAAAATTTAGGAAATTCTTGTTAACTTGGGCTGTGAATGATCTATTTTGACATGATATGTGGATCAAATTAATCTTGATAATGGCCAAATCATCTCTTGGTCTATGCACATGGATTTAGGAAGATGCTTGCTTTCTCTGAGCCTAATGATTTAGTTCCATGTTTTCCAGAGCCAAACATGGCAGTATGAATGGCTGGGGTAGGGTGTGGAAGCAAGGGTAAAACTGGCAGAACTAATGCATTTCGGCGTGCCAGTGGCATTTTGATAATCCAGATTATTTCGGAAATTTATTTGTAAGGCGGACTTTATTTTTGTACTCTGAAAGACTAAGAACTCCTTGCAAGGACTTGGATATTCTAAGGAGGTTATGCTGTTTTTGTTTTTGGGATAAGGGGTCTAATTCTTTTTTCAATTTTCTGTATGCTCATTCCATGCCGAGAGAAACTGTTGCAGATGTGGTGACTTCATTTTGAGTTCAGTTTTAGGCCCCAAACTGAGCTGAAATAAATGATGACACAAGTCATATAAACTGCATCTCCAAGCACACTAGTTTTTTCCCTTTCAAAATGTCCCTAGGCGCCAGTTCACATTATAAACTAATGACCTGAAAAAATTCCTCCTACAACAAAGATTTGTGAGTGGAAAAATATGTCTTAAATCAGTAAGTGTCCTTTTTTCCCCCAGAAACATTTAAATACCTTCTGAAAAGCCAAATAGTACCTAGGGTCAAGCCTAAGAGTTGAATGATAGCCAGCAGAATTGATCAGTCAGTGTGTTCTGTCTGTTAGTTCTGTTTGACGGAAGACATGAAAGCTGTTTCTTCAAAGTTTTCTCCTTCTTTCCAGCCCTTCATTTGTCTTAGTGTATTTGGTTGTTTTGCTGATATGAAGTGGAATCTTTTCTGTGTTAAACTGGCTATCACCACATATACTTATGTACATTTCTTTAGTAAGTTTAGTATCTCAAGTACATTACCATTTCCACTGATTGTTCTATTTATTTTTATAATAGTTATATGCCAGAATGTTTATGGGATTCATTTTCTTTCCAAGAGTGTTAAAGGGGTCAGTAATCCTATTAAAAATATTTCCCTGGAAAAAATTAAACTATAGCCTTATTGAAGAAATTCACATTACTGCTTCAGATGCTTGGAAAACAGTTGGAAACTGTTAATATTGTACCATAACTGTAACTGTAGTACATTTATGTTGACCATGTTTTGCAGTTTTTTGTTTCTTTTTTTCTTTTTTCCAGTACACAGGCCTCTCACTGTTGTGGCCTCTCCCATTGCGGAGCACAGGCTCCGGACGCGCAGGCTCAGCGGCCATGGCTCACGGGCCCAGCTGCTCCGCGGCATATGGGATCTTCCCTGACCGGGGCACGAACCCGTGTCCCCTGCATCGACAGGCGGACTCTCAACCACTGCGCCACCAGGGAAGCCCTTGCAGTTTTTTTAAAAAGCAGCTCTGGTTTTAATAATCACAGTGCATAGTTGATGATGACTCCAGTGTTTTGTCAAAATGTTTAAAGAGACATATTACTTATTAGTTTTAAGCAGACGTTTATAATTGAATTCTCAATTAGTGTCATCAGTTCAAGAAAGTAAGACCGAGTTTAAGATTTGTATTAGAAAATCAGCATGCAGATTTTGGTTTTGTTCATTATCAGTGAAGACATTATATTTTTGACATTATTGTGGATAATGATAAGAGGCTGACTTTCAATCTTTGGTATTTCAGTTTCTTTGTGAATATAATTAATTTATACTGGACTATTTGTCTAAAGGAAAAATGCTTCTTCCTCCTTATCTGTTATGTTTCCATCTTTTTTTAGGTTACAAAAACACAGATATAAATAATTATACTTGATTTTCTGTTAATGCATTCATTCATTTATTCATTCAGTAATCCTCTGTGTCTTGTTATGATCTGAGTTTCTTGTTTTAGATGCTAAGGATTCAAAAACAATTAAGATATAGTTTGTGTTCTCAAGCACTCATTGTCTCACACACACACATACACACACGTACACATACACACACACCATTATTGTTATGATTTTGTGCTTCAGGTAAAGTGATTAATTTCCATTAAGGTTGCCAGTTTTACCAACTTCAGCTTAAAATGCTTTGGAAATTGAAATGAATCTACTGTGATTTTATGATTAACTCTTAAATAGGACTTCGTATTTCATTCTTAAAATACCTAGGATCCAGATTCCCTAGAATCCAGATTTACCTGTTTCTATATTACCCCATAATAATAGCTTTTTACTCAACTGCCATATTTATCTACTTTAACCTATTTTCTTATGTCGAGATCAAAGATCTTGTTTCTGATTTTGATGTGTAATTTTGTTTCTTTTTTTCTTTATGCTGTTCTCATTTCACTTTCAATACTTCGTGCTTTTAGCATTTTATTGTTCTTTCAACATATATTTGAAAAGAAAATATCCTGTCATCTCAATCTCCCTTTCTCCCTTCACACTTGTTAATATTTGAATTAAATTCCCCCTTAGGTAGAACATTGTGTGTCTGAATGTTCTGGACAAATGGCTATGCCTGTGGCTTTATAATCTGGTGGTGGTCTAGTCTTTGATTGTCCCAAACTCTTAGTTTCAAAACCTCTGAATAGGTTTCAGTTTTTCTTAGGTTTTAATAATCTTAATACTCATGAGAGAGTTTGACCTTCTCTTATTGATAAGCAGCTGACATTTGTTAGGTACTAGGTATTATGCTTAGCACTTTACCTGGGTCATCTCAATCTTTGTAATTACCTAGTGAATTTCTTTTTTACATTTTTATTTTTATTATTCTTAACTTACAGATGAGGAAACCAAGGCTTAAGGTTAAGTAAATTGCTGTTATGGACTAAGTTGTGTCCCTTCAAAATTTATCTGTTGCAGCCCTAACCAGTAAGGCAACTGTATTTGGAGACAGAGCCTTTTAAGAGGTAATTAAGATTAAATGAGGTCATAAAGGTGGGGTCCTAATTCAGTATGACTGGTGTCCTCATAAGAAGAAACACCAGGGATGCCTGTCCACAGAGAAACCACCACAGGAGGACACAGTGAGAAGGCAGCCATTTGCAAGCTAAGGTGAGGGGCCTCAGGAGAAACCAGACCTGCCTACACCTTGATCTCAGACTTCTAGCGTCCAGAAGCGTGGGAAAATACATTTGTGTTGTTTCAGCCACCTAGTCTGTGTTATTTTGTTATGGCAGCCCTAACAGAATTGCCTAAGGTCATGTAACTAGTTAGTGATGACATTGCATTATGGGCCTAATCCTCGTGGCTCCAGAGCCCGTACCCGGGCTGCCTTCCATACAGCATCGGGCAGTTCTCAAGGTCTGGGATTCACTGGCATGTGGATAATGTGAGCCATAGGAATGGATGTGCTTCCCCAAAACACTTACACTCTGTACTTCTCCAGAGTGTAAGCTCCACGATGGCTGATTGCTTGGGGGTTTTGTTCACCATTATTATTCTAGTGTCTAAAGCAGTGTTTGGTAATGTAGAATAAATCAATGCTTAATAAATATTTGTTGAATAAATGAAACAAAAAGAAAATAAGAGAATGAAGGATGTCAGAAACACAGATAGGAGGGCCTCAGACCAAACCCTAAAGAACATACACATTTAATGGCTAGGCACAGTAAGAAGAGCCCACCAAAGGATGCCCCGATGTCATGATGCCCCGAGTTTGGATTTGATATACTAGCTAACTGGGAACCATAGTAGAATTTCAACACACACACACACACACACACGCACACTGCAAGTGATTATGAAAAATAGAGGCAAAAAAGGAGAGAAGCAACTAGAGTCAGGGAGACTAGCTTAGCTAGGAGGCTGAGCAGAAATGCATATATGGTTGCAACAGACTCCACTAGGGCCATGGAGGAGGAAATGGAAAGGAGATAGGGCCGATGCAAGTGAGAGTGACAGTACCTGGTAACAGGTGACTGACGGAGGATTAGGGAAAAGAAACCAAGATGAGTCACAAGTGTTTTACCTGGAGATCCTGAGGCCCACTGAGGCCAAGTGACTTGTTCAAAGTTCTCATTTCAGGAGCCTTTTATTTTTTCCCTTACTGAGCGTATGTTCTGTCAAGAGCTCAGAATCTTGGGCTGGGACTTGGTTTATACTTCTGGACTGATACATTTTGAGTTGTCAGTTCAGCCAAAGGAATATCACCACTCACACTTGACAACTTCTGAAAAATGTAATTAAAAATGAAACTGGTGACAGCACATAAAACAGCATGTTTCCGAAGTTGACATATCATTTTGGTCCCCAAAGCTATTTTGAATTTGAACATTAGAAATGCATCTTTAAACTTCCAAAGAGGGACAAAGAGTCTTTTCCCCATCTGAAGAATGAATTTAAAATCTGCTGTAGAAAAATACCGCAGAGAAAAATAGAGAAAGCAGCTGGCCCTCTTACCAATTTCAGAGCAGAAAAGGAATTTCAGTAGAGCATAAAAACAGCTTTCTCTCATAAAGAAAACACAACAACAAAAAATAATCCTCGCTGTGCAGCCTTTTGCAGTTGTTTTCTGTCTAGTATTAGATAGAGACCAGCGGGCTTAGCATTGTTTTGACACCCTTGCGACTGGCAGATTGCCTGCCAGCGGAAGTTGGAAATGAACTGACCAGCTTTATGCTTCCAGGTGGCACTTAAGCCACATTTTCTGTGCTGTTGTTATCAGTCATTTAATTCCCTGCTGAATATTGAGCGGTGTTTTTAGTTCACAGGCCATTTGCAGTGTCTTTCTGTTTCCTTTTTTACGTTAGCCACATTAAGAAAAAAAGGCAACTTGGGAAGCACTTTTGCAAATGTGAGTTTAACAGTAAAGTGCATTATTGAAAATAGCAAGTACAGCAAGTAGCAGTAAACTTGCTTTAACTTAAGATATAGACCACTGGGATGTTAAATTCAAGAGAAATTTGTAGAAGGCATCATATGAGGACTTGGTAATAAAAGCAACTAGGCAATTAAAAAAAAACCCCACCTAATTAACCTGGTATCACAGGAGAGAGTTATTGATTGATTGATTGATTTTTTGGGGGGGGTATTGTTGAAAAGACTAAAAGGAGAAGAAAAAAAGCTCATGGTTTTATATTGATCATACATTTAGTAGCTATCTGTATGTGACTTATTTATCACAGAATAACATCAAATATCACATAGAACACTGAAGGAGGAAAAAAGTATTGGATGAAGTGAACTACTTTATAGCAGAGTCCTTTGGAAGAAGCATCATCAGCTGTTTAACCTTTTCTTTCTCTTTGGGGGACCAAACTGTCCCCCAAACTGTCATTAAGCAATTTTCATTTGTTTCTCTATTTCTTTTGTCATCACTAAATTACTTCTCTTCGGGAACAAATTGACAAATTATGAAACACAGAAAACTGCTGGTTCAGTTGCAGAAGGAAATTTCCCCCTCTCAAATTATGATAGATTTTGAGCTGATCAAGCCATTTTGTTTTAGAGATATTACCATAAATCTTCAGCCGCAGTTGTTACAATTCATATTAATTTTACACATGAATATTTGGTCCATAGATAGTCATTTGTCTTCTCTGCTGTAGTTTAGGTGTAATTGGATAAGGAAAGAAAATGTATTTAAGTATTTACAACATTTTGAATTACAATCATTACATTTATTTTCGGCAGTGTTTTTAACACATATTTTCTTGCAATAAATATCTTTTCTAGTGTGTTTTCTCAGTAAAACACACATAAGATATTATGTGAAGTTTTAAATTTGACTTATGTCCAAATGAATCATTTTATTTCTCTCTTTATAACTTTTCAATACACACACATATACATATATATTATATAGTATATTTTATATGTACATATAAATTCGGTGAACTTTCTTAGGCAAATGGAATTTTGAACTTTTCCAAAACACAAGCAAAGAATTACTGGTAGCCAAAGAAACTTTTAAGATGGTTACTATCAACCTTTAAGTAGCCAATTTAAACAATATTAAGTGCATGCACATTTGTTTCATATGCATTTTTCTTTAATTTTTACTTACTGTTGTCAATATGTTGTTATACTTGATGGAAAAGAGTAAATTACTGGACTTGAAACTGAGGTGGTCATAAGATTGTGTCCTTTGATTCAGTGAATGGGTACATAGTCACATCTGGATGGTTTTAGCAAAATGTTCTTTCAGCCATAGAATAATAATATTTTCTTTGAAACGGTCAGCTAAACACAAAGGGATACAAACAGGAAACTTTATTTTAACCGAACTCATATCTTCCTTATATGAAAATCCAACCACAATCAGTCTAGTATGAGATTTTTTTGTGTCTTTTTTTCCTTCCTATTTGGATTCATTCCAGGTGGGATAGATTGAAGTGAACACTATAGTTAGCTTACTCTTTTTGCAGCCCATTGCTCCCTTAGCACAGTGAGGAACGATTGTACCATTTTCATGTTCTTTCCGGACTTAGCCTGCCTTTGTATTAGTTTTTGTAGCGTGTGAATCCCTGATTAGAAAAAAGGGATTGTGAATCAAGTACCATTTTCTCTTTTTTTTCCACCTTCTCCAAATTAGGCTTTGTGTGACTTATAGCCAGTCATCTAATTTCGGGGTATTGGGCTTAGTCCCTAATTGTAGTGTCAATCCAGTTCTTGCTAATGTTGAGGTCATTTCTGTATTGACTGTATTCCTGCTATAATTCAGGCATTGAGCTAGAATCTGGGAATACAAGATGAATGAGACAGAAATATGTTGTTCTTATTTATTTCTGTGTGCTGGGTGTTCCAAATGCTCTAGATGTGTGAAGGCACAATAGCAATCTATATGTCTGTAGACTACGTACAGTTACAGGTTGATTGCTCAGGCAATGCATAAAACACTATCTAGAATATTGCCTTTGGTTTTTGAGTCTCAATTTTAGATTGAATAAACACTTAATACGAGTTAAGAAAAGAGCAATAAGAATACTTAGAACAGCGGATTTAAAGACTTTTTCTTTTTTTTTTTACTTCAGGGTTTTTTTATATTCAAGGGATGTCTTGGAGCACTCTGAAAAAAACGAGGGAGTGTGAAAGACATGTATAATTTAAGTCTGTTCTTGCATTGCTCTCATATGCCAATGTACAAGTCCTATATTATTACAAATTTATATAGAAGAGGTTATTCTACCTTTTAAAGTTTGAAAACTTCTAGGAAGCATTTATTTATAAAGGAGACAGAAGAAAATTACTCCAGCTTTCTCCAACCTATATGAATAAAAGAGGTTGTCTTGAGTAGATGCATCTTTGTGTAGGCAGGCAGAAGGGCATGATCTCAAGGTGAAGGGAAATTTCTTAGGTTGGAGGAATTTAGTTTTATGAAGAATTGAGTATACTGCCCTTATATTTCTTATTTTGTTGTGGGCAGGACCAGTGTAATGGAAAGGATGCTTTTCTAATGTAGGATTCAGAAGACCTGGTCCAGGCATTTATTAACTCTTTGAGACTGCTGTCCTGCCACTTACTCTCTCTGAATCTATAAATCAGGGATAATTCTGTCTGCTTGGTGTCTCATGGTTATGGAGAGAATCAGATGAAATATACATGAAGATACTTGATAAGTTTTAAAGATTTACTCAAGTGTTATGACAATGGGGACTATTTATTATTTAAAAGAGGAACATCAAGGTTAAATATTAAAGAAATCTTGATTATACAATATAAAAAATGTAAAATACTGTCTACAGTATTTTATATTTTTATAAAATTTTATATATTTCAGTATAATTTTCCACACCTCTTCATTGAAGTAGTTAAAACCAATTATGTGCAGTATGTATTGTGTAGTATCTATGTATAGTGTGTATTGTATAGTGTAACACTATACAATGCAGGGAATAATCCTACACTGGCCTCTGGTGGATGCACTAAATAATATGTCTACACATAACCTTCAGGCAAAGGTATTTATGTGCTTTGACAAAGATGAGGTATCAGAAACTTCTTTTTAATTCTGAATTTTTAGATTCTGCTCCACAGAATCTTTACTTGGGACTCTTACCTTAAGTGTATGTAAAGATCACCTGGGAGATGCTTATTAAAATGCAGCTTCCTGGGGATCAGTCCCCCAATTCTGAATTACTAGTTCTAGTGTGCAGCCCAGGAAGCTTGACTTTCAGACCAGCTTTGAGAAACACCCTAAATGAGATTAAGGAGGGGCGAGGGAAGATGGATGAATTCATCAAAATTCTGTGCTTTTGGGCTTCCCTGGTGGCGCAGTGGTTGAGAGTCCGCCTGCCGATGCGGGGGACACGGTTTGTGCCCCGGTCCGGGAAGATCCCATGTGCCGCGGAGCGGCTGGGCCCGTGAGCCATGGCTGCTGAGCCTGCGCGTCCGGAGCCTGTGCTCCGCAACGGGAGAGGCCACAGCAGTGAGAGGCCCGCTTACGGCAAAAAAAAAAAAAATTCTGTGCTTTTGTATATATAGTATTTCTCTAGGAATAAGTTCCATAGCTTTCATGAAATTGTCCACACTCTTCACCCAAAGTGTAAGAACAATTATTTTACTTTAAATATAACTTTAGTTTAATGTCATCATTTTATATTATTTAAAAAAGATACTTTGACAGTGAAAAAGCATGACATGTTACAGGAATGATTTTTTAATTGAAATATAGTTGATTCACAATGTTGTGTTAATTTCTGCTATACAGCAGAGTGACTCAGTTATACACATATATACGTTCTTTTATATTCTTTTCCATTATGGTTTATCCCAGGATATTGAGTATAGTTCCCTGTGCTATACAGTAGGACCTTGTTGTTTATCCATTCTATATATAGTAGTTTGCATCTACTAACTCCAAACTCCCAGTCCATCCCTCTCCCACCCCACTCCCCCTTGGCAACCACAAGTCTGTTCTCTATGTCTGTGAGTCTGTTTCTGTTTCGTAGATAGGTTCATTTGTGCCATATTTTAGATTGCACGTGTAAGTGATATCATATGGTATTTGTCTTTTTCTTTCTGACTTACTTCGCTTAGTATGATAATCTCTAGTTTCAAAAAATATGGAACGTTTCACCCATTTGTGTGACATCTTTGTGCAGGGGCCATGCTAAACTTCTCTGTATTGTTCCAATTTTAGTATCTGTGTTACCAAAGCAAAGCACTACAGGAATGGTTTTACTTTGATCTTGCTAATCTGATACAGAGGCTAGGATATAATAGCTTACAGAATTTTAGGGTGGGCTTTGGTTCAGCATATATTCTGTCCCAAGTCTGAAGGATTATAGTGCATGTGTCTGCAGGCCAAAGTTACCCAATCACAGGGAAATCTGTCTACTTCTACTGTTGCCAGAAGAGTATCTGAGTATTTTGCCATTAGCGAGTACACAGGCAAGAGACTTGGGAGACCACCTGGGCTATGAAGGCATCTTGTTGCACGTACTTCTAGGAGATGGCCCTCCAATAATTTTGTGCTTTTGGTAACTTTTCTGCTCTGTATTTCATACATGAGGGTACTTTGTAATTTTAAAAAATGTACTCAAGTGTAAAATTTTATGATTGGGGTAACTATGATTTAAAAGAGGGACCTCAAAGTTAAATATTAAAGGAAACATGAATCCAAAATATTAAAAAATGTAAGTGTAAAATATCATATATGTATATGTATATTTTTCTTTGGTATTTCTAGGAAAGACTTCTTAAGGAGGAAGGAGATGCATGTATGTGTTCTCCCTGGATTGAGGGTTTGAAGAAAATGCTTTTCACCTTTACAAATGAATGTTTATTTTTTTGTTCATGGTAGGAAAATTAGAAAATACAGAGAGGCACCAAAACACATGCATATACAGATATACAGCAAAACAAAAAACATACTCTTTCTGCAGCAGTAAAATTTTTAACTGCTCTGTGGTCATTCAGAATGAAGATTACATTTCTCATTCTCCCTTGCAGTTGGGTATAGTCATTTGACTAAGTATGTGCCAGTAAGAAGTGAGGGGAACTGATATGTGTAACTTCTGGGTCAAATCCTTAAGAAACGTGCCCTGGACTCTTTTAATTCCATTTCCCCTGGCAGGAACTAGGCAGTCATTAGAGCAACTCCTTAGACCCAAAGGTAGAAGCCATGTGCTGATTCCTGGATTCCTGGGTCATCTCATGGAACAGAGCCTGTCTACCTGCCCTAAACTGTTACATGAGAAATAAAATACTTATTTCAGCTGCTCTATTTTGATGCCTCCTTGATATAGTAGCTTAAACCACGCCTTCACTAGTAACAGAGGGAAATAGACGTCCAGGCTTCTTTCTCTTTCTTCATACTCTTGCTTGGAGCAAGGGTGTGGTGGTGCTTCATGCTGGATTATGTGGAGAAGGGTCGTGTTTTAGGAACGGCAGAGCAGAAAGATAGGAGGAGCCTGGGTTCTAGGATGACTTTGTGGAGCAGAGCAACCATATTAGCCCTGAATTATCTACACCTGTACTATTGCATGAGTGAGAAATAGACTTCCATCTTGTTTAACTGATTGTTACTTTGGGTATCTGTTTCATGTAGGCAAACCTATATCTAATTAATAAAGCCATAATCCCGTGTCTTAGAGATAAACCATGAGTGTATTATATGTCCTTCCTGAATTTTTCTGTTGATTAATTTGTATATATGTATACAATTATTAGTTAAGAATATAGACTTGTTGACAACCAGGATTTGAACCTAAGCTCTGCTACTTCCAAATTAGGTGGTCTTAGGAAAGTTATTTAATATCTCTGAGCTTCAGTTTTATTATCTATAAAATGGATGTAATAGGCTCTACCTCATAGGCTGATTCTTAGAATTAAATAATTATAAAACACACATACACATAGATGTTTGTTTATATTAATAGTACCTGAATTATAGTAAGGGCTCAACCTAATAGTTTCTTTCATTTATATATTCAGCAAATTTATTATAATTATTTTGTAACAGTGTGATCATACTATATACTCTTTTTGTAACTTGCTTTTTCATATAACCTTATGTTATAAACATCTTTCCATGTCAATAAATTTGGTTATTTAACAGTATTTTTCATGACTGCATTGTATGTAATCGTATGGATAGGCCATTATTTATTTAGCCATCCTTTTTGTTGAACACAAGTTATTTCAAATTTTTTGCTTCTATAAATGATGTTATATTGCACATCCTCATTCATACAGTTAATGCTCGTTGAACACCTAGTATGTGCGAAGTGCTGTTCACATAAGTGAACAAAACAGACAAAGATCATTATCTTCAGGGAATTTGCATCCTGTAAGGGGGAGACAGACAACAAACAATAAACACAACAAATAAGAAAAATATCTGTGTTAGAAAATAGTAATTTCTCTGGGAAAGAAAAATAATACAGTGCAGCGTATGGAGGATCATGAGTGCTGGTAGCAGGGGTGTGAGGTTGCAATTTTATGTAGGGGGATTTGGTTAGGCCTCCGTGGGAAGGTAAACTCCGAGTGAGGATTGGAAGGAAGAGAGGGAGTTAAGCCTGCAGAGACTTGAGGGAAAAGCATTTGAGGTCAAGGGAACAACTAGTGCAGAGGCCTAGTGACAGCAGTGCCTGGCCTGGTTGGGGAATAACGAGAAGGCCAGAGTGACCAGAGTGGCCTGAGCAGGGGTGAGAGGAGGAGAAGCTGAGGTCGGGGGGTGTGGAGGTGGGGGTGGGGGATGAGGCATGGATAGCCTCGTAGGTCCTTGTAATGACTTTGGCTGTATTAGTAGTAGTATTAATTTTTGGTAGCTACATTTTTGCACCCTTCTCATTTGTGGCCTTTGGATAAATTTTTACACATGGAAATGCTCGTTCAAAGATATGAAAAAATGTAAGGCCTTGATTAAGTAAAACTTTTCAGGGGAATAGGTCAGACATTTTTGGCTTTGTAGTGAAATCTTTGCCCACATACTTAATTATTTTTTTGGATACATTCTTAGACATGGAAATGCTGGCTGAAAGATAAGCAGAATGTTATGCCTTTGAGTGAGTAACAGTTTTAAGGGGATAGATTCTGTTTCTCATAGGCAGAAGTCATGTCCTTTAACCTTCCCAATTCCTAGTCTTCCAGCCTAGCGTGGTGCTAAGCACACAGTGAGCTCACTGGGTGGAGTGTAGTGTGTCAGTCTACCTTTCAGTCTTAATCATTACATGTCCTTGGGAATGGGGAAACAACATTTTCCCTTTCAGGAATTGTGAGTAAGTTTCGGATGGAGAGGTCCCTATTCTCCTTAGGCTTACATTTTAGTGGGAAGAGACAGAGCATGGACAATTAAGAAATGTAATTGCAGATGATTTCAGATACATTTGGAGAAGAAAACAGGATCATGTTTCTAAGGCTGTGACCATATGAGACGATAAGATGATCAGAGTTGTAGCGTCAATTACTATATGCATTTTTCCCCTTGCTGGGGTGTGAAGGGAAGCTGGAACTCTGTGGTTGGCCTTTGTGTTGATTTCAGCATGTCGTGGCACCGCGTGGAATTGGATTAGTGATGGTGGTCTTTGGATCCAACTCAGTATTAGAATCAAGGGGGTACCAAATGTGGAAACAATCCAAAAGTCCATTAACTGGTGAATGGAAAAACAAAATGTGGTCTATCCAGATAATGGAATAGTTTTTGACAATAAAAAGGAGTGAAATACTGACATATACTACAACATGGATGACCCTCAAAGATGTCATTCTAAGTAGAGAAGTCAGGTACAAAAGACCATGTATCATATGATTGTATTTATATGGAATGTCTAGGAAAGGCATATCTTTAGCTATAAAAAGTAGATTAGTGGCTGCCTGTGTTTGGCAGTAGGAACGGGGAGTGGCTACAGATGAGTACCTGGGACTTTTCGGGGTGATGGAAATGATCTAAAAATGTAACTGTGGTGATGGTTGGACAACTCTATATATTTGTTAAAAATTATTGAATTGTACACTTAAGTGAATTCTATAAATACACCTCACTAAAGCTATGGAGAGGTGGAGCTACTATTCACGGATACCTAGATCCTTACCTGAGTGCTTCACTGGGTGAGCATATGGCCTCGTGACTCTGGGTTTGGCTGAAGAACTAGGAGGATGCTGCTTGTCATAAATATTTCCTATTAAGAAAATAAACCATTTGTGCATAGCCTTGAAATTTTTAAGTAGATAAGGACAGTGATACAAAAAGAAACAAGATCCTACTTTGTGTAGACAGTGTCACCCTGTTGGGCATTCTGGGAGCTCAGGGAAGCTGTGCTCAAATACGCTGCATCTGCTCCCACGCTGGACCAGCTCCCTTCTGTGGCCTTGACTAAAGCAGTTGGGAAGATGAGTTTATATTATGGGATGATATGTGTGGCCTCTTTGTACCAACATGTAATCCATTTGACAGGTTGCAAGCATGCTGTAATGTCTACTGCCACCATCACAGAGATTGTTTAGTTGTTGTTGTTGTTTTTAAGTTATCTGGGGCATGCCAAATTAAACTAAAATAATAATACAGATTGCCATGGGAAGATAAGGTGAACATTCTGAGATATCTAGAGGGAGGAAACATAACCGCTTGGAGATAGTGTCTTCATTTCTGTTCTAGAAACACAAAAAGAACCCACATTGTGAGCTGTTTTCTCGTTTCTTAAATCCATCGCTGAGGCTCCCTTTACTTCTCACCTGGATTGCCACAGTAGCGCCATACTTTCTAGTATGAAAGTATCTGAACCACTCTGCCGCCTTCCATCCATTTCATCTTAGAGCACAGCTCTAGTTATGACTCCCAAGGGCCTTGGTGTAGTACAGAGTTTTTGTCAAGCCCTGCAAATAGCGGCCCTTCCATGCATCGCAGAATATGTGTTCCTGCCTTCCTGGAATACATGGTGGTTCTTCCTCAGGCCCCACGTGTTCCCACCTTGGGAGCTTTGTTTGTGCAGTTTTCCCTTTGTGGGATACCTCCTCACAGGGCTCACCTGCTGAAATCGTAGCCGTCTTTCAAAGCCCGGCTCAGACTCCCCATTCCTATATGAAGCCTTCTGTGATTCTCCCAAACCAATTGCGATTTCACCCTTCTCTAACTTTGTGTTCCCTTATATCCTCTGCGTTAGTTGTGTTCTATTTGGGTGGTTTGCATACCTGGCTAAACTTCTTAGTTCGTAGACTCCATAAGGGCGGGGACTGGGTCTTACTCATCTTGGGTCACTTTGCACATAGTTGATGCCCATGATACAACCTGTGGGTTGAATAAGTTGCATAACTCAACTACCACTCAGCTTTTCTCCCTGAAAATAAACTTACAGCAACTTTACACTATCCTCACTTCTTTTTTTCTCTCTGTTACGTGCCTAACACTGGACATTTCAAAATGTCAACTTACTGCTATTGTGTGCCTCATCTTAGACTTTTGACACACTTTTTTTTTTTTTCTGAGCTAGGTTTGTGCATTTGTGTCTTGGCAGCTGGAGAGCTATGTCTATGAATAATGAGTCAATTATCATCCAGCCTCGGGGAAAGTACAATTATTCCTGACTGGCCAGGCTAAGGTAATCCTCTCCTCCCTGTGCCCTTTCCAGTGAAGAACATGAAACAGTTGGAATTCAGACCACTGCAAAGGGAATTTAGACAAAACATTTGTCTGCTGAATTTAGCTTCTTTGGACTTATTCTGATTTATGATTGATTGGTTTTTAAATTGCTTATTTAATCCTAAGGACTGTCGCTCCAGGGGAGGCCATATACCAAGGAGTATGTGATTAAGAAGCAGTGGAGTGAAGTAGTTTGGCTGGGCAGATGAAGGGCAAATTTTGTCCAGAGCAACATTGCTTTAGGCTAGGAGTATGATATGAAAATCACTCCCCTGACTTTCAAAGGACCCACTCTTGTTATAAGCATGATTGCTTATGCCCTATGCTCTTGGCAGGAGGTTTTTGGCAACTACCCAGTGTTGCACAGAATTTCCCCCCCATGAATGTTTCTTTCCTACTTAACAACATATTCAGTATCTCTTCACAACTGAGAACATGCTCTTGATTTGTATTTCTGTTGACCATGGTGCAGAAGAACGGACACTCAGGTGTTGCTGGGAGAATTAGGTCATGAATTCTGATGTTGGTTGTGTTGATCTGTGAGAACTTTCCTGTAAAGTGTAAACTTTCTTCTAAGCTCATGGACACTAGTCTGGCCTTTGAATGGATGAATTTGAATTTTTAAAAAGTTTCTTTCAAAACCGAGTTCTCTGAAACTGACCGCTTTCATCTGGAAGATGTACAGTCAATTTACGATTGGTGTTTAATTTATCGAGGCGTCCATAGTTTCAACCTTTTGCAGGAGTGTAACCTTTTTCTTTGGCCTGAAATTAGACATTGTAGGTGTAGTTGGTGACCTTGTAAGGGAGATCTGTTGGAAGCTTGTCTGTTTGGTATCAAAAGAAAATTGAAATTCCATTGCTTCAGAATAATGAAACCTTTAGCAAAAAACCTTTGTTTCATGTGTATTGAAGTTTTGACTCAGAAATGCCCAAAGAAACACTCTTTCAGGTCTCAGTAACCGACTTGTTCTCTGAAATATTGCTGTTAGATTTCCAAAGTGTGTTATGTCTGGCACTTATTTCAAAGCAAGGAACATTAGGGATAAGATGAAAAGGTAGAAAAGGACTCTGATGAGAAGCAGAAACAGAAGAAGATGAAACGCACACTTGGGTGGCATGTTTGGATGGCCACCAGGATAACTCTGGGAAGCAGCATCTGGCACTCTAATCAGGCTTTAGGCCACTTCGGATTCTGGGCTGTGCCAACATCTGCCGTTTTGTCATTATCATATTGAAAAAGAACTTCTTTCCTATCTTCTGCTGCCAAGAGATTTTTTTTGTTTTTTGCTGTTTTTTTAAAAAATGATAAAAGCATTTGTAAGAAGCACTTCGGGGCCTTTGGAGTGAAATAGTACTTTCTCTTGTGAAACTGCTTTCAAGGTTTAGAAAGGAGTCTGAAACTGTAGGTTCAGTCAGAGAGGGAACAAGTTCTTTTCTGAATCTTTCCATATTTTAAAAATGAGAGCTTTATGTTTATGAAAGGACGAAGTTTTGAAAGAGTAAACAAGAAGTTGTGTTAGATCTGAGACCTCAACCATCGCTCCACATCAGCATCAGAAGCTGGGACTTCATTACATTTTGCTCTTTATTTTGAAGGAGTTTCATCTGGTTATTTGTCAAATAACCTGGTGTTTTATTGGAAATGGCAGAGGAGCACACTGAGTGATGATAAGAACAAACAGAACTTGTCCTTACGGAACATCTGTTCTTCCCAGACATCACTGTGGTTTTCAAGTATGTAAAGCAATAGATTATTACAGTAGTGTTGTGCTGAGTACACGGCATTTTCTCAGGAAATACTAGGTTTAGGTTGTGCTAAACTTAAAGGATAAGCAAGGAGAACTGAAACTATTCCGCGTCTTATTAGAACAGGGCACTGAGGAATGGCAGGGAGCCACTGGGTGCCTCTAACTTTGATGAAGTTTGAAGAACCCTTTCATCCCTCCTCACTCCTGTTTCCAAGCATCTCCATGCCTGTCCTGCTCCACGCCGCTGCCACTGCTGGTCTCTGCCCTAGGACTGATGATTTTACAGCCGTAATTGTGGCTGTAAAAGAGGAAGAAGTCAGGGAGGGTAAACCTAAGACCATTTTGTCCTCACTTCTGTGGCCTGGCATCGTGCTGGTTACTCCAGCAGTGTTCCTGTAACCCTCCCATCACCTTCCTTAATCAGCCCCTCAGCCCCTCCACCCCCAGCAGCCAAGGCGAGTGCTTCATATCAGAGTTTGCAGGGATTTGTTGGGGCACAAGGAAGGGGTCACCCGTCCCTGTAGTAGCTAATTAGGAGTCGTGGGTGCTGGTGCAGGAGGCAGTAGAGAGAGCTGGCCTGAGCTGGTGGTGTTTGCTAATAAATCCCTTTGAAAGAAAAAGCGGTGCATTTAAATATTTGTGTTTTCCCTCTCTGGCTTACTGAGCTAATGCTGTATTATAGGCTAGGCTACCTTATCTCTTCTCCCCAACAGTATTTCTGTGTTAATGTCCTATAGATACCCCTACAAGTCTTTTTTTTCTTAAATACATTTATTTGTTTATTTATTTGTCTGCGTTGGGTCTTCGTTGCTGCGCGCAGGCTTTCTCTAGTTGCGGCGCGCAGGCTTCTCACTGCAGTGGCTTCTCTTGTCGCGGGGCACAGGCTCTAGGCGCGTGAGCTTCAGTAGTTGTGGCTCGCAGGCTCTAGGGCGCAGGCTCAGTAGATGTGGCGCACGGGCTTAGTTGCTGTGCAGCGTGTGGGATCTTCGTGGACCAGGGCCTGAACCCGTGCCTCCTGCTTTGGCAGGCGGATTCTTAGCCACTGTGCCACCAGGGAAGTCCCCCTACAAGTCTTAATTCTACCAATGATGAGGTATTCAGAAGCAAACACAGGATTCTGGCGGCCTTGTACCAGGCCGAGATCATTAGAACAACAAGAATCTTTACTGATTTTGAAGCCATGCAACCAGTGGCTCAAGAGAAACATGCCACTTTGGTGGGTTAGGCTGTTTTGTAACCCCTTCAGTTAGATACCTGACCAGGTTGTTCACAAATAAACCCATGTCTCCAGAATCTTTCCATGGTGGAGTATTGTAAGGGGATGGAACAGGGTGCCCTAATCTGACGGTAGCTTGATTTCTGCCACTTGGCCTCTTTTGAATCCCTTAGTCACTCTTCTAGTGATCCTTGAAGTAGATTCCTGTGTTTTGCTATTGTCATTTGCAGCAAGGGAGTTCTAGTTTTAGTATGTGCCATGCTCCCTGGGTTCTGGTACTGTTGTAAACTTTTCTTCTTTGTCTCCTTTCTGGGCTTTTTAAAATTTCTTTTTTTTTTCTGCTTTATTCTTCTATGCTCTAAGAACCCTTTCCCTTCATTTACTGTACTATTCTAAGTTGCACAGCAGTGAGTGCTGGATTAGGAAGGCCTGGGTTCACATCCCCACTCTGCTACTTACCAGCTGTGTAACTTTGAACAAATTATTTAATCTCTCTGTAGGCCTTGGTTTCTTCACCTGTAAAATGGGGATACTAACAGTACCTACCTCTAGGCTTGTTGTGAGGCTTAAATGAGATTTATGAGATGCATAATAAAAGACAGTCTGACCCTCAAGTAAATGTTAACTCTTATTTATTTTAATATTGCTGCTAATATTAAAAATAATTTTATGGCTTAAACCACTGCCCCAGTGTAATCGACTACCAGCTCTTTACCTATTGCTGTGATCTCTCTCCCACATTTTAGCCTACATTTGCAGCTGCCTCTGGGACATTTCCCTCACAGTTTCCACTGGCACCTCAAGTGCAGCATGGACAAAAGTTAATTCATTCTCTCTCATCTGAATTTGTCCCCCACATTTCTGTTAATGGCATCATGTTGTAATTTTCTCTTAATTTAGGATGAATCTTAGACTCTTTCCTTATCCTAAGGACATAATCATGAATGTGCAAAGATTTAACACAAACGTATTCATTGTTTATAGTTTTAAATAGTTGAGAATAGGAATTGGTTAAATAAACTATGTTAAATATATACGGTGGAATTCTCTATAATCATTAAAATTATGCAGAATATGCAATAGTATGAAAAAAATATTGCTCTCAAGTTGACTTATAATATGGTATATACAGTACAGTTCCATTTGACTTTTAGAAGTTTATGGGTGAATAGATAAAAGATGAGAAAAATAGCCACTGAAAAAATTTTGTTGCAGCTTTTCTGTCTTGTAGGATTATGAGTGATATTCTAATTTTAATCTTTTTCTTTTACAAATTTTCTAAAATCATCCATACATTGCCTCCATATTTTTTTAAAAAAAACCTCAAATTTAGAAAAAAAATGAGATCGGTAATGTCCAAGAGTCTTGCAAATACTTTATTGACCTCTTAACAATGGCTGAGAACAGTGCTGGATACAAACTTATAAATAAATGTTTGTTGAATAGTGAATGAAATAGTGTTATCTTTCTATGCATTTTTAGAAATAACTTTATAGGTTAAGAGTGTTTAATGCTTCAAGTATTCAGTTTGTAGATTTTTTTGAAAAGTATTTTTTTTGTTTGTTTGGAAGAAAGATTCTCAATAAACACAAAATAAACTAGACTGGATGTGGTGGGTGTTTTCTAATATTATGTAATTTATCATTTCAGATAATGTGACCAAAAGAGGAGCCTTTGGAACCAATTCTTCAGAAAACAATTTTCCTTCAGTAAAATTTACTCAGAGAAATGAACCAAATGATCACCATCTTAGCAATAAAGCCATCTTTCTTCGTACTTCGTCACAGTGTTCAGAAGAGGAACAGGTAATACCATAGCACATTTACAGAAACAGAGAAAAAAAATTTTTTCATGAATTAAAAAAAAAGAAAGAGACCATAATAAGGAACATTGGACAACTATTGGATCAGTAACTCAGATTCCTAATTTTAGAAGGAGTGCCTTTGGGATACTTTACTGAAAATCATCATTACATTTCATGATTTCAACAGCCAACTTTTATGATAGTAACTTAATTATCCCCAATTTTTGTTAAAAACCTCTTAAGGATCTGCCATCTACAGATTTTTCTTGAAATTATGTCTATATTTTAGCTTGTCCTCTGGGACAAAAGAGTTCCTTTTTGTAATTCTCTGTGTAAATGAGAGTTTCTTTTACCTGTCCTGGATTCATGTCCTTCAGACTTAAAGTAGAATATGTTATCTTGGTTCTCCCAAGATTTGGTCAATAAATAAATGTTAGATGCTCTCTTCCTAATCTTCAAGACTTCATAGACTATATTCACATTCTCTTTAGCTATGGTTTTTAACTATCGAGGAATCCTAGTGGAAGCTGTTCTATTTTTTAAGCCATTTGAGTTTCTACTTTCTATCTCATCGTGTATTCCCTGTGATATTGTGGACAGAATTGTATATTATGGTTTTATGCAAGGGAGAAAAATCTCCATGTTAGAAGTGTGTTTATATACAGCGAAGGGCTATAATTCTTTAATTCTATAACTTATTTCCAGTGAGGTGATTATGGGACAAGAACTTTTCTTTCTAGAGGATTCACTGTCTACTGGCCATCATTGGCAATTGGAATTACATTTTCTATTGAGTCTTTAACCAGTGTGTGAGAGGCAAAGAATTGTTCCACGGTATTTTTTCCTAGTAATTTGAAAATATTGTATTAGCATTCTCTGATTTGTCCTTCAGCGGCTCATTGGGGTGGGATGGGACGGGGGCTGGGGTAATGAGGTGCGGAGTGTTCATATTTTACACATGAAAAAATTGGGGTTAAATAATTTACCCTAGGTTACACTGTAGATGAGTCTAGAAGACAGAAGTAGAAGTCAGACCTCCTGGAACCTATTCCCTGATGGCTGCTATGACTTAGTGAATCTGCTGTCACTAAGGTGTCATGGTTTGTCACGCATAGCTAATTAACAGAAAGCGGAAAGGGAATTTTAGTGCCTGAAGGGCTACAACATCAGCTCCTTTATTTTCACTTGTTTCATCTTCCCATCAATATGTCCTCAATGTTGTTTGTTTGTTTGTTTGTTTTTCCAGATAGTGATGGATGAAGGCCAAAAAGTTGGCAGTTCCTTTCAGGGTGATCTGAATCGGGCAGGAAAGGTGAAGGTAAGGCATGATTCGATTTTATTCCATGGCCAAAACCCAGAAAGAGCATAAAAACCTCACAGGACTCATTTGCTGTCTGTCATACAAATTTGGAGAATTCAGCAGATTTTGTCTATATGCTTTAAAAAAAAAAAGTGGTGTTTGATTATCTTAAACTGTCCTTGGTGGCCTGGGTTCTGGATCTTTTTTCCTCAAAGCTTTACAAATGGAAGGGGTGCTTCAATAGAGAAACGTGACTCTCGTCCTGACAATATAACAGATTCTCAAGTTTTAGTACTGAAACCATCATATGGAAGATAAATTTTTGCTGTCCCTTGGAAGTCAAAAAATAACTGTAGTTATGTACTTCCAAGTATGGAAGCTCCAAGCCATGGTCTGGCAGGTAGAGAGTGGGGAAGAAAGACCCAGGCTGTGTTTTGAATTCCAATGATGAGATCTAAATTTATAATTTTATGGTATTTTGTTATGTACATGTTTTAGGTCATAAGCATAAAAGGCATTTTGACATCATGCCTTTACTAGATCTGCCTTCGGGTGCCAGTGGTGAAATCATTTGTTTATTCACACTCTTTGATATTCACCTGAGATGAATCCGTTCATGTCTGAAGTGCTACCATTTTGTTAATCTAAAATGTCTCATTGTCAGCTTGCAGTGGAAAGCAACATTGAAATGCTGCTACTGTCTGTAAAGGTCATTTGCTCTGCTTTTTACCTTTGAAGTAATTTTCAGTTTTATTTGCTCAAAAGAGAGAACACTTGATTTTTTGCTCTGTTCACCTCTCTTGTGATTCCCTGGGGCAGGATGATTTTGTCTTGAATGAACCTTCTCCCCTGCTTTCTTTAGTTTCTACTCTCTCTTTGGAGTTTAAAGCACACTGTTGTGAGAATAGCCAGACCCACCACCATCATTTGCTTGAGGAGCAAAAGCAATAAAAGAAAACCAAAAAATAGAAACATTGTTTCAGACTGTCTTGATGGTGGTATATATTCTGGGATAGAATCAGGATCAAAAACTTTTCAAAAACTTCCCAGACTGTTTTTTCCCTTTCAGTATAGAGATCTTACTGTGGTGCCTGTGAAATCCCGGCCAACTTCCAGATTTAGTGCTTCTTTCAGATGTCTCTGGGAAAGCACAGTGAACACAAAGATCTCTCTCTGGGACTCAAAAGTTAATGAGAAAAGGAGATTCATTTGCTCACTTGAGTGTTGTGGAAGTGGATTCACTGATTCTTAATTGCATATTTTTCTCTAGGTCTAATTTGCATAAAGATGATGTTAATCCTTTTCTAGGTAGACAACTTCCTTGATTTAGAAGATTTGGACTTGGATGAAGAGATTAAGCCCCAAATGAGTAAGAGTATGCTTTCTGTTTCCTTTCTACCACTGCTTGACCTTTTTCTCTACAAATAAGACTTTAGACAGCTTTTCTTTTCTTTCTTTCTTTTTTTGGGGGGCAATCCTTACCTCTGCTTTCCCTAAGATAGGAAAAACTGGAGTCCTGCAGTCTCTTTTTTGATAATAAAGATTTCAGCTGAAAGGTCATACAAAACTTGTTGAAGGTTGTAATGTCTTTGGTCTTAAATGAAGGGAAGGTGTTCTTCCTCCCACCCCCCACCCCCATTTACCATGTGATTGATTTTTGGATAATTGTCTCAGAGTCATTTAAGTCAAACCCTTATTTCTTAGAAGCACCATGTTGTAAATTGAGATTATTTTTGAGTGCTACTTAAAATATCAGTTGATCATAAAAATCATAAAAATTACGAGAATTGATCATAAAATAAACAAAAAAATAAAATCAAAATCTTTGCTTTTATAAATATTTATTAATATGTAAACCAAACAATTAAAACTAAAGATATAGTGTGAATGTTTTTTCTGGGGCTTTCTCTGAGGTTTATGTAGATGAGGCCTTTTCCTTTCTTGGTTAACGTTTCTGTGTAAGACTAGGTATCCTTTGTTGCTCAAAGGGGCTTTGAAATATGTTCAAAATTTGAGTTACTTGTTTTGAAAACTCTCATTCCTAATTTAATGTGTAAGAATATCTCAAAATTAGTTGAATGTTAGGGAAGGGGCAGTTTCCATGGGGTTTTGGTTGTTGGTGTTTGATTGTGTTTACAGTCCTTAGGTGGTCATAAACAGCGACTATGGTCATTATTGTTGGGGAAGGGGGCTTCTTTATAATCACACAGGAGTTAAAGTGCAGGGTGTAGTTGCTTGGGGGATGGCCACTGTCTGTGAACTGACCGTATAAGCCTCTGCTTTGGCTTCTCTGCCTGAATTTGAGAGGCTTTGGTAATTGGAAGCAATTAACATTTTTATACTGCTTCCAAACATCACACTACTCTGTTGAAGGCACTGTTACTCAAGCACTCTATTAACCGGTAGACTTTGCACATTTTTTTCCGTACTTGCTTGGTTCAAGGGAGATCAGAGATCTAACAGAATCACAGAGGTTCTCTTAACTTTAATGCCTTAGGCAGCTCTGAATTTCTTTATTAGAGCAGTTTAGAGGCTCTGATTGGATTAGAAGGGATTGCTGAGGATTTATGAGGAAGCCAAATTTGTGGAGCAAGCCCACTCTTTCTGGGTTTTGGGTGATTTGGGGAAAGGGAACAGATTCCTGGGTCCTGTTCCTAAGAAAGAGTCTAATTCAGAAGGTCTTTTGTGGCATCTAGTGATCTGCATCTTTAACCACTACCCCAGGGGATTCTGATATGGTTCATCTGTGGGTGATACTTGGAGTCTGCACGTATACCTTTGCAACATAAAATAAATTTCATAGGAGGGCACAAAAGTGCACAGGTTGAACATTTTTGTGATGGTTTAAACTTCTTGCTTTCTGCCAGTAATGAGAAGGTCTGTATACTGACATAATCCTGCATAGCCAGCGAATTTGATTTTGGTTGTATCAATATTTTAAATTAGTCTTCTTACCTTTTCCATTATTTTCACATTGTTTTCTTTAAACTTTTTTTTTTTTTTGGCTGCGTTGGGTCTTTCTCTAGTTGAGGTGCACCGGGGGGCTACTCTTCGCTGTGGTGCATGTGCTTCTCATTGCGGTGGCTTCCCTTGTTGTGCAGCATGGGCTCTAGGTGTGCAGGCTCCAGTAGTTGCAGCACGCAGGCTCAGTAGTTGTGGCACCCAGGCCCGAGAGCACACAGGCTTCAGTAGTTGCAGTGGGCAGGCTCAGTAGTTGTAGCTCATGGGCTCTAGAGTGTAGGCTCAGTAGTTGCGGCTCATGGGCTCTAGAGCGCAGGGTCAGTAGTTGTGGCACACAGGCTTAGTTGCTCTGCAGCATGTGCGATCTTCCCTGACCAGGGATCAAACCTGTGTCCTCTGCGTTGGCAGATGAATTCTCAACCACTGTACCACCAGGGAAGTCCCTCTTTAACCATCTTTTAAGTTTTTTTTTTTTTTTTTTACCAGATCTGTTTCTGTTGTTTAAAAAATTGCAAAGAAATGTCTCACTAGTATGATTTTTCTGGAAATGAGATAACAGGTAGTTTTGCATTTGTGTGTATAAAAGCTTACTGAGGCTGAACCAAGTCTCAGTGGACTTGGATGAGCTAGTCAGGACCTTCCCAGGTGTAAAATAATGTGAAAAGCCAAGGCTAAAAAGCAACCTAGGCTTCAGTGATCTATTCCAATTACCAAAAAGACCACCAAGCTTCACAATTTTCATAATGCACAATCTGGGTCATTTGAAAGGAAAGAAAAAAGAAATAGTTGTGCCAGGGTGAATTTTAGATTGTGTCTGATTTGTATGACACTTAAGGAATGGGAGCAGAAGGCGAATATTTATATCAGATGGGAAACGTGACATTTTAAACAGGCAAGTTGCTTGTATGATTTTGGCAGCTGAGGGGTTTACTGATTAGATTCTGTTGTTATTGTTTAAGCAACAGATTTGCTTGGGGCAACAAGGAAGTGAGTTGCGTATTGTTTTTCTACCACTGACTTTATTTGTTCACCTTTTTCATTTTCATAAATATTTTCCAAGATTCAGGCGCTTGTTTCTGTCCTGGTATTTGGCTTATTGTTTTGGCAGCCCAGGTGGAGACAGTTTTTCCAAGCAGACAACTCAGTGCCGTGCTATTGACCAGTTGTTGGAGGGAACCTTGGCCACAGAGTTTGGTGCCCTGTGTTTATTTGATGTCACATTAACGATTTTTTCCTCCTTTGAGATAAGATAGTTAACCTGATGGTTAGTTACTGTCATGCTCCAGACTGTTACCCGGAAAGATTATTGTTTGGAATAGGTATTAGTTATTATGCTTTGGCCATTGGAGTAGGAAGAATCTTCTGGTCGTCTTTATTTTTTACCCCCTCACTTGGCCCAGCATGTTCTCTGGATGAGTGCAGAAGGTCAAAGAGACTTTTTTGAGGCCTAGTTTTCAGAATTATATTATCTTATACAAGTTTCTTGACCAGTGGGTATACTCATGCTATGGTTGATTGTGTTGGATGAAAATGGGCAACTGATTCCTGCTCAAAGATTGGCAGCCTTATTTGATTTTCATTTTCAATCTCTCCAGTACTCCCAGTTCTAATGAAGGCATCATTTTCTCTGTCTCTCCCTCTTTTTTAAAAAAATTCTTTCCTTATCTGCAACTTTAAGGCTTTATGTAGACTATGAATGACCTGGACTCTTATTCAAAGATATTTAACAACTGTGACTGGATCCTGGAATAAAATAAAGAATAAAACAGATCTGGTTCCTGTGTTTGGAAATTCATAGTTTATTGGAAGAATCAGACATATCACAAATATATAATTACATATGCTCTAGATCTCATGAGAGCATATGGCAGGGGAATTTAATTTGTCCATGGATCAGAGAAAGTGCTAAGAGCCTGAGATCTAAAGGATGAGTAATTATTAACTGGGTGAGGGGTGGGTAAGAGAGTATAGGAACAGCATAAGAACAGTGTGTGTAAAGGTCCTGAGCTAGGAGAAGATGGCATATTTCAGCCAACATAGAGTTTAGGCATTTCATTTACTTTCCACTTGGGACTGTTAAAAATCATTCTTTCATTGCTTCGAAGATCACTAAAAGATCATTGAGAGGGAAAAATCCTTGCTTCAAAATGTTCATCTATCGCTCTTCCTCCAATTTTTTTTTTTAATGTGCAAACTTATCCATCTATTAAATTCAAACTTGAAAGCTGTATCAACCACAAAGGCAAATGCTTCCACTCCATTCCTGAGAAGGAAACAGAATTGGGATGATAATTCCACCCTTTCAATAATTCCTCTATTTATTTCTCCCCAAGGGTAAAGGAAGGCATTATCTAATTGGAGAGATTAGGGAAAAAAACTGATGTGTATGGATGAGACATTTTGTTTCTTCTTTTGGGTTCATGCTGTTTGGAAGGTGTATGTTCTCTCTTCTGTGCCTGTGTCACCTTTCTTATAGTAGACACACTTTAAAAGGGGCCCAGGTCTGCCTTACATGGTGGTTTTCAATCTGAGAGATACATTGGAATCACTTGAGGAGCTTAAAGAAAAACGACAATACCTGGATCCTGCCTTTGGAGATCCTTTCCCAGTAGTCTGGTGTTTGTCGTGGGCATTGGCAGTATTTAAAGCTTCCCAGGTGACTCTAACATGCATTTGAAGCTGAGAACCATCTCCAGACAGATGTCTGGAGGTATCACTCTGAGCCCCTACTCTAAGGGCTCTAGGGATATGAAGAGGATCTCCTTATACCTGGCTGGATTCATGTCATCTGTGCAGACTCCCTGTCAGGTGGGGTAGTCCAAGGTCTAGACTTGGAAGGAAAGTTTGATAAGTAAGAGGGCAAATTGTGACTGCAGGACAAGCTCTATTTTCAAAGTCAGCTCTATTAGTTATAAAGCTCATATTTTGATCCCCATCTTTTTGACTCCTGTATGGATTTTTCTTTTATTTCTGTATTTAAAGTAGAGGGATATGATTTATTATCACCGTCAAATGCCAACTCCGCCCATGAAGTAACTCTTCCCTGACCTTCCTGACCTTCCCCTTGGATGGGCAGTAATCTTCCTCTGTTTACATTTCCACTTTTATTTATTTTGCAGTTATTTTTTTTCTCAAAGTAAGTTTTCATTAATGTGTCTCTTGAAAGTGGCATATGGTTTATTCATATGCATGTACACACACACACATACACACACAAATAAAACTTCATCTTTTAATTGGTGAGTTTAATCCATTTACATTTAATGTAGCTGCTGATATATTTGGCTTTAAATCTCTTATCTTACTATTTTGTTCTCTATTTGTCCTGCCAGTTATATGTGCTTCACTCATTTTTTGCCTATTTTGGAGTAATTGAGTATTATCATATTATTGTTTCATTGCCCTTATTTTTGCTGGGTAGAGAATTCTAGGTTTGTAATTATTTTTTTTCAGAATTTTTAAGACGTTATTCTATTCTGTTATGGTGTTAATTTTTCCTCTGTTGAAAACTGTCGAAAGACCAAGTGTCAATCTGATGGTTGCACATTGGAAGGTAATATGTTTTTTACCTCATTTGACTACTTTTATGATTTTCTCTTTGTTTTTGTTTGTCAGTAATTTCACTATGCCCTGGCATTGTTAACTTTGTATTTGTTCTGTTTGGGGTTTGTAGATTCTTGTAAATGTTAGGAAATTCTCAGTTCTTATGTCTTCAAATATTACCTGTGCCCAGACTTTTCACCATGTCCCACATGTCATTTACGCTGCATTTTCCATCCTTTTTTATTTCCTGCATTTTCCATCCTTTTTTATTTCCTTTCTTTCTTCAGTCCAAATATGTTCTACTATCTATGTTCTAGTTCAGTAATACTTTCTTGAATTGTATCAAATATGATGTTAAAGCCATCAATATTTCAGTTATTATAGTTTTCAAGAGGTCTGGAATATCTATTTTTATAGATTTTAGTTCCCTGCCAAAATTTTCCATTTTTGTAATATATTTATTGGAATATATTAATTATTTTAAAGTTCCTGTCTCATAATTCCAATAACTGAGGTGTCCTGTGAGTCCATTTATATTATTTTCCCTTTTGATCTGGTATCTTTGTATAATTTTTGTTTGAATGCTGAACATTGTATATAAAATATTACATAGGCTCTGGATGATTATCTTAATCTTGTTTTAGAAAAGCTTCTCTTCAACATTTTGTTAGAAGTTAGAGTAGTCATAGGTTATCTTAATCCAATGTGGGATTGAGCTGATTTGGTAACTGGGTTTCAGGCTTTATGAGGGCTGCTCTACTTCTAGTTCTTGCTTACTGCTAGGGTGTAGCCCTTCAAGGTAAATCACAGCCCCTCCTTCTTGGAGATCCCAAACTCTATTTTTTATCTTCACAGCACTGTGAACCTGCTGGTAGTTCTGCTAAGCTTCTCAGCCTCTTAATCTATTTCTTCTTCACTTCTTGGTTTTTCAGCCTCTGCTTACAAATCAGTAAATGACATAAGTTGAAAAACAGCTTAGACTCTTAGATTCACTTTCACTACTTTCCTTCTCTCCAGGATCTTGGCCCCTCAAGTTCTGGACTTCCCTGGTAGCTCTCTAATGCCTTTAAGTAGTTGATTTTTTATCATTTATTCAGCTTTTCTAATGTTCTTGGTGGGAGGGTCAGACTCATATTAAATGTGGTCTGGGAGCTCCTTGGAAAACCCCAAGGTCTGAAGGTCAAATAAGTTGACGTTTGCACTGATGTTGCAAAAGCAATGATGGGTAAAGATGCTAGTAACTTAGTGTGAATCAAGGTAGAAGCACCAAACTATACTAGTAGTCACTGTAATCTTCACTGTCCTGAATTTGTAATTAAAGCAAATGCCAGTTTCCATTGCAAATGTCCTTGATGAAGTGGTAAAAATTATTAATTTTATTAAACCTTGAGGCTTGAGTACACCTCGTCTGCTGCATACTGAAATACAACAGTTGGATTTCACATATACATGAAATACATGAAAATTTTTTCATGGAAAAAATGAAAAACACTTTTTCATGAAAAAACACTTGTGCAATTGAGGGGTGTGCTGAACTTGTTTTGTTTTGTTTTTTCTTTCATGGATCAACGTTTTTACTTGAAAGAATGACTGACAAAGTATAGTTCTCAAAAAGGAATGAAGTGAGCCCGTCTCTACAAGACAACAGCTGACAGTATTCATTGCCAATGATAAAATTGGCAATGGGTCAAGTGAAAATTGGATTTTTGGAAAACTTACATCCAGTACTGTGAGCTTGAGAGCTTCCCAATATTTAAAGCCTTTTCTGATAAAATTGGTAATGTTAACTAATGTGATTTTTATATTGCATAATGAAATATGTCAACATTTGAAAGATCTGCATAACATAGTGAACCACCATTTTCCAAATAACCAATATATGTTACAAAATCATGCACAGGAGCGCAATCCATTCAACATGTAAGATAGACCAATGGATTTTAACATAAGAGTATGAAAAATTTACTGAAAGGGTTTCATATTGCACATTGAAATTATTTTTAAAAACTTTATCATTTGTCAATATCTAGTGTGTATCAAAGAATAATATCCCCAGTTATATAAAAAGAGTATTAAAATAGTCCTCCCCTTTCCAGCTACATATCTGTGTGAGACTAGAGTTTCTTCATTTTCATCAACTGAAACAGCATATTCCAAAAATTCAATGCAGAAGCAAATATAGAATCCAGCATTCTTCTGTTTAAGACAGACATTTAAAAGATTGAGACGATGTAAAACAATGCTTCTCTTCTATTTTCTTTGTTTTTGGAAAAGAGGTTTTTTAAATAAAAATATTTATTTTAATATATGATAGTATTATTTTAATGATTCAATAAGCAAATATTTGAAATTTTAATTTCTAATATGGTAAATATTGATAGATATCACTCCCATAAACAAAAGCTCTTTGGGGTCTTCAAAAAATTTTAAAGACAAGAACCACCTGATATAAACTATCACAGCTGGAAGCTATGTGCAGAGGAGGCCTGAGGGCACTTCTTATCTGTATCCTTTTTGGTCTTGAGGAACACCCGAAATTTCAGGAAATTTTGGCCATTTCTACATGGCAACAAAGGAATGGATTGGTTAATTTTTATAAATATGACAGGCAGACTAAATATTATTATCTAGATTATCAGATGTCAGGTAGATGGCTTACTTTTTAATGTTGTATTAAATTACATGATTATAGCCTTTGACTTGCTGGTCATTGGCTAAATGCAGAAAGACAAATGGCACAAACACATAGTTTATAAACGTTGGACGTTCTTGTCAGGTAGTTGAGAAAGAGGTTGAAATGCTTTCAACTAGGCTTGCCATCCAACATCAAGATTCGGTTTTCGAGAGGTGCCTTAACTCTACAGAGCACATCAGTCAAGATGGTGGTATTTAGCTAAGAAGGAAACTAATTGTTTTAGAAACAATAAGGTCAGATGAAGTGTCTTAAAGATAAGATTTCAGTTGGGAAAGCTTTGCAGAGAACTTCAGAAATTCCATTCCCCATCATCAATGAATACAATCATTTTCCCCCTGAGAGAATGAATATTTAAATAACCCATCAGTGATTATAAAATGGCTAAAAGATAACTTGTGTCTTCTTTATAACTTGTGTCTTATCAGACTATTCGTGTGCATATTGGTTTCACTCTTTTATAAATCTGTCCTATTTAGAGTTAAAGCAGTTCAATTTTTGTGTTGACTATTGTCTGATTTTATGTATAAAAATCCTACTCCTGTAAAAAAAAATTTAGTTTTTGAGGGAAAGGACTATACATATTTTGCATCATTCACAATGTCCTGTGGATAGGTAGACTCTTCATACTTGCCGTTCAGTTTAAAAGTTGAGATGCAGGAAATTAATTTCCTTTCTGCAAGTATGTGCTGAGAATTGACTACATATAAAGTGTCATGTTAGGCTCCAACAGCTATGCGTTTGTGCATTTTACCTTTACACTGGAGAAACAAATGACAGGAATGGGAAATGCAGTGGATACTGAGTCATATTGTTTTGAAAGAATTGTACCCATGGCAGTGGAATTCTTATGAAATAAACCATTTTTGTTGAAAACCGTACCTTCTTTGCAAACATATGAAGGATGTGAAGAGTTTCAGCAAAGGAATTGCAGAGTTGTCCCTCTTGGTGCACAGTACTGTCCATCAGATTTTAAATAGCTCTGAAAGTAGAATTGATTTTGATTTCACACTCAAAGGGATGTCTGCACTGGCAGCCAATGGGGATGGTAGATACTGGTTTTCACATTAAGAGGCTTGAACCTTTCTCTTCTTGCATGTCTTGTTGGCAGGCCCCTAACCAGTGAGGGAGGTTAGCTTTGGACTCATAAAGGAATACTTTAGAAAGCAGTTTTTCCACCAACCTTATTGAATTTAAAAATATTACTTCTCTGGAACTTCCCTGGTGGCACAGTGGTTAAGAATCTGCCTGCCAGTTCAGGGGACACGGGTTCGATCCCTGGTCCGGGAAGATCTCACATGCCGTGGGGCAACTAAGCCCGTGCGCCACAACTACTGAGCCCACGTGCTGCAATTACTGAAGCCCACACGCCTAGAGCCCGTGCTCCGCAACAGAAGCCACCACAATGAGAAGCCTGGGCTCTCAATGAAGAGTAGCCCCTGCTCCCCACAATTAGAGAAAGCCCGCACGCGGCAGCAAAGACCCAACGCAGCCAAAATAAATAAATTAGTTAATTTTAGAAAATTTAAAAAAGAAATATATATTAAAAAATATTACTTCTGGTTATAAAATTGTAAAATGCCCTGAACACTTACTAATCACGCTAATGTGCTGTCGTAGTGACATTTCTTGGCCCTGAGTTTGGAGGTACAATCTGATAGATTTTAAATAATATATGTGGTGAAAGTGCTTACTTAAAAGTAAGTTCATGATGTGGCATCATGAGCTAGGAGCACGGGCTCCGCGGACAGACTGCAGCTGTGGCGCCGTGAGTGAGGTGGCTGGGGTGACTCTCAGTGTTAGAGCTCATTGCCTCTAAAAGAGGAAATAACAGAGTTGTTGAGAGGATTGGCGGAGTTAATGCATGTAAAATGCTGGCTATTATTATTGTTTTTATTTCTCCTAATTAATCAGGTCATATTCTATGATTTCAATAATTAATCATAGTAGAACTTCCTTCTTCACCATCCCCCTGCCCATGTGCTCAGTTTCTAGGCTGTTTGCCATGTTCCCTGTTGCTGAAGTCTTAAGAATTTTGTAATCATGTCTTTTGTGGAGGTGATAGCTGTAGTGGTGAGACACGTATTTCAAATAAGTTTCAGTTTTTGAATATCAATACCTGCTCAGTTATCTCCCCATACATGCTGCCCTTGGCAACAACCAAGGCATGCCTGTTGTTAATTAATCACTTCCACTGAGAACTTAATTAGTGTCTTAATTAGGATCATCATTGAATAGCAGGCAGCAGCATCTTGCGCCAGCTGCAAGTTATTGGTTGCAGCCCTTCTGGTCCTGCAAAAACTTAGACGGAGGAGGGATCCTGTTGTGCTTCTGTTTGTTTTTGTCTTCAGAGAAAGCTGCGGAAGGTCATCAGTTGTTTGTGATGCATCGATGTTCTGTCACACGTGCAAAAATAAGGAAACACATCCACTTCTAATGGATCGATCAGAAAACCAAGATTGGCTTTTGAATTCTTGTGATTGTGCTAAACAAGCCGGAAACACATTGTTGTTGTTGTTTGCATGCGTTGAGAAGTGGGCCATGCGTTCTGAGTATGACAGAGTATTTCATTTTTCTGCTGGAAGTTAAAGTTCCTTCCTTCTGACATCATTGTTTTTTAATATGTTTTTTTGAAATATTGCCATGTTGTTACAGGATGAAATCAGCACTCCATTTTCTTTCTCTTCACCCCCTCAGGAAAATGTGGCAAAATGAGGCAAAAGTAGCATCTTCTTGACTTATTTTCCTGTAGAAGTAGAATTGGGTTGAGGGTGAGAAGCGTGATCAAGTTATTCCGAAAACAACATTTCTCCCAGACCTTTTGGATGGATTGTAACATTGCAACTATAAAATAAAAGCCAACGCACTGACGACTTCTATTTTATAGAAAGGAGAATCCCTGAGTCAAGTTCCCAAGTGAGGACAGGCATTGTGAAATGGACCTGCTTCACTTGAGCATATTTGCTCATTTTTTTGACTATCATAGACTTTTAGATGACTTAGGTCAATTGTGGACTTGGTGAAGGGATCAAGTGAAATATTTTGTATTCGACAGATTTGCTGCTGCTTCCAGGAGAGGTGGAGCAGGACAGGAGGATGAGTGTTCCTTCTTACCTTCCTTCCGTGGCCCAGCCTCTTACCTCTGGAGTGAAGCCAAGGCCCACTGGAAAAGGAGCAGGGGAACAAAGGGAAGAGGTACTCCACAGGGAATTCAATCCTCTTGAAATTGCCTTGATTTTGTAACCAGTCCTTTCAGAGTAATGCCACTACACCCTTGTGCTTCTGTATTTTTCTGAGATTTGGGAAGATTTACAGTTCAGGTTGCTTAATTGGGTCCCTCTCACTGCCATCTCTCTCTAATGTGTATAATCCCTTTTAAACACACAGAGAGAGCAATTATGTTTTTACGTGGAAACTGTTTGTGTCATGATGTTCGCCATGCTACAGGGACAATGCTACTTGGGGACTCCGCAAGATAAAGGATGGAAAGTTTTCTTATCTCTTTTAGTCTGCACTGGCCACTTTTCTTTTTATTATTGTTTCCAAGGTCCTAAAAACATTTTGCATTAGTTAAGGTAAGGCCAGGCTGCTATAGTAGGCAATCCCAACAATAAATCAGTGGCTGAAAGGAGACAGAAGTTTATTTCTCTCATGTGGCAGTCTGTAGAGAGCCTTTAAAATGAGCAGGTGCTTCTGTTCCCTGGGGTTACCAGGGCCCAGGTTCCTTCTCTCTGGATCTCCACTGAACCTCAGGACATTGTCCTCATGTGCATATTCCAAGTCAGGTCACTGTCCTACCTGCAGGGGCAAGGGATGAGAATGTGGGGGCAGCAAGTTCCCCCAAGGCTTAGGACTCAGGGCCCTTCATCTCTGCTCACATTCCATTGGCAACCACTTAGTCACATGTTCCTATCCGGTCACTGGGGAGGCTGGGAAATGTCATCTAGACATGCGCTTCACCAGCACAGGAGAATGGAATCTGCCACATGTTAACGCCCCCAAATGCACAACTTGAAAGCCATCTTTCACCATCATTTGCAACTCATCTACATATACTTAACAAGCATGTGCCAACCAAGGCTGCTGATGGTGCTGGGTAGTGACCTTTATCACCTTTATTACTCTAGCATGAAAGGGGATCGGGCACAGGAAGTTGTTAAGGGCTCTTTATTATTGCTTCCTAATAAAAACACTAGGGTGTTTCGTGATTATTTAGTTGTTTGGGTACTAGTCTTGTCACTTGATGTTATGGAAGCAGTCATTCAATCAGAAGTAATCCACACATTTCAATTTTAAATTGCCCTTTTCTCATAGAACTTTTGTTCACTGACATCACAGAAGTCTATCTAGGATGCTTGCAGACTTATATTAAACCCCAAATTGTTTACCAGATAAACTTGCGGAGATAGCCACTTTTCAACGTGCTTTTTGAATTATAGATTGCTTTCCCTGAATATTAAGAAACTATAATTACAAGGTGATTTCTAGCAGGAATCAGTTTCTTTTAAAGACTTGTTCATGTTCTTGACTTCAGTTGTGACCATACAAATTATTGGACCAGTCAGTGGTCAGTGGCACCTTATAGAAATTGTTACAAAATGGTTTTAGTTGATGGGTTAAAAAAAAAAAGAATGATTTCTGGAATCAATCATATAGCCAGTAAAATGCCAGTTAAAACCCTGTGTATTGTTGTATCTTTAAAAGGAGTATAAATTTCTTCCCAGAGAATGTGAACAGTTTTCAATGTTTGAATCAAAATGATATGAACAATTTTTGTGTTGGCAAAAATGAGACATAGATGAATAATTTGCTGCTCTTTAAAGATCCAGAGTAATATTTTGGGTGGGATTTTAACTTCTAACCACTATTTGTTAGAGAAATGTTTCAGAATGTCTAGAGTCACAATATCACACCAACTCTGCCTTGGTTTAATAGTATTAATCTTATTTTAAAATACCCAATGTAGGTAAAAGAACATAATCACCAATTTCCAGCACATGCAACGGGCTGTTTTGGGTGAGAGATGGTAGTTGCTTTCTGTGATGTCAATCTCAAAAGATGAAACTTATCCTGGATGTCCTGACTTCCTCTTAATTGCCTAATGAGAATCCGTAACTTCCTGATATGGACTGGACCCATTTTTTTCCTAATTTTATCGCGCTTTTATACATGTGCATTTCCTCCTTACAGTCAAACGTTTTTCAAGAGCCTTCCACTTTCCCTTTGTGAATAACTTCTTGCCGTAGTTACTCTATTTTGATGAATTTTGGAAGTTTTGAACAACTTTACTGAACAAAAAGAATTCACATTAAGAAGATGAAAAATTGTGAGTTCTTGTCCTACTTCCCAAAATATAGAAGAGGTCATTGAAGAAACTTTTGTAGTATTTTAATGGGAGATTGCCTGTTTTTCCAATTCAAAATGGGACTCTAGGGCTTCCCTGGTGGCACAGTGGTTGAGAGTCCGCCTGCCGATGCAGGGGACACGGGTTCGTGCCCCGGTCCGGGAGGATCCCACATGCCGCGGAGCGGCTGGGCCCGTGAGCCATGGCCGCTGAGCCTGCACGTCCAGAGCCTGTGCTCCGCAACGGGAGAGGCCACAGCAGTGAGAGGCCCGCATACTGCCAAAAAAAAAAAAAAAAAAAAAAATGGGACTCTGAAATTTTTCACCTGTATAGACAGTTTATTTATCATATTACTATGTAAGATAACCTACAGCTAAATGCTGCTATTATTGATTTGAGCATTAGTTCTATTTCCTTTAATTTGCCTACATGGTACTATGAATGAAAATGATTCCTTCTGTAATAGTGTCCCTTTTAGAATAAATCACGTGAGCAATTTTAAGAAAACTAGCAATTTTCTAATAGTGTACAAATTCTGTTCCCTCAGAGGCTACAAAAAGATTTCAATTAGATTTGAAATTAGACGCCTGAAATCCACGTGTTTCTCTCAGCTCCTTAGGCAAAAATAACAAGTTAATAACTTAATTCACAGTTGTTTTCTGTTTCGTCGCAGGGGATTTGGTGTTCCATTGCACGAATTCTGCTCTTTGAAATAAGTCAGAAGTTCATTTTGCAATCTAAAAAACTTGGAGCCTTATATCTTAGAACCTCAAAATGAACCTAACTTGTAAGAAGAGAATTCCCAAAGTACGCCACAGTAGCCAACAGCTGAAATGCATAAATAGAACTGCAGCTTTACAGTATTTGAAAAGCTGTCATTTTGAAGATCACAGTGATGTGTTCTGAACTGCAGTGTACATCAGGGTTCACTTTGAATTACATATATGCCCCTTGTCTTAGAAGACCCTACGTTCACTCGTGTGTGTCTCTATAAGGTTATTTAATTAAAATGCAAAAAATTCGGAACTAGTGCCGAATTCAGTGCTTTGCGGATAGGAGACATGCAATAAGTATTGAATGAACAAATAATCAGGAAACTTTCCTCGCTACAGGGAGTGATTTTCTGGTATAATAAGATGGTTAGGGTCCTTGTCTCTTTCCTTCTCTATTGGTTCATTGCCCTCAACGTGTAAACATGTTTAAGTCTCTCCCATCCTTAACGAAATGAAAGAAAACTAAAGAAAAAACAACCTTCCCTTTACCTCGGACCCCCCTTGGCTATTGTCTAGTCTTTTTTCTCCCTTTTCATCAAACTTCAGAAACCAACAGACTCGACTCCTCTAGTTGACTCTGCTTCCTTTCCCCTCACTCCTCATTCAGTTCATTGCAAAATGCCCTTGGTCTAATCACCTGCCTGGACATATTCAGAATAAAGATACTTTATCATTGCCAATCATCCCAATGGACAATTTTCAGTCTTTATTTTAATGGGACTGTCTACTGTGGTTTTTACCATTGATTTTCCCTGACACTCATGGTCCACTGGTTCTCTCTTCCCAGCTCTTCTCAGATTCTTTGTGTATTTCTCTGAGTGTTCTTTCCCTGCCTCCTTTGGGGGTTTTCCCTCCATGCTTCCCTTAGGAGTTGGTATTCCTCAGGGTTCCATGCTAAACCTACAGCTCTTCCCACTTGCATACTTGGATCTGTTTTCATCTATAGGTTACTACCTTTTGTGCTTATGTCTCCAAATCTGTATCTCCAGCTTCAGACCTTTTGCCGAGCTTCAGGTTTGTGGGTTCAATTGCCTGTTGACAATTCTATCTGGATTCCTTGAGGTACATTCAAATCAACATGTTAAAAACTGAGCTTCCCTTCCATATCCAAATCAGTCATCAAGTGCTGTTAATTTCACTTTCTAATATTTTAAAATATCTGCTCTCAATGCCCTGTTCTCATTATCTTGTCTGGACTGCTTCAGCAGGCTCCTGGCTAGTCTCCTGACTCCCAATCTACCCTCTGTTCCGTCTTCAGAGTGATCTTTCTTGATGTACCCTCCAAGAGCTCAGGGTCTCCTCCTGTTCTCTGCACGCCTGTGTCTCATTGTAGGTGCTCAGTTAACATTTGAATGAAGGAAGGAATTTATTCGAAATGCACAGATACCAAGTATCTACCTGCTTTCAAAAAATCCTTCAGCAACTTTTCTTCATCTCTGGGAAAAGTAGCATATAAGACCTGCCATGATCTGGCACCATCTTCGTCTCTTGCCACTCTCTACCTGACATTTTCTGCTCTGACAACACTGAACTACTCGCAGATACACATATGTGAAATTTGTGTGTTTCTGACTTGGCCTGTTCATGAGACCTGCTTTTGTCTGCAAAGCTCGTCTTCCCTCAACCTTGTTAAATAATATTACCCTTGAAGATTCTGCTTAGACAGCACCTCTTCCAGAAAGCCTCCTCTGAATCCTTCCCAGTGCCTTCCAACCTGGGCTGGGTTAGGTGTTCCTTCTCTGTTCCTGTCACCTTCTAACTATACCATGTGTACTTACTACATTTTACTACAATGATCTGTTGATGTGTCTATCTCATTTCTCTGTGATTTCATACAAGTCTGCATCTTTGTATCCTCAGCACCTACACAGTGCCTAGATTTTAATAAACTTTTGTGGAAAGAATGGAATATATCTGAATGATTGCAGGAGACTATTCCTCTGACATTTTGATCCAGAGATGTACTGGCCACCTTGCAGTATAGAGAGACAGTGATACCCCCAAGATGTTTTAAAAGGTCTTGAGTATCATATTTTGGCATTGCAGATATGAAATTATTATTATTCTTCGTTTCTTGCTTTTATATTTCAGCATTTAACTGATTGCCTAAGGAACTAATCTAACAATGATAGCTGCTGTTAATAACTCAGTTTCTAAGTGAAGACATTTATAAGTATATTTTTATATTTTTAAGTGTATTGTAAATGAATAATTATTGTGTTGGCCTCATATGTTTATTGGCTAGCTAGAAACTTATTTCTCGTTGCTGTTTCGGTTAATAACAAATGACTGATGAAGGAAATCATGCTCCACAATAGAGAAAAATTTCAGTGTATGAAAAAGAACTTAAAGGAAAATAAAAAACTTTTCACTTAAGGATAAATTTCTATACTGTTGGATATTACGTTCCATACTGTTGGATATTACGGCCGAAAGGTGTATGGGGACCGTGGGGAAGGGAGAGGAGTAAGAAGGTGGTGGGTTGGACCCTATCTGGGAGAAAGGACTAACTTGGTCACAGGAGTCAGCCCTCGTCAGAGAGTCTGGAAGTTCAACATACAAGCCTTAGTCTGTCTGCGTTGCTGATAAAAGGTGGGTCCTGAGTGGGGTGATGAGTGGGGAGGTGAGTAGGATTTTCTGGAGAGTGGCCACACTCAGCTGAGGCTAAGTTAAGCTTCAGCACTTTACCCTCTGTGCTCCTTTAGCCCTTTTTGCATCCCTCTGTTGGGGAGCATGGAGCATGATAATGAAATCACTCATTTACTTCCGTCTTCTCCCTGAAGTTATGAAACCTCGTGGGCACAGATTTTGCTTCTTTTCATCCTTGTGTTCCCGGTATCTAATTCACATTAAGCACTCAGTGAGTGTTTACGGAGTGAACACGTAGAGGGCAGGGAGGTGGGCGTGTGAGGGTTGCTCGGGCTGGATGAGGGAGCGGGGAGGATGGTATGATGGTCTCGCTGGGATTTTAGCTCAACAAAGGGATTTGTCTAATTTGAACCTGCTTTCCAGCCTCAGAGGGAGCTGGGTGAAGGCAAAGTGGCCGCATCTAGTGAGAGTGGCTAGTAAGGTCTAGGCAGGTTTTAGAGACCTCAGGATAGGGTTCAAAGTCCTAGTGCAATGGGCAGCCTGAAACTTGGTGGACATGTGGATGGCAGGTCTTCAACCAGGTGTCCACGGGCAGTAAGAATCCCTTCAGACCGAAGCACTGGCAGAGAGGGGGCTCTTTCTCGTCTTCTGCCAGGACCAGGCCTGCAAACCTCAGCGCTTACTGCTGGATAGAGTTAGAGACGGCGAGGATGCTTCTGTTCAGGAAATGAGCATACTGTGTCCTTGTGTCTGTGTTTCTTCATTTGAGCTGGTCTTAGCCATATTACCCCCACTGTCACTTTGTGGTGACAATAAATTTAATCTTCAGAAAGTGACCTAAATGGACAGATTAGCCACTCGGCAGACTGAGTCGCTTCCAGGGTACAGCTGCTCTTTTAAAGATAGTCATGGTATTATGTGGATCCTCGAGTGCATTTTTTTTTTCTCTTTTTTTTTTTGAGTGCATTTTTTTATGATAGGCTGTGAGAATTTTTTAGCTTATTTAGAAAATATCTTTTCTCCCAAAGAGCTATGACTCGGCTTAGTGAAAACTTCAAGGTCGATCTTTACTGGTGTTTTTTGTTGCGAAGGTGAAGCTTTATCTACAGGTCGCCCGGGATTCAAATCTTGCTTCTCTTCCTTACTAACTGTGTAGCCTTGGCAAGTTACTTAACCTTTCAGAGCTTTGTAAGATGGGTTGTTTGAAGATTACTGCTAATGCCTGCACGGTTCCTAGTACTGGGGCTGGCGCGTGGTGGGGACTCACTCGGTGGCAGCTCCCATCATTACCTTTGTCAGGAAAGCACACAGACACTTTCTAACAAAGAGGAAGTGAGCAAGTCTCTGAAATTTGTTCTCGTGCTGGTTTTACCGAGAAAGGATGATAGATGGCTGGGTGTTTGCTATTAGCACTGCACACCCAACTACAAGATGCAGCTTGCTAAACAGATAGGAGATATCTACTTTTCATGTTTTGGGGTGTTTTGTTTTGTTTTTTTGCACCTTTGGTAACAGTACACAGTTGCTGAGCTAGATGCTCCATTTTCAAGAACATTGCAAAAGCCACTAAATGAGATCATTTTCCATGCAAGACTATTGAAAGCTGATTATAGCTTCAGGGCATTTTTTTCATTCTTGCATAAGCCATCCTTTTCAATTATTTCAGCATCACCATACATAATAGAGAGCGACACAGAGGTGCTGGGTGATTTCACTGTATCACACACCATTTGCTTTTGGAGAGGCCTTTTAAGGGGTGATACAGTGAGATTTAAGGCATTAAATCTCTTTTGTTTATTGGAAAATATGCTTTTTTTAATCTACCTTCCTTTAGGAAGTCTTAGATTATGAATAAGTAGATACAAAATTATTACATCTCTTTGCAGCTACTCTGAGTTGCAGATAAATTCTGTAATATTTAAAAAATTCTTGGTAGGAAGAAAGGATGCTTTTTAATTTAATTTTAATTTTTAATTTAGGGTGCTACTTTTTAATTTAGGGTGCTACTATGTGTTTTAATTCCTGCTGCTATTGGCCCAAGTATTATCTGAAGAAGTAAGTATATTAAGCAGAGAGTATTTTTATCTTTGAAAATGATGTTTTATTGCTACAGGTCTTTTTTAGTAAATGGTAAAAGTGTCCTTAAGGTTGACCAAAATCTTAAGGTATATTTTCTCACATTTGAATATAACTCTTAGTTTTTCCATATGCCTGTAGCCCTAACACTACAAATGGTAAAAATGTAATGAATGTGTGCAAGAGAGACTTTCTGATTCTTCTTGCCGTGGGCAGAATTAGTTAATGATATTCATTCAGATGCAGGATGGTACAAATGGGGCATATTAAGAGGCTTAAATTAGGTCAAATTGAATAATTGAATTTATTCCTTTACTTAAATCAGCTTAATCAGCTCAGAGTGCTGAACTCTAAAAAAAGTTTAATTAAATATTAATAGAGAGTTTATGTTTTCAACTTTATCTTCATTTACAATGATTATATGTTATTTTCCTCCTTTGTTACCTTTTATAGATAGTCGGAGGTGAAGTTCGGCCCTTCTCACTTGATGAAGAATTTGATTATGACGCTGTGATGCTAACCCCCAAGTTCACTCCTGCAGAGGTAGATACCATCAAAGAGCTATGCAAGCAAAGGAGAAAGAGCACAGACTTAGAGAAACCCCGGGACTGATCCACCAAGACATCTTCGTGTTTATTTTTATTTTGTTCTTATTCGAGCGACATTAGAATAAAATATATACCTACTATAATCCCTTTTGTGGAAATTTGTGTGTGCGTTGATTTATCAGAGTTATTTGTCAGTAGGGAGATGAAACTTTTCAGGGTTTTATGAGACTCTACCCTTACAGAGTTCTCTTCTGTCACATGGCTGCATCCATGGCTGGTCGGGGGAGATGGAGGTGGCAAATGGGGACAGGAAGCAGTGCCTACAGAAGGGTCCATCTGATGAGAGTGCGGAAACTAGGTAATGTGGGGTATTGTAACAAAGACTGGAAATTTCATCCCGCCTCCTTGGGGAGGAAGGGCAATTGAACATGCAAAACACAAAGAACTGACTATGTGATAGGTCATGGTCTCAGGTGTCCAGAGATAGTGGTATGAATGTGAGTGCTGAGAGGTTGGGCGTCTAGGATTGATTGGGAAAAGACTTTACTGAAAAAGAAAGCGTCTGAGAATTGATTATATGTCATATATTAAATTCTTGCACTTTGTTATTGCTGTTCAGCCATGTGTGAGGAAAGTTACAAAGTACAAGGAATGATCTCTATTTCCAGAAGTTTACAGTATCATTTGAGAAGGCAAGGCACGGATAGAGAAGACAACTAGAGAATGTAGAAACTATTAGGAAGTGCTAATTGTGTAAAATACCCACGAGTGCTTTAAAGGGAGGAGAAAAAGTGGTGAAGGCACAGACGAAGGGGGAATAGTGTGTACGAAGTAACTTTTATCATTGAAGGAATCAGTAACATCAAATGTACTTAGTCTTTTTTTTCTTTGACTGTATATATTTTATTTCTATTTTTTCTTTTCCATTATGGTTTATTATAGGATACTGAATATCGTTCCCTGTGCTATATAGTAGGACCTTGCTTATCCATTCTGTATATCAGGGGTCCCCAACCCCCGGGCCATGGACCAGTATCCATCTGTGGCCTGTTAGGATCCGGGCCGCACAGCAGGAAGTGAACAGTGGGCAGGTGAGCAAACAAAGCTTCATCTGTATTTACAGCCGCTCCCCATCGCTCGCATTATCGCCTGAGCTCTGCCTCCTGTCAGATCAGCGGCGGCATTAGATTCTCATAGGAGCGCAAACCCTACTGTGAACTGCACACACGAGGGGTCTAGGTTGTGAGCTCCTTATGAGAATCTAATGCCTGATGATCTGGGGTGGAGCTGAGGCGGTGATGCCAGCACTGGGGAGCGGCTGCAAATACAGATTATCATTAGCGGAGAGGTTTGACTGCACAGAGACCATAATAAATCAATTGCTTGCAGACTCATATCAAAACCCTATCAGTGAGTGGCAAGTGAAAACAAGCTCAGGGCTCCCACTGGTTCTGCATTATGGTGAGTTGTATAATTATTTCATTATATATTACAATGTAATAATAGCAGAAATAAAGTGCACAATAAATGTAATGTGCTTGAATCATCCCAAAACCATCCGCTCCCATCCTAGTCTGTGGAAAAATTGTCTTCCATGAAACTGGTCCCTGGTGCCAAAAATGTTGGGGACTGCTGCTGTATATAATAGTTTGCATCTGCTAATCCCAAACTCCCCATCCATTCCTCCCCTGCCCCCCCCAACACCCTGGCAACCACAAGTCTGTTGTCTATGTCTGTGAGTCTGTTTCTGTTTCCTAGATAAGTTCATTTGTGTCATATATTAGATTCCACATATAAGTGATATCATATGGTTATTTGTCTTTCTCTTTCTGACTTGGTTCACTTAGTATGATAATCTCTAGGTCCATCCATTGTTGCTGCAGATGACATTACTTCATTCTTTTTTATGGCTGAGTAGTATTCCATTATATATATATATATATATATATATATATATATATACCATATCTTCTTTATTCATCTGTTGATAGACATTTAGGCTGTTTCCATATCTTGGCTATTGTCAATGGTACTGCTGTGAACGTTGCGATGCGTGTATCCTTTTGAATTATAATTTTGTCTAGATATAGGCCCAGGAGTGGGATTTCAGGATCATGTGGCAACTCTATTTTTCGTTTTTTGAGGAACCACCATACTGTTTTCCATACCAGCTGCACCAATTTCAAATGTACTTAGTCTTAATTAGTTTTCATACAGGCCTGTGCTTGTGTGTGTGTATATATTCATAAAAAGTGCCATTTATATTCCTTACAAAAAACGCTCTTGATTTAATATTGCTGTAGTCAGGTGGTTTCCACATCTATTTTTCTTTGTCTAGTCAAAAGACTTTCACAAAACACCATTTATGTGCCAAGCCTATGCTAGGCAATGGGGAGGATACAAGTAAATTAGACATGGTCTGACATAGTGGGGAAGACAAATGTATAAACAAATAATTATGGTAGAGCTGCCTATGCTAGGCAATGGGGAGGATACAAGTAAATTAGACATGGTCTGACATAGTGGGGAAGACAAATGTATAAAATAATTATGGTAGAGTTGCACTGTCCAACATCATAGCCACTAGCCACTAGTGTGACTGAGGAACTGATTTTTAAATGTTAATTTTATTTTCATTTAAAATATAAAGTTGATATTTGATGCACTTATTATAAAACTCTCAAGTCCATTTGGAACAACTTGGGTATGTGAATCTGCTTTTTCAGTTGTAAATTTTATGACATCTAAATACAGATCATTTACTTTTGATGACAACTTAGTGTCTAAAATATGCTATAAATGTAAAATGCACATTGGATTTCAGAGAATTAATATGAAAAATTATAGACTCTTGTTTTTATATTGATTACATGTTGAAATGATAATATTTTGGGTCTATCTGGTTAAATAAAATATATTATTAAAAATTACCAATTTCTTTTTACCTTTTTAATGAGGCTACTAGAACATTTAAAATTACACGTGTGGCTTGTGTATTTTTATTTGACAGCACTGCTGTAGAGTGTAATGAGTTTTGTAAGCATAATGTGTACTAAGAGGTACGCGCAAAGCAAGTTGGAGTTATTAAATTATGCCTTGGAGAGCTGGAGAATCTTCAAAGAGGAGGTGACATTTGAGGCTGGCCAGGAAGAATCAGTAGGACTTTTTGATTGGAGGCTATTAGAATAGTTTGTGTGGGAGATAAGAGCCAGAATTAAGGCAGTGTAAGTGGATGTGGAAGGTATGGATTTGATTAGAGATTTGGATGTAGAACTAGCAAGGATTTTTGATTGATGCAATGAGGGGACAAGGGAGCAACTGTGAGGTTAAAACAAGATTTTAGCATGCAATCTATACACACATGCTGACTTGAGGAGACAACTGCATTGTGACATAATTGTTCATAAGACCAGAGGATCTCTTTTGACTCAATATATATACACATAGCACTTTGGTATTTTAGATGAAGAAAGACTTCACCATTTTTAAGGCATCCCAATTCTATGTACTTAAATAGTTTTATAATAGAAGAAACAAAACTAAGTATTCAAAAAGAATTACACTTTGGCGGAGTATTCCATTAACTAGGCAGGGTAGATGGCAGGTGAATGTTACTGTAGAGCATTCTATCTGTAGAGTTGGTGTATTATTGGCTTCATTCCTTTTGGAAATTTTTAAAAATAAATTTTATTTATTTATTTTTGGGTGCATTGGGTCTTCGTTGCGGTGTGCAGGCTTCTCATTGCGGTGGCTTCTCTTGTGGAGCACAGGCTTTAGGTGCGCGGGCTTCAGTAGTTGTGGCATGTGTGCTCGGTAGCTGTGGCTCATGGGCTCTAGAGCGTAGGCTCTGTAGTTGTGCACAGGCTTAGTTGCTCCGTGGCATGTGGGATGTTCCCGGACCAGGGCTGGAACCCGTGTCCCCTGCATTGGCAGGCAGATTCTTCACCACTGCGCCACCAGGGAAGTCCCCCGCTTTGGAAATTTTTGATTCCTACATTATTTGGGGCAATTGTGCATTACAGCAAAAGTGACACTGGAAAATGGGTCCCTTAAGGCCTTTGAATGAAATAGTTTTGTCTCAACCGTACCATTACTCTTCCCCTAACTAGCAAATATTCCTCTATGACTTTCAGCTTTATGGGTCCCTTGAATCGATGTGAATGGTTTATTTTACGTTGGCTGGCAAACGCTAACCAAGTACCTTTAGAAGAAGCCTGAGCTTGTATTCATAGATAATGCTTACCCGGATTAGGTAGTGGCATTGAGTATAAGAAAGAGTAGAAGATAAGGAGAAGCTCCTGCATGTATACACCAAAATGGGAGGGAAGAAAAAAAGAGTATCTTGAAATAAGGTAGCAGTTACAACATGAACAAACTTGAATGGAGAAAATTTCACTCCAAGCCTGCAGTACCAGCCCTAGCTTGTTCAGTGTGGTGGCACACCAAGCAATCTTATTCCTTCAGCATCCATCTTATGGGGAGTTTTGCACAAGAAGAAGAAATACTTAGACCTGATATTGAACTTCCTTGATTCCTTCATCAAGAAATTTCTTTTCCCTTGAATGAGATAGAGCTGTATCCTCATTTAAAAGAATAAATTTTCCTTATGTGCTAGGTAATTGTGTGGATGAATTAAAATATGAAAAAGACACAAAAAATTTTCATTTCATGGGCTTGTTTCTTGGAGGTTGAAGGTACCTGAGTACAATAGCATGGGAAATGACATGAAAGAGACAATCTTAGAATTTCCTAGAAAAATATTTCTCCATATGTGGAAGAGAAATCGATACTTTTCACCCTGGCCTACCCAGCCCTTACACCCTATGGCCCCTACTTACCTCTCCAATCTCATCTTGTACCTTCTTCCTCATTTTTTATTATGTTCTAACAAGTTCATATTCTTTTTTGTTTTTCAAGCACTCCACCTTGTTTCCACCTTAGGACCTTTGCTCGCACTCTTCTTTCTGATTGGCCTTCCCAAGTCTTGGTGTAGCTGGGTCCTTCTCATTATTCAGGTCTCAGGTGAAATGTGTCTCCCCAGTCTCTCTCTTGATCACCCTATCTAATCCCGTTCTTACAACCTTCACTCCTTCCCGGTTTATCCCATTATCTTACCTTGTCTGTGTCTTATCTGACTCTCCCATTAGATCATAAACTGCAAGAGGGCATGGACCTCCTCTGTCTTTTTATTGCTGTGTCCCCAACACCTGAAAAGGACCTGCAATAAAGTAGGTGTTCAATAAATATTTACTGAATGAATCACACCTAAAGTATGAGCTTATTAGTTTGAAGAACCCAGAGGTCCATTTCATTGATTCAGTTTAGTTAGACATGTACTGAGCACTTTTGGTATATATTCTTACTTCTTAGACTCATGACAATCCGGTGGCCCATGCAAATTTGGGAAGCCTCACCTGATTGGCTTGAACTGTTCCATCCAATCTGTTCCTTCTTTTCCTTGCCGTAACTCCATGGAAAATTGAGAGACTCTTGGTTCACATGGAAACTTGACCCGCTTCTCAATTGTTCTTTTGAAACCTTGTTATGACTTCTTAGCATTAAAAACCCTATCCCTGTGATACAATACTGATATTGCCAACATTCTACATTAAAAAGTGTGGACTGATGACTAAAGGAAAACTGGAAAGGGAAAAAGAAAACCGAACTTCAAGAGTGAGGTAGGAAGGAGAAAAATTCCATTTTGGTAGCTGTCTGTAAAGCAGAAGCCTTTACCATTCATTCAAAAATGTTAATGTTCATAAGAGTCATCACATTTTAGAGGTGGTCTTAAAGCCTAATTCCCTCATTTTCATTACACTTTTATTTATTTTGAGTGTCATGTAAGCCACAAGAGGTTTTTAAACAGAGGAGAGACATAATCTGACTTCCATTCGGGGGGAGATGGTGGAAAGGGGGTAGGGCTGTATTGTATTGGGGGAAGACTCCACTGGAGGGACGTGTGTGCCAGGTTATATTGTTCTCTCTCTGGAAGTTTCTATGATTTGGTTATCCCCAGTATTCTGAAAATTTACAATGATCTGTGTTGACACATGTCTATTTTAATTTTTTGTCCTGGGCACTCAGTAGCCTTTTAGTCGGGAAAGCTACATCCTTAGTCCTGGGAAATTGTCTTGAATTATTTTTTGATGACTTGCTTCCTTCCATTTCCTCTTTTCTTTCTTTCTAGAATGTTCGCTTTTTGGATATTGAACTTCTTAGATGCTACTACAATGTTTTCGTACTCTCTTCTGTTTTCTTTCCTTTTGCTCTGTTCTCTGAGATTTTCCTCAACTTTATCTTCCACGTTTTTATTGCAAGGTGTGTATTATTTTCTTTTTTGAATTTTGTATTATTTTTAAATCTGCTAAATAGTAAAGCCAGTTCCATGAAAAGCAAACACACACCAAGAAACCACATCCAGAGTGATCAGGACAGCATGCCAGAGCTGCATCAGGGCTAGACGATTAGAACTGAGAGAGTGAAGGTACCATCTCATCCTTGATAAGGATGAGCATGGCACCCCTTGATGGGAAGCACTTGTGTTCATGATGCTGAATGAATGAGCCGTAAGAGGTGGAGATTCCAAGAGGGACTTGGGTATTCCCAGCGTGTTGTAGAAAGCGTCGGGTGTGAACAAGTGGAGGCTAGGTAAGCTCTGGGATCCCTAACACTGAGAGAGGGAAGTGATGCATTAGGTGCTGGGTCTTTGGCTGCGTTGCCTTTGGAATGTACGAGGCATTCATGTGTTAGGCACTCCATCCTCTAAAGCAGCTCCTTTTTCTCTTCCTGATGTTCCTGTTTTTGGAACCACATTGGTTGCCAGAGGCTATTATTTTGGCCTCTGCGCTACCTTTTCATTCCAATCTCTCCTCTGTACCCCCCTGGCCATTATTCAAGACTTCATTTTTGCTTATCTCCTCCAGGAAGCCTTCCTACTTCCCAATTAGTCTCTAAATGCCTCTATTCTTTCCATCCTGGCTTGTTTTACGCATTGTTTTCATATTCATCTTAATGTTACTATCTTGTTTCAAAACTACTACTAGCTGCTCATTGCCTACTGATTATTAAAAACTCAATTTAGCATCCAAGGCTCTATTCCCTTGTACCCCCACGATACAGACAAAACTGACTACACGTGGTTCCCAAATTTGCCTCCCACCTTCACGCTTTTCTTCTTACTGTTCTTTCTTTCTGGATGGTCACCCTTCATTTCTGCCCAGTGAATTTCTCCTCATCCTTTAAGATGCACCAGGTATAATTTCATCTTCCCCAGAACCTGGATATCACTTTGTAACACTGTTGCTACTTGTCACATTCTGCCTTGTGTACATGTTCCCCCCTCACTGGAACCCACCCCCCTCACCGACTCCAAAGACAAACACCAAATCTCATTCATTCTTGCATCTTTAGGAAGCACTGTCTCTTACGTATTATGGTTCTTATCTGGCTTCATTTCCTTACAAAATCCAGGAAGAGTGCCACAAAAATGGATCCCATTAAGATTTATTCATTCAACTAATGTTTATCTACTGTCTGGTTCTTTTGTTACGTTTTGTTTTTACAAACAAATAGTTAATGTCATGATTTGTTAATCCATTGAATTTATGATAAAGAAAAGAAATGCAAAATGTCTGCACAAGCTGCACCAGAATGTTGATTTATTGAGAGAACAATCAGAAAAAGTAATTCCATCCAGTACAAAAATGAGAGGGAAAAAAAGACCCAACAATATGATTCTAATGTAAGTGAATTTTGCATGAGGGAATGTATGAAGACATTTTAGTATCAAAATAATGGCAAGTCAGTAATAAAGGTTATGGTACATGATAAATAATTATAATACTTTGCATCACTATAAAAATGTGCAGTCTTTCTAAAGAGATTTTTGTTGTTGGTTCCACTTCAGATGGTAGTAGATTATCTCCATTGTGTGCATTTAGAATATTGACATCCCTGTTAAGATTAAAAAAGTAAATCCAATAACTCTCCAAATTGTGTTAATATTGGCTATATTCTCAGAAGAAATTAGCATGAATTTTAGTTTAGGTTAAAAAGTATTTTCAAGGGATGGCTTATGTGCAAGTGGTGGTAATGGTGCATGAAGTAATTAGGGTGTTTAACAACCATGCAGAAAAAACTGCTAATTCTTTTTATTTTTACCCACAAAGATGGGAAAACCTGGAAAGTATCTGAATCACAGACATATTGGGGCATTTTGGGGGGAAAAAAACCATGATATCAGATATCTTTGCAAAAATGATTTCCTAAGTCCTTTGGGTTTAAGAAGGTCATTGTCTTGAACTTATAGAGGACTTAGCTTGAAAAATAAAGGTCAACTGATTCCTGAGGAGACTTTAGTTTCCAGAGAGCAGTTTATGCTTTTCTTTAAATGCTTTGGTTATAGTATTATCCTGTTATTGATGTATTGACTCTAATGACTTCTGATGACTTGATGTTTTTATATCTATCTATATATATATGATATATATTTCATGTGTATATATATTTATATTATTTTGCAGTGAATCCAACTTATTTTCAAATGTGAATGAAATCCACAGTTTGGTTAGTCTGTGTTACCTTTTTGTTTTGCTAAAATTGAGTTTGCTAACTTTTCTCTGGGGAAAAAACCTGCAGCATTTGTTTCTTCAGCTCTATTCCTGTTATTGTTCTGCCCTGTGAGCTTTGCTTGTAGCATCGGTTTCTGCTTCCCCCGATCCCACCGAGTATAAGTGTAACAGAGAGAGGTACATGTTGGTGGATGTTTCGTGTTTGAACAGCTGAACACCTGGCTACTGCTATGCAGGTGCCCAGAACTCTGGAGGAGGGGCTTTCAGTTAAGACAAACAAGAAGAATATGTGCAAGTTGCAGATGAGGGCTTGGGTATTGGACTTGAGATGTTTCTGTGTTCAAAACAATAAGGAAATGTGAGTCCCTTACAAGTCAGGGACCGAGTAAAGTGCTGGTCAGAGTATTTCTGGAAAATTTCTTCACTTACATAATGGCTTCTGTATTTGTTGGCCTAAATGAGTCTACTATATCCTGTTTAGTTATGGTACTCAATTTTCAAGGGTCACAAAGGGTTTTATACAGATGGTACCCAAAGTGATCACTTCTCATTATGGTGAAATTAAGCTCTAATACGCTATATATCAAACAAATAACCTGTCCAATGCCATTACCATAGTTTAGAATGAGAAATGAATTACATTTTGCTAAAAGTGTGCTCCCATGTTCATTTTCCCCAAATTTGACAGTCATTACATTTTAAGTAATAATTAGTCAAAATAGAAAGTATTAAGAAAACACTAAGCGTCAACTGAGTGTTTACCGCATGTTCACCATCATATTAGATGAGATGTGGGAGAAGAAAAATGAATGGCTAGATACTTAGTAACATCACAGAGAGGCCAGTTTTGACACAGGAAAGAGAAGTCAGTGCAGTATCCTGGGGAGCCCCGTGGTGACCTAGTACTACCCTAGCTAGACTCATTGCTTCAAACAAGTTATTGACATTCCATAGCTAAGGGGAGAAGCAAATAGACCTTACTTTCTAGAAGTTGAGCCCCGTGTTCTTTTGGGGAGAGATGGCTCATCCAGATGATGTGGTATCAGTGGCACATACCAGTATCTGTATGTATTTCCCTGCCCATCCCCCTCCCCCGTCAGACACTACACCACAGATGGCACGTGTTCATCTTGCAGTGGTAAAGGGTTGACATCAAAAGCAAAGAAACCCTTGAAAACCCATCCCTCTCGGCCCCCAAGAGCAGCTTCTCCCCACCACAGCGATGAAAGCTGGAGATAAGAGGGGCATTCCCACCACTGTGCTCTCGTGGGCCGCTGACAGTTAACGCAGGTGGGCGTAAGGGGCTGCCTGTCTTTTGAAGGTCGTCTGTTGAACTAGAAGGCCACCTCCCTGGGGTCAGTGCCCTGCTTTGGCCCAGGAGCTGCTCTGAGAGTAGCCAGGTGGTGAATACCTGCCCGTATTTTCAGAAGACCAGAGGTGGCTGTCAAGAACTCCTCTATCATTCGAATGCAAGGCGGTGAGCCTTTGCGATGAGTGGCCGTTGCAGGGGCCGCCTTGATTCTTGTTTTTTCAGAAGTCCAATTCGATTGCTGAGCAACTGGCTCATCTACCTCCTCCCATCAGCTAGACGGGAGGGAGGCTGGCTCTGTTCAACTCAGGGTGAGCACAGCTACAGTGCAGAAGAAGAGGAGCAAGCGTGAAATGAGTCTGCCATTCACCAAGCAAATGTCATTTGGCTTAAATTGGACTCTGCCATTTTATCTTGACCCACAACCCAGCACAACTCATTGTAATACATTATCCCATACAAGATAGTTGGCTCATTAATAATACCCCAGGAAGGAGACAGGAGTAAACAATGAAAACTCCCACACATTAGCACCATAATGTACTACAATATTTTTCCTTCTTTTCCTCAAAATCCTCCATGTAATTAAATCCCAAGTAAGTCAGCGAACAAATCCCTCAGCTTCTTTTATTGCACTTTTGTTTTTTGGAGTGAATTTGTGATTTTTCATACTAGGGAGCAACTAAGCACAAGATCCTGGATGGCTCTGAAAGTTTTCCTACAGACAATAAATATTTATTGAGTGCTTCTGATAAGCAAGGGCACTGGCTCTCTGGAGTTGCAGCAGCAAAGACAGAATGCGTATTGCTGATAACTGCTGTGATGAATACCAACCTGGATGAAGTGAAAGAGAGCATTTGGGTGAAAAGGGAAAACCTCGTTAAGGAGGTTACAGGTAAGCTGAGACCATAGTGGCAAGATGGGGCCAGGCTTGCAATGACCAGGACAAAGTGTGTTCCTTTTTGAGCCAATAGCTAGGACAAGACCCTAAAGTGGGAAAAGCTTGATGACCAGAGAAACATAAGGAAAGCCTGCGTGGCTGGAGTGTAATGAGAGAAAGCAAAGGTTGGTGGAGATGACTGAGGCAGGTAGGGTGGTCCTGAGATTGTATGATACTGGAGGTTACGGTAGGGAGTTGGATTTTAATCTCTGTGCTGCAGGAAGTCATGGAGGTTTTATTTGAAGTCTTTGATATGCTTTATATTTTAAGAGATCAACTCTGCTTGCTGGTGTTGAGATGGGGTCAGGAGAAGAAGCAAGATGACCCGCTATGTGGCTGGTTTTGCAGTCATTCAAGTGGGGGGTGATGGTGGCTTGGGTGTTAATAGCAAAGGTGGAGAGAATGGATGGATTCAGGACCTATAGTGGAGATGGGGTTGATGGGACTCAGTGAGGGATTACATACGGGGAGGCTGAGTGGATGAGAAGACTTGAGGCTGAATACTAAGTTTATGCTTCACAGTTTTCTCTTCCAACCTCTGAGGGTTAAAGCTAGGGTAAAGAAAAACATGTTGATGGGGGCTTGAGATGTGTCTGGAACTTCCAAACATAACACTATGATATAGTAGGAGGTTTCATTCTTTATGAAACATCATCTTTCTGACTTGTGATACTTCTCAAGCCAAGTGCTATTTTCCCTCTTTTCCAGTTGAAACCTGTGGATTATTTAATTACACTCTCACTTTGCAATAGCCCAGCCTCATTCTCATTCATCTCAGCATCTGAAAGAGGTTTTAAGCCAGTCATCTAAATATCAGTGGTGGCCACAGCACCTAGCATAGACCTAGAAATTGCCTAATAAATGTCTGGAATTGAATTGAAAAGGGATTTAGGGCAATGCCTCTCTGTGTGGTCTGTAGTCCCACGTGGTTCTGTGAACTGTTTGTTACAAGTCCATGGCAAGAAAAGTCTGGAAATAAGAGCAAACATTTAGAAGCTTTTATAGCAAATTGAAATTGCTGTGACATCCAAGCCGCATTTCATTTTTCCAGTAATTTACTTTTATTCTGTTTTATAAAATAGCCATCTAAGATGTACTGGAAATTATCAGACAAAAAGACGAAACTGGGTTTTCACACCCAAACAGTTTTTTTTTTTTTTGCGGTACGCGGGCCTCTCGCTGTCGTGGTCTCTCCCGTTGCGGAGCACAGGCTCCGGACGCGCAGGCTCAGCCACTCCGCGGCATGTGGGATCTTCCCGGACCAGGGCACGAACCCGTGTCCTTTGCATCGGCAGGCGGACTCTCAACCACTGCGCCACCAGGGAAGCCCCATTTGGAGATATTTTAAATGAGATAACTAAGTGATAATCTCACTTAAAATAATAAAGTTGCCCATCCATAGTTCTCGAAGCTGATCCACATCAGAATCGCCTGAGGGAAGATTTGCAGATTCTGACTCATTAGGACTGGGGAGAAGTTTAGGAACCTGTATTTTTTAAAAAATAAAGATAATATTTTAGACTTAGGTAACATTTTGTGCCAGACACTGTTCTAGGAGCTTTCCCCACATTAACTCATTTAATCCTTATAAAACCCTATAAGGTGGATACAGATATTATCTCTATTTTACAAATGAGGAAATCAAGCCACAGAGTAACTTCTTAAGGTCACAGAGCCAGTATTAGAAACGATTGGGGTGTGAGGGTGGTGTCTGTCCAGAGGGTAGCACTTGGGAAAAGTGTCGCAGGTGCTGGTGGCCTTGGGGATGGCAGGTATGGGGATTGTATAGCCCAACTCTCTCACCCTCTGGGTGGTTATCCATTTCACTTGGAAAGATTGGGCCACTGACGTTTTCAGAGTTATTTCCTTATGCTAAGATGATTGCATTCTTCATTTTTTCTGGGCATAGTAATATAGTTGTCCATTTAGGGCATTTTGACTTATTTCCCCCAGTAGACTCTTCTTGCCCTTCTATTTCCTATTAGCTCTCCTCTGCCCCCTGTGAAGTGCTTGTCTTTATCAGACAAATGCTTCTATCTTGAGTCTCCAAATAAAGTGAAGGAAATGGAAATAATATGTATGTCCTAGTGACACTTTATGAATGAAGAAATAGTGATTTTTAAAGATCTAGAGTTTAAATGATTAACATTAGTGTAACTAACACAGTTAGTATATTACAGATAATTTTATTTATTTTCACCTCAACTGAAGCAGAATGATGGTATTAAAGCTATGATTAATTCTATGGTGATGGCTGAATTGTGGGCCACCTGAAAACACGATGAAATTTTAAAAGGCCTTAATGTAAAGTCCTTCACTTAGATCCAGACATCCAGGGACACAAGTTTCTAGAAGTATTTCCTGGAGTCATTTCTAGAAATAAAGCTGTTAAAAAAATTAGAGCTAGCATAAATTAGCATTTACTATTTTTCAGGCACCGTTATAAGTTCTTTAAATATTTGAGCTCATTTAGTCTCTCCAACAACCCTATGGATAGGTACTATTATTACTAGAAGTTTACAGATGAGACCATTGAGGCACAGAGAGGTTGCATAACTTGCCCAAAGTTGCACAGCTGACAAGTGGCAGAGCTGGGATTCTAACCCAGGTGTCCTGGCTCCAGAGTCTGGGCTCTGAACCCCCCTTACTGGATTTTGGCTGGGATTATATCAACTCACTGTGGTAATGTCGGTAATCCGGTGCTGACCAGAATTTAAATTGTCATTTTCTGTGTCCTTCATTAATTAAAAAAAATGCAGAACAAAGGATTGTTAATAAGCGCTATGAGCTTATTATTAATTAGCATGATGTTTCAATACATCGACTCCATGGAGGTTCAGGGAAGGGTACAATAAAAAGGATCCTTAATTGTGAAGATATTGGGCAAACATGGGTGATGACTGCTCATGGGACCATAATGTTGCCCTTTTGCAATATTTCTATGTCGGAGGGGGGTTCACTGGAGGGACTCAGGAGTAAATTTAAGGGGCCATGGAAATGCGAACATAGAGATCTGGGACTGGGAGAGCTTTTACAATCCCCATTTGCAATGGTGGCATCTGTGTCTGCTGTCTCAACAAGGCTCTTACTTGACTTTCAATAGAGGGGACCAATCCTCTTTATGGAAGTGAATATTGCAGGTGAACAGTTTTGTTTTGTTTTCCCAGTGAATCCAAGACGAGCAAACATGGCCAGCAGTTTTCACTCCATAACCCTACCTGGCCTGTTAAAATACACAGCTCCAAGCTTTACTGAAAGAACATGTTTTCATCATTTTTTTTGCCCTCTTCTGACTATTCAAAGGAATTCTGGCCAAGAGTTCCAGGAACTCTGAATGTAGCTGCTGCAGGTCCATAACAGATTCACTAAGTGCCCCATTGTCCCCTGGAGCCTGGGCGCTCTTTTTGGTGGAAAGTGTAATCTCCTTTGAAGAGTTTTTTTCAAAACTCTGCTGAGTTATTTCGGAAAACCCAGTCTCTTAGAATCCTTATCTGAAACACTAAAAAAGATATGAAAATCAATTAACTTCACATATGAAAAAATTCTTCATATGTTTTATCTTCCTTTACATAGTTTCTTGATTATGTTTGGAAATAAATTGCCTTGATTATAAATTGGATGGAAAGGAATGTCTTTTAATTAATTTGAAACATGCTGTCATGTTGCTGATTTGTACCATAGAATGAGAAACTGAGTTGAGAGCTATAAGTCGTTCTGATAGGAGTGAGCTGCAGTTGTATTTTTATTTTATTTTTGGCTGAGTGGTGGACTCGGAGCTCTGCTTTCTTAAAGGGACAAACTGAAAAATCTGTCCTTTATTTGGAAGTCAGGCTGAGTTTTATTGGCTTTTGGTTGCCTGAGAATTTGTGAGAGCATTTTACAAACTTCTCCTGTTTTCTTTCTTTTTTTAAAAAACGATAACAAGAAATTACCAAGGTCATAAGCCGAGACACTGGCAACTACAAAGAAGAACTTTAAATGACGGAGCTGGACAGAGCAATTATGTAACAATCTCTTATGGCTAAACTTTATTAAGGGTATTATCTCATTTAATTGTAACTCCCTTTAAGCTGCGGAAACTTCTCAGAGAGGTTAAATAACTTAAGGTCACTCTGTTAGTTCACAGTTCAGCCAGATCTGTTTGATTTCAAATCTATGCTCTTAATTGTTCAGGTCTTGGGATCTTAGGAATCTGGGGGCTTCTTGTATGACTAGTGGTCAATGCTAAATTGCTAACATTAATCTTAAGTGGTGTAAATAACAAAATATACCTTGTAAGATATATATGATGGTTAGTCTATAAGTCTACCTGTGAGTTTTTTTTTGTTTTTTTTTTTAACTGTGAGTTTTAGTGTAGGGACTTAGATACCAGATAGCCTTTTGTTTGTTTGCTCATAATTATCTTAGTACGATGGTATTCAAATTTAGGGTTGGTAAAAGATTTAATGCAATAGAAAGTATTATCGATCTTTATGATGAGGCCATTATTCATTGCTGTGGCATTCTATAAATATAAGTAAAAGTATAGGAAGTATTTATATCTAGGATTTAAAATACATGTGTTAAAAAAAAAGAAACTGAATATACCCAATGACCAAATCTCTGAATGTTTTGCTGATAGAAATAGAATAGATAATGTGGATAATGTACGGGGATGAATTTACACCAATGTCAAAGACACCCATTGTTTTAAAAAACATTTTGTATCCTTACTTTGGAAATCACTGGAAAAATCCTGAACCATTTTTGTTTTTTTCTTAACAGAAGCCATAGTTTTAAAAGAAGACTTACTCCATCCAAGAAAACTTTTACAGATGACAGGAGGGCCTGGAGGTATAGGTATGTTATCAAACCAGAGGTTTACTATACTTTGGGACATATTGAAAAGATGTTTAAACATCTTCCAAAACCTGTAATTGATTAATACATGAGTTACATAATCCTCATTTTTTAGATGGAGAAACCAAAGTCTATAATAGTTAATCAATCATGTTAAAGATTATCCAGAATATTCCAGAATTATCCCTCCTTCCTGATGTTAATTGCTATTTGGTTTTTCTTCAATTCAAGACAATTAAATAGCATTCAGGTGGTTTTAATTCTTATATTAATTCCATGGTACAACATTAAGATATTTTAAAAATCACAAATGTACTAATTATTCAATACAGAAAGTTTGGAGTATAAGAAAAAAAACACATAGGAAATACAAAACCTCCTGCCAACCCAGAAAACCTCTCCACAAAGATAGAAGAGAAAAAAACAGTTTTATTAACTGAATGAGCATTAAACAAGAACGTGATGCACATCCATTAATGCAGGCAATCCATTAAGAGATTACAGAAACAGAAAGAAATCTCACCATTTTGTATAGCCAAGCGGATACAACCTGTTCCATACACGTTCTCAAGATAAACGATAACTAGTACTCAAATAAGAGGGCTTGACAGCACTATTTGCCACACATAGTTCACCCTAATTTCGCCTTATAGTTGGGATAACCATCTGTGTTTGCTAGTTGCCTTTACCCAAAGGAAAAGTAAATTTCTCATATCTTCATGACAGGAGGTAAGTTTGCAACATGAATCCCGGAAGGTAGGCTCCTGTCCTCCCAGGAAACTGAGAGATAGGGGCCCTATCTTTCTTTCTTTCTTTCTTTTTTAACATCTTTATTGGAGTATAATTGCTTTACAGTGTTGTGTTAGTTTCTGCTTTATAACAAAGTGAATCAACAATACATATACATATATCCCCATACCGCCTCCCTTTTGCGTCTCCCTCCCTATCCCACTCCTCTAGGCAGTCACAGAACACCGAGCTGATCTCCCTGTGCTATGTGGCTGCTTCCCACCAGCTATCTATTTTATATTTGGTAGTGTATATATGTCCATGCCACTCTCTCACTTCGTCCCAGCTTACCCTTCCCCATCCCCATGTCCTCAGGTCCGTTCTCTACGTCTGCATCTTTATTCCTGCCCTGCCCCTAGGTTCTTCAGAACCTTTTTTTTTTTTAGATTCCATACATATATATGTGTTAGCATATGGTATTTGTTTTTCTCTTTCTGACTTACTTCACTCTGTATGACAGACTCTAGGTCCATCCACCTCATTACAAATAACTCAATTTCGTTTCTTTTTATGGCTGAGTAATCGTCCATTATGTATATGTGCCACATCTTCTTTATCCATTCATCTGTTGATGGACACTTAGGTTGCTTCTGTGTCCTTCCTGGCTATTGTAAATAGAGCTACAATGAACATTGTGGTACATGACTCTTTTTGAATTATGGTTTTCTCAGGGTATATCTTGCATTCCTATACACTAATGATGAAAAATCTGAAAGAAAAATTAAGGAAACACTCTCATTTACCATTGCAACAAAAAGAATAAAATACCTAGGAATAAACCTACCTAAGGAGACAAAAGACCTGTATGCAGAAAACTATAAGACACTGAAGAAAAAAATTAAAGATGATACAAACAGATGGAGAGATATACCATGTTCTTGGATTGGAAGAATCAACATTGTGAAAATGACTATACTACCCAAAGCAATCTACAGATTCAATGCAATCCCTATCAAACTACCAATGGCATTTTTCACAGAACTAGAACAAAAAATTTCAAAATTGGTATGGAAACACAAAAGACCCCGAATAGCCATAGCAATCTTGAGAAAGAAAAACGGAGCTGGAGGAATCAGGTTCCAGCCTTCAGACTATACTACAAAGCTACAGTAATAAAGACAGTATGGTACTGGCACAAAAACAGATATATAGATCAATGGAACAGGATAGAAAGCCCAGAGATAAACCCACGCACCTATGGTCACCTTATTTTTGATAAAGGAGGCAAGAATATACAATGGAGAAAAGACAGCCTCTTCAATAAGTGGTGCTGGGAAAACTGGACAGCTACCTGTAAAAGAATGAAATTAGAACACTCCCTAACACCATACACAAAAATAAACTCAAAATGGATTAAAGACCTAAATGTAAAGCCAGACACTATAAAAGTCTTAGAGGAAAACATAGGCAGAAGACTCTATGACATAAATCACAGCTCTATCTTTCTTGATAATTACTTTTTAAAGAGATGGCTCCCTGATCCTCGAGGAAACATCCCTGGATTGTAAAATTGGCAAGAGGCTTATTTAGCTTCTAAAAAATTTACATACATTTCGAGGAGGCAGAGAAGAGCTTACAGTGATGAGTTTTAAGGTAAATGCTCAAAGAAAAAAGGCAGTTGGAGGAAGGTGTCTTTCCATTTTCTTTGCCTCAGGGTGAATTGCTTTTTTTTCTTATTTCTAATTTGTATTCACCTTTACAACACCAGTATCAGCATCGCCTAAGATTTTGATTTCTAAATGTTACTCTTTTTCATGCTCTGTTTGGCTTATTAAATGTTGATGTTAATCTTAAAAGCATAAACACACACACACACACACACACACACACACACACACACACACGTGATCCAGAGTAATTACTGGCAATATTTAGTTCTGTCCTTTTAAGTCTTCTCTCTGTGAAAGTTGACTTAAAAAAAATCTATGTGTACCATTCTCTTAAGAGGTCTTACTGACCTCTTAAGAGAGAGGTCAGGTGGAGCAGACAAGTGAAAATCACTTGATGTGAGATTTCTTTTTCAGTAGACTATATTTCACATATAGAAGCCTGCACAGGAATGAGACATTTTGCATAGCATTTAATTAGTGGCCGTTTGCTTGGTCAAGCTTTATGTGACCCGTGCAGTAATCAACATAATTATGGGCACAAATTGCATATGCAAAATTGAGACCCAGTAGATGTCCTCATCTACTCCCCTGTTCCCCTGGGGAACTGATGGTTCCTGACAATAGGGTTGTCTGCAGACACTAGCATGCTGTGGTTGCTTGCTTTCTCTCTGCTTCAGTGCTTTTCTTTCAAATAGCAGATAGATTAAAAAAAAAAAGAAGAAGAAGAAACTCACAATACCAGAGGAAGCAGGAAATCAGGGGTCAGGAGGGTGCCTTCTTTTTTTTTTAAAAAAATATTTATTTATTTTATTTTATCTTTGGCTGTGTCAGGTCTTAGTTGCGGCATGCGGGATCTTTTGTTGCAGCGTGCAGGCTTCTCTCTTAGTTGTGGTGTGCGGGGTTTCTCTCTCTAGTTGAGGCGCGAGGGCTTAGTTGCCCCACAGCATGTGGGATGGGATCTTAGTTCCCCAGCCAGGGATCGAACCCACGTCCCCTGCATTGGAAGGTGGATTTTTTACCACTGGACCACCAGAGAAGTCCCGAGAGTGGCTTCTGAACTGGCAGCTGGAGCACTTTATAGCCCTCACCACCCATTTGTGCAAGTCAGGTCTTTCCTTTGATTATTCGCAAGTCTCTCTTACCATTAGACTGAAAGTTCCCTGAGGTGGCGGCCATGTCTTATGTCTCTTCTGTACTTCCTGTTTCCTTTCTCAAATGCTGAGAATGTAGCAGGTATTCAGTAAGGATCTGGAGAATTTAGCTGAAGAGTTGGGGTAGTACAACAGGGGAATATTTTGAAATGTTTTTTTATTTTACACTTCCCTCCATGTAATCATCTCCCTAGTTTACTTGAGGTATCTTCCTACCTCTTAGAAAGGTTACAACAGGGGTGCAAAGGGAAAGAAGGAGTTAATATTCCAGGTTTGGTATTTAAAGTAGTATGTTTGATTCTGCAGTAAGATAAGACATTTTTCCAGAGGGGAAAAGAAGTCTAGGGCTCCTTTCATAGGAGTTCCTCTCACTCCCAGCTTACCGAGAGGAGGCCTCAATGGATCAAAGCATAAAGATTTTCCAAGTGTAGAGGCACCTCCTTCTGCCTAGGACAGGTAGGGCACAAGACTTGATGTCCAGAAGGAGGATAATTTACAGAGGTAATGGAAAATCCGTGGTCTACTCCTCTGGCATGGGGGATGGGGAGAAGAGGAGGGGAGACAGGAAGTGAAGAAGGGGTGAGATCTCCTTTCTTCTGGGCCTGAGCCCTGGGGATGGGAAGAGTGTGTGTGTGTGTGTGTGTGTGTGTGTGTGTGTGTGTGTGTATGTGTGTGTGTAACCAGCAGTAAGTTGGGATTCTGGGTGTAGATTTGTTTCTCAGGCTGCCTTGGCAGGAACCTGTGGACAGCTTCATCAGAAGACACTGGTCAGCACAGCCAGGTTAGGCCTAGGAGGGCCTGCTTCTTCTGAACCAGGCTTAATTCTCAAGTGACTGAAAGGGACCTAGGATTTCCTCACGTCCGCAGGGCCGGCCACTGAATTTTGCAGAGCCTGCCTGGGGAGCCTGGGCCGCTTTGGTGGGCAGAGGAGCACCAAAGTGGGCAGAGTGTTGCTGAGGACAGCAGGGCAGTGCTTCCTGGCCAAGTCTCAGGGGTGTGTCTACTGTGCCACCAGGAACTGAGGTCAGGCGAGTCCAACAGACCCTGAGTGATGCCAGCAACAGACTCAGAGGCACCAGCAGAATGTCCAGAGCATAGGTTCATGACTCAGTGGTCTCCAGTCCAGGGGTCAACTCAGCCTGGGCCCTCCGCAGCAGATGCTGGCTGACATCTCAAGGACCCCGGCCATCTCCCCTCTGCCCCCATGAGGTCACAAAGCCACACCCTTCCTTTCCGGCTCTAAGGTGCCACCTTAGGAGGAGCAGAGGAAAGGGAGGTGCAGACTCTGAAACAGCATGTATCCAAGCCATCCCAGCCGAGATGGGATACCAAACAAGACTAAATTACTAGGGTGGACAAACCTTTCATTTTCTTCTCCTGCCATCAGCCTGGTGAAGGTCTTCAAGGGAAGCAGATCAATTACAGAGGAATAAAAGGCTCTTTGTTTCCGTACATCTGAGTATAGTGTAAGTGAATATTGGTCCTGCTACACAGTGTGGGTGTGTTTTATGTTTCTTTAAATGCTCTGGGAATGAACATGTCCTAGCTTTCTCTGTAAGCTCCAAAGTTAGACCTCTGTTGATATAGGTGTCAGCAGGAAGCAGTGCCTCCCAAGGTGGAGGGAAGGGGGGAGGAAAGCTTCCCGGTTGCTTCAGGTGAGGTGAGAGTGAGCTGCGAGAACTAGTGCGATGGTTTGACCAAAGCTGCTGGCCAGCAGATCTGAGCAGACAAGCAAATGTGCTTATTCTCTTAGAAAATACCCCTACTCTGCCTTCACATGGTCAGCCCAAATGCCTCATTTTGCATTAAATGTCAACTCATCTCCAGGGACAAAGATAAAAGCCACTTTGAATTTACCTATTTAAACGAGAAAACACCAAATCTGTCAGCCATACTATGGGAGCAAAACAGATTCTTCATCACCGCTGCAAGTAATGAGGTTTCCAGACAAGAACTGTGTGTGTGAGTGTGTGTGTGTGTGTGTATTTAGTTTTGAAGGCAGCATTTAAAAAGACCAAAGTTCTACTCCTAACCTGGGAATTAGCAGTAGCACGGACATGGAGGACCTAGCCAGGGCTTGGTATGCGGTAGGGCCATCAATAATAGGGGGAAACTGTAAAAATCAGGGCAACCAGATTTTTCTTCATCAGAAGTATGCTGGTTGAAAGGGGTAGAGGGCTACCACCCTGTGCCAAGAGCTTGCACATCTTTTCGTGCAATATCTCATTTAGTCCTTTTACTAGCCCCGTGAACTAGAGATTTATGTATTGATTCTATTGAAAAGAGAACTTAAGCTTCAAGAGTCCTACCCAGGTCCCCAGCTGGTGGGTGAGAAGGTTTGAATTCGAACCTAGATCTGATTTAAGACTTATGCTCCTTCTGCTACCCCTTACTGCCTCCTTTTGGGAGAGGTGAGAAAATCTCTCAGGGGGAGCCAACAGTTACACTTTGTACTTCTTTATAGAACAGATCTCATCTGTAATTTTTTTTTTTTTTGAGGCACGGGGGCCTCTCACTGTTGGGGCCTCTCCCGTTGCGGAGCACAGGCTCTGGACACGCAGGTTCAGCGGCCATGGCTCACGGGCCCAGCCGCTCCACGGCATGTGGGATCTTCCCAGACCGGGGCACGAACCCGTGTCCCCTGCATCGGCAGGCGGACTCTCAACAACTGCGCCACCAGGGAAGCCCCTGTAATTTTTTAAATTAAGTGTTTTCCTTCCTGGATGGTGAGCAACATGAGAGCTGGGGCCATGTCTGTTTTGTGTATTATCAGTAACACATGACTTATGCCTGGCACATAGTACATGCTCAGTTTTCGTTAGTTGATTGTAAGTAACCATACGATATTGGAACCCTAAAGGTACACTAATGCAAGTTTTAGGGATTGTTCTTTGCAAATAAGCTTCCTGAGATATATCGTTAACTTATTTAGAAAAATAATTCTTTTTTTCCCTAAAGTTACAGGTGGTTTGTGAGAGTCTTTGATGTTCATACTAACTAAAAACTCCTACATGATTAATAGAGAGATAAGAAATGTCCAAGAACAGGCAAGTCAACTGCATAAGTGATCATTGTTAGTTTTCTGAATCTCCCATGTTTTTCCTTCTCTTTCTTTTTTTCCCTCTTACAGACCAGGATAAGGGTTGGTTCCTAATGGTTGGACGTGGGCTTTGTGAAACCTAGAGACACATAACGGGAATGGGACCTATACTTTGAGTTCAGGGGGGCACCATTGAATGGCCAGCAGCTGAGATTCAGGAATGGTGTGGAAATTGATTCAGCTGCAGTCAAACAATAGCTGCTAACAAGAAAGGAACACAGTGGGGAGAGAACAGAATGAATTGAAGGAGAGGTGAATATGGGGGTTCCTAGGGTTACCTGATTACCTAGGCACTACTGCACTTTTTTTTTTTTTCACTACTGCACTTTCTGATTAATACTTTGTGTCCATCTGGAAGAAGGCCTTATCTCTCCTCTTCTAGCTGAATTCTAAGCTAAAAATGCAAAAGTTAAGCTTGTTGGGAGGCCCAGGAAGCAGTGCATCTATTTCAATGAGGATGAATATTACTTCTGTCCCAGCCATTTGCATCTGGGAACCACATGGTGGTAGTGTTGCATCATTCCTTGTGAAAGCTTAACCCACAGCCCCATCTCGGGTAAATTCAATTGCTAAGCAATAAAATTGGGAGATGCAGGATGGTGTTGGTTTAACCAGCGAACATTATACTTGCATTTGGTACCACTGATTGTGTTTTCCGTGATAAAATATAGCACACTCTGGGAAAAGTAATACATTTTCACCCCTTGTTAGACTGCTTGCGTAATTCAAGCAAGTAACAAACGTGGACACCGTCTGAAATCCAGTCACATAGGCTCAGTTGTCCCCAAGATCAAACTAATTAGTTTTACTCTATCCAGCCAACACCTGCTTGAGAAGAACATTTAATGTCATAAAACAAACCACCCACCAAAACGTAAGTAAACTGTGAAAGGCCCACACATCAATGTCATGTCGCCAAGCTCAGCTTTGAAACAAAGCCTTACAACCTACCCTGGTGGGTTCTCTTGGAGGAAACTCTATTTTCTAATCTAAGCATCTCCATTAAAAATTATGTTCAGAGTTGTGAAATGTTCCTAAGCAAATGATATTGTTGGGCATCTTTTTCCTCTGCATTAGGAACAGTCTCTGAGGACACGTTCAGGGTTGAGTTCTTTCAGCAGATTCTTTTTTTTTTTTTTAATCGAAGTTAGTTGATTTACAATGTTGTATTAATTTCTGCTGTACAGCAAAGTGGTTCAGTTATACATATATATACATTCTTTCTTTAAATATCCTTTTCCATTATGGTTTATCATAGGATATTAATTATAGTTCCCCATGCTATACAGTAGGACCTTGTTGTTTATACATTCTATATATAAAAGCTTACATCTGCTAACCGTAACCTCCCATTCTATCCCTCCTGCAACCCCTCCCCTGAGACAACCACCAGTCTGTTCTCTATGTCCATGATTTTCAGCAGATTCTTGAGTCCTCAGATTTCTGAGAGTGTTTGAGGAAAAAAGATTAAAGTGAAATTATGTGGTAGAATCAGATGCCACAGGGTTTGGAGTCTTGCGAAGTATGATGGACTTAGATCAAGTACTGAATACGTTTCAGTGCTTTTTAAGTGAGGGTACATGTGTTAGAATTGTTTGATCTAGAAAAGGTCCAGGTAAAAATGAGTTGTCTTGCGGGGGGGGGGGTTAAGGGAAAGAATGCCACTAGATCAGTGAGTGGTTCTTTGATTTTAGCAGGCATCAGAATCACCTGGAGCACTTATAACACAGATTCCCGGCCCCCACCCCAGACTGTCTGATGCAGTAGGTCCTGGGTGGCACCTGAGAACTTGTATTTCTAACAAGTATTCTCAGCTGTCTGTCCAAGTGCCACATTTTGAGAATCCCTACTCAAGACCTATTTTTCCTAAAGAACAGGCAGCTGGTGATTCTTATTTAGGTGCTTTGCAGAGAATGTTGAGAAACATTAACTCAACAGAACGAAAGGCTTGCTTTAGGATCCAAAGATGCGAGTTCAAATACAAACACCATAACTTAGGCAGTGGATGAATAGAAGGAGTGACATAACCTCTTAGAACCTCAATTTGTCATCTAGCAAATAAGACTGTACTCAGATGTCAGGATTTGAGTCCTGACTCCGCTAGTTACTATGTGACTTCATGCAAAATACTTAGCCATTCTGAGTCTGATTCCTTACGAGTTAAAAAGAGAGATCTTTATTTCAGAGCTGTTTAATTTATTGTTAAAGATTTGCTAATCCCTTGCTCCGTTTTATTTTTCCTTCCTTAGTTAATTTATGTACCTGAAAGCACTTTATGAAATATAAGACATCATAGAAATGTTAGTTAATATTTTACAGAGAAATTGCTTTAGGAGAAGCCTTCCTGGGTCCCTAAGATGATCTGTTTTCGTTGACCAGCCTAGTGAATTCAGATAGAGTGGCTATTCTCGTTTCATGGTCTCACATTTATTCGACTGAAATCACTGGACAAACCTGAAGTTTGCATATGTAGTTCAGGTTGCAGGAGGGAGCACTAATAACTTCTGGAATCTTCTCCAGATTGGGTTGGTCAGCCGTTTCCCTCTTTCAGCTCCCATTTTAAAAGATAGGAATAAAGACTGAAGAGCGGAATGACTCAGTGCAGCTTGGCTGAGAGAATGGGGGTCAGCTGGGGGAAGAGATCTTGTTGGAGCTGTTTTCCTGTCTCAGGAGAGGTGGGTGCCCAAGCAGAATTTCCACATTATTGCTGTGTCTAATTGAGGTCAATATGACTTGTTAGGCAGTGGAAAAAAAAAAAATTGGTCAGTTGAACGTTGGTTGAAGATGTTAAAGACCTAATTCTGTTTCTGCCTGTAACTAGTTGTGTAACCTTGGGTTAGTCATTTCCCTTCACAAAGCCTCAGTTTGCCCATGGACAAAATGACGGGTTTGCATGAGATCAGGTTTCTTAAATAGCACTCTGTAGATGGGATGCATGGACCACCCCAAACTCCAAAGCTTTTATCAGATTCCTAAAGGGGTCTATCGCACTAAAAATTTTAACCTCAGGTTTCATTGTTAACTTCAAGTCTAGCCTTGCAACTCTGCCTGTGCTCCCAAATAACCATTATGGCTGGGTTTTTCATTGAACAAGTCAAAGAGGTCAACTAGCTCTTTTGGTATTGTAGAGATACTGCCTATTGGTCAAACCATTAGGGGAAATTAACCTTTTAAGCAATGGTGAAAGAATGGAAAAAGATCAATGGTAAAGGAAAGGATAAAGCCATAGAAAGGCTTCTTGGTGCTATATAGCAGCAGCTGTGTAAATGTACTGCTGTGTAAGGGGCTACAGAAACTGGGCTTATCAGTATACTTAGAATTGACCAGATTTCAAGTGATGGCTACTCACTAAGTCAATTCACCTGAGATTGATGGATAAACTAGAATGCCAATGTGATTATTTACAAGAGAGAGCTCCTGCCTGTGCCTGGATGCCTTTACCTTTACCAGGCATTGAGCTGAGTTATCAATCAGCAGATTGTTGAATAAGGATTCAAAGCAAAAGGATGCAGATAGCTTTGAAGAATATTTCTTTTGGGTCAAGGTAAGGTTCCATTGTGCCAATATCATTGATTATGCATCAGAAAGCACTCGGTAGACTTTTTGCTTTCTCCTGTTCCGTGTTGATTTATTTGGTTTGCTTTTCAGTGGGCACCCTTGTTCTTTGGGGGCATACTTCACTTTGTCCCCAAGGTACTGCCTAAAAAGCCAGTTATTTTCCTTATTGAATGAAAGGATCATCTTGTGCAAACCCAGTTAAGTTGATGAGATACAGAGCATGCTTTTCTATTCACAACATCCTTTAGGTTGTTGACCCACGTTGCAAGCAAGTTGAGTGTCTAACTTCATTTACCACAATGATACACATCATTCTTCTTGAGTTTCTAGTAACTATTTCAATGCAACCGAGGCTTTTGTTCAAATACACTTTTTGTCAGTTCTCACTATAAGAGCCTGTAGCTGAAAGAAGCCTCTTATCTAGTTCTTGGCATCTTCTCTGTTTACCAAGAGAGGAGACTGACTGCTCATTCCTTTACTAACTTGTCAGAAGAACAACCTTTTAGCAGTTTGGGGATGATCGTATTCACTTCATGCACCCCACACAGGCATAATGAGATCATCAGGGCGCTCCTGCAGATCCTTGCCCACCTGAACAGGCATTTTGTAAATTAAATCAGTAGTTGTCACAGAGTTCTAAACATTCTGCCTTTCAGAGAGAGAGGCAAACACACTGTAAGTGTACTTCTTTGCAAGCAAGGCTGATGTAGGAAAGCAAGCGTTTCTACAAAATAGTTAAGACATTTTCACTGTTCCAGTTGATCTCCTCACTAATTCTCCCCTGGAATACCTACATTACGATTTGACTTATGAAAAATTATTTACCCAGAGCTTGTCAGAAGCATATACACTGTATAAAGGGAAACACTGAGTTGGAATTCATGCTGCCTCATTCTTGGGATGCTAGTGATGCAAAATCAGTGGCAGAAAATTTCAGTAACTCAATCCTGCAGAATAGGATGCCAGCTACAGTCAGACTCCTCAACCTCTTATTTCCACACAACTGTCCACAGTTTTATCAATGCCAAGCAGGAGGTACAGATACGAAACTTGCTTTCTCCGACCCTCCTTCCTCTTTTGCCTTGTTTTCCACCCTTGGTGGTGGACCTGCCCCAGCTACTCAGGTCATTGCCTTCAGCTACTCTCTTTCAATTCTCTATAAACTCCAGTGCCCTAGAAAAATGGCTCAATTTATCTAGACTTATCTGAGGCATAAATGATGGACCATAGTTTGATATGTGATCCATCCTACATGATATTTGCCTTTTAATAGGAAAAACCCAAAGGAATACATTTCTGGTCCTAAAATTTCAGATTATAGCAAAATGGTAGGTCAAGTGTCGGGGCGTGGTAGTGGGAGCCAAGGATGCGTTTCTTGAGTCCCAAGAAAGCACATCCCCTTAGATCAGACCTTGTGTCATATTTCTAGGCCTGAATTCTCTATCCTTGTTTCTTACTGTGCAATTGATATAAAAACACAATGGTCACTGCCACTCCTTCGAGATCAAGCATGCATTAGCCTGTGGGGTCGTTTTATAGTAATTAAGTGATAAACCCTCTCTGCGGTGGTGCGAAGGCTTTTGTAGTTGATTAGCAGGGGAGTGAAACTGAAGAGTTTAATCAACCACCAAAGTTGTTAGGTTCAAGTTTACGCTAGCACCACATTTGCGAATGTGTATCAAAGAAAGGAAGGAAGGGAAGGAGGGAAGGAAAGAAGGCAGGAAGGGAGGAAAAGATTTCCATCCACTGACATGTAGCACATGTGCTTTTCCGGTTTCATTGCAGGTTGGAGCAGATTTGTGCTACATTTCTCAATCCCAGCGCGGGGCTGTGCTGCCAGCTGACCTCGTTCAAGGCTCTGGGCTCAGCTGGGGAGTGAGTGAGCAATGCTAATAAGGAGGCCAAGATCAGAATTTCCTTAAGGGTGGAGCCGGTTGGCTTTGTCCCTAGTCAGAGACTGCTCTAACCTCTCTCTCAGCCATACTGTAGTCATTAGTTCCAGGGTAACAAGGATGAGAATATATGGATATATCTATATGACACATCCCAGTGTTTGGAAACGTATCCAAAAGATAAAGTCTGTCGATAGCGTTGTAGTACTATTATTGCTGTATGTAAAGGATAACACCTCCCTCCTTCCTCCCTCATTCCTTCACTTGTCCAATGTTTGTTATAGCTCATACTCTTTTCTGGGGTTGGTGCTGAGGGAAATACTAAGACCAATACAAGGTAATTCCTGACCTCAAAGAGTTTACAGTAAAGTGGGGTAGAAGCCTCCATACTGTTTTCCATAATGGCGGTAACATTTTACATTTCCACCAGTAGGGTACCAAGGTCCCCTTTTCCCCACATCCATGCCAACACTTGTTACCTCTTTTTTTTTTTTTAAATAATATCTATCCTAACAGGTCTGAGGTTATATTTCATTGGGGTTTTGGTTTGCATTTCCCTGATGATTAATGATGTTGAGCACCTTTTCATATTCCTTTGGCCAAGTTTATGTCATCATTGGAGAAATGCCTATTCAGGTCCTTTGCCCAGTTTTAAATTTGGCTGTGGAGTTGTAGGATTTTCTTATACTTTTACATGTTAACTATACCTCAATAAAGTGTTTAAAGAGTGGGGGGAGTCTAGAAAACTAATATTTACAGTGCTTTTTCATGTATGTTGTATTAAGGAGAGTGTAATTGATTATTCCTGGGGGGAACCATAGAAGGCTTTTAGAGGAGATATCTGCTGAGTTGAATCATGAAAAATGGAAAAGAGTTAGCCAGGTGGATGGGTGGAAATCTGGGATACTCCAGCTGGAAGTAACAACACCACACATAGGAATACTTAGAGCAGAATGGCAATAGCGTGTGGCTTTCTGTGGCTAAAGTGTAGGTGATGGGTAAGTGCAGTGATAGGAGATTAGACTGAAAAAGTGGGTAGGGGTCAGGAGGGGGTTTCTGGGCCATGCAAAGAACTTTGAAATATACCTCTCTGGCAGTAGGGAGCCTTAAAATCTAATCTGGAAAAATATTTAATCTGTGGTCAAATCACAATTTTAGAACAAGCCCTATGCTAGCACTACAGACAGCAGATTGGAGACAAAATTGGTAGCGTGACCCAGTAGGAAAGCTGAGGTCATGGTGCAGGTGAGAGATGATAGGTGCAGGTGAGGATCCAAACTCAGACAGTTGCAGTGAGTATGGAGGGCAGGGGACAGCTTTAGAAGATAATTAGTAAATTGGTATAACCTGATTAACTATAGATGCATGCGTGTTATTGGAGAAAGAGTAGAAAAAGCTCTTACAAAAGGAGACAGAAGACCTTGAGGATATTCTTTCCAAAGATGGGGGAACTACCTCTCTCTCAGAGAGTCAGCACTTTCAGAGAGTATGGCTGCCATGGGAGGGAGTTCTGGGTAGGGCCTGATGGGGAAGTCTGCATGAGGCCCCCAGATGCTTGGGTGCTGGGGAGGAGACAATAAAAACAGGCAGGAGAGCTGGGAGCCTTGACTGAAGAATGGAGAAGAGTGCCCCTTACATTTGTCACAGACCGACCCGAGGTGGCTCTTCAGGACAGATCTTTAACAGTAGTAATAATAATAGCAATAAACTACATAGCTCTAAGCACTTTATGTACGTTGGTTCATTAATGATCAGGAACCTGAGCACAGAGAGGTTGATAACTTGTCTGAGGTAGAGCTAGTAAGTAGTAGAGCTTTGAATCTAGGCAGCCTGGCTCCAGGAGCCATGTGTTTATCCCTCAGCTGTCTCCCAAATGGCTGGCGAGAGAGGACACGAGTCCGTAAAACCCTGGATTACGTCTGTTTCTTTATCCCAGCGATTCCAAAGTGAGTCACTCCAATTTGATGTGTACTTTAAAATAGAGAGAGGGAAGGATACTGTCCTTGTGTCCTTGAATTCAGGTGAGAGTGAGTGAGGAGGGAGATCACTTTGAGTCAAAAGGTTCTGGGATGCCTACCCTACTGGCTGGAACTTCGGAGGATGAATTGACCACATTGAGGGAATTCTGTCTTTTTAAAATTTACTAAAACAAATTTTTTTTGGCTGTGCTATATGGCATGTGGGATCTTAATTCCCCGACTAGGAATCGAACCTGTGCCCCCTGCAGTGGCAGCATGGAGTCTTAACCACTGGACCGCCAGGGAAGTCCCAAGGGAATGCTGTCTTATCCGGTCTAAAGGTGATGTTATTGAACCTGTGTGTTTCCTCATCAGCCTGCTCCTGGAAGCGGTGGGCAGCTGAAGCCAAGATGACAAAGGAGAAGATTAGAGGTACCGGAGACCTAACCAAGACATGGACCTGGAAGATGAAAAGGTGAGCCTTGTTTGAAATTGCATCTCCTGGGCCCACTTCAGTGCCTGAGCTTTCAGACAGAATTGTGGCACACACACTTTTCTTTATTTTAAAAGGTAAAACACTGATTGTTCTGGAGACAGGAAACTCACCTTAGCTGTGAACTAATGTCCCAGTTGAATGTAGGGATCACTGTCTCCATGGCTTTCTAACCCCGGGCAATGTTTTATTGCAATTACCTGTACCACCAGTTGCTATAGTTACCTATTGTCTATGCGTCAAGAGGAGAAATATCTAGCTAGGCTAGCTAGCAGGAGAGAAACAGGTACTACCGTCTGACAAAAAAAGAGTGGGACACGCAGAAAAAATATCTTTATCCACCCAGTGGCAAGTTTTAGAACATCTACCCTATTCAGAGGCCAGTGATCATGCATCTCCACCCCCCTTTCCTATGGGAACCACCCCAGTTCACAGCGGTGAGCCCAGAAGAGTCAGGTGTGAAACAGGTGACCACATCGCCATGGTTATAACTAATTGGACCATGGTGAACACCTGACCTCAGCTGGGACCATCAGATTCTCACCCTGGAAATAGGTCCTGAAGTTTTTCTAGCCAGTCTGGATAAACAGCAGGACCTTCCTAGGGAAGCTTGGCAGTCTAGGGACCATTTTCTATCCTGTGGAATGAGGAGAAGAGAAAGGAGGTGTGTGGAGAGAGAATATGCCTGTTTGCAGAGAGAGCAGGGAGGAGAAGGAGAGTGTCCTGAGAGTTTTTCAGTTTCTGGTTCCTTCCTTCTTGAGGCGTGATTGTTTTTCTGCCTCAGAGTTTTTTCTTACTTTTTTTGTTATTTTTGTTTTTTGTTTGTGTTTTTTTTTTGCGGTATGCGGGCCTCTCACTGTTGTGGCCTCTCCCGTTGCGGAGCACTGGCTCTGCACACGCAGGCTGAGCGGCCATGGCTCACGGGCCCAGCCGCTCCGCGGCATGTGGGATCTTCCCGGACCGGACCCGTGTCCCCTGCATCGGCAGGTGGACTCTCAACCACTGCGCCACCAGGGAAGCCCCCGTTTTTTTCTTTTGATGATTATGATGATGATTTGCTCACACTGGCATGAATTAGTTTCTATTACTTGTCACTAAACACTTAAACTCTGCTCTAATATAGACTATCCTCAAGACCACCCTTATGGGATGAATTGTGTCCCCTCCCCTCAAACTTATATGTTGAAGTCCTAACACTCAGGACCTCAGAATGTGATAGTATTTGGAGTTAGGGTGTTTAAAGAGGTAATTAGGTTAATATGAGATCATTTGGGTGGCCCTTAATCCAATATGACTGGCATCCTTATAAGAGGAGATTAGGACACAGACAGACACTGAGGGAAGTTCATGTGGAGACACAGAGAGAGGGTGGCCATCTACAAGCCAAAGACAGAGGCCCTCAGGAGGGACCAAGCCTTCTGACACTTTGATCTTGAACTTCTAGCCGCCAGAATTGTGAGAAAATAAACTTCTGTTGTTTATGCCACCCAGTCTGTGGCGGTTTGTTATGGCAGCTGTAGCAAACTAATACAACCACTCTCCAAGATGTGAGACTCTAATTCCTCCTCCCTTTGCCCCTGACAAAGGAAACTCAATAATGGAGAAACTGCTGGTTCTTTTTTTCTTTTTTTTTTTTTGCGGTACGCGGGCCTCTCACTGTTGTGGCCTCTCCCGCTGCGGAGCACAGGCTCCGGACGCGCAGGCTCAGCGGCCATGGCTCACGGGCCCAGCCGCTCCGCGGCATGTGGGATCCTCCCAGACCGGGGCACAAACCCGCATCCCCAGGCAGACTCTCAACCACTGCGCCACCAGGGAAGCCCAATGCTGGTTCTTTTCTTAATGGTGACCCTTCAAGAAAGCAGCAAAAAGATCTTTTACTTTGGCTAAAAAGTAAGCCAACAACTGACGTTCAAGGACCCTGAAGGAGTACAGCTCTGAAGGAATATATCTTCTTAATGTTCTTGTTTGTCTTAAATGAAAAGTGTTCGGCTTCATGTCTTCCCAAGGAAAGGTGTCTGCTAAGCTTTAATTTTACATGGGAAAATGATTGTTTTTTACTAATTGGAATAAATGGGAACTCTTTCTTCAATTCATTTATACTCAGGTGAAAACAAAGTGAGTCAATTTCCAGAAAGTACAAGGGCTTGCAGATTCTCCCAGTGCCCTTGAGTTCTGAGGTCAGGGTATGAAAAGGCTTTTCCATCAATTATCATTGCATTAGAGAATTATGTAGAGAAAAGTGTCCAGGTCCAGCTTTTAATCAGGAACAAGGTGTTTAGGGAAATTCTTTTGAGATTTCCAAAAAAAAAAAAAAAAAAAAGCTGAGAGGAGAGGTGAAGGCCAAGAGTGAATAGAAAGAGAAAAAGATGTTGATTCAACTGAACTTCAGTGCTGTTTAAAAGGTCACCAAGCAGAAGCAAGGTGCAAAGGAAATGGGAATAGTTTGTAGACTCAGCTAACACAATACCTGCTAATAGAAATAGGCACCGAAAGAATCCTGGCATTTGTGTGTGTGCTTCAGGGTAGTTTCTCTTTTTTTTTGGGGGGGGGTACATGGGCCTCTCACTGTTGTGGCCTCTCTGGACGCGCAGGCTCAGCAGCCATGGCTCACGGGCCAAGCTGCTCCGCGGCATGTGGGATCTTCCCGGACCCGGGCACGAACCCGTGTCCCCTGCATCGGCAGGCGGACTCTCAACCACTGTGCCCCCAGGGAAGCCCAGGGCAGTTTTTCTTGAAAGGAGGCAAAGGGAGGGACTTTGGGGCATTTTGTGATGTTCTCATGTTTCTGAGGAAGAGCATCTATTCTGTGGTTACCACTAGAATAGACGTGGCAAGTAAGTTTAAACTCATATGCAGATCTGAATATTTGGAACATTATCTCCCTGGAGGATTGTGTTGAGATAGATTCTGAGGATACATTCAGATTCAGTAGGAAAGGGTATCAGTTAGGGGTGAGTCATGAATGAATACATGAATGCTGTCCATGTGCCACCCATGAGACCAAAAGTCACAAATTGGTGGTCCATGGAACAAATGGGGACTGTAAGAGGTTCTTCTTGGCCCAGGTGGTCTTCTGAAAAAAAAATCTGAGCTAGACATTTAGAAGTACAGAGATTTCATTAGGAAAAAAAAAACCTTACAGTTTCAGTTTCTCTTAAAAATTGTTAACTCCAGCAATATTGGTTATTTCCACATGACAGTAGGATGGAGCTGGGCAGTGACTCAGTTTAAACATGGCCCCTACAGACACTGGGGTGTGTGACTACAGGTTAATTAGGTCTGCTCTGGGCTCAAGATCATGTGGCTGCAGATCAAGGAAGTGGCCAGTAGATGGCGATATAAATCAGAAAGGATTGAAATTTTAAGACCATCCCCGCCAAAGGGGCAGAGAAACGGGCAGGCAAGTGTGGCAAAGGCAGACGGTCATTGAGTAGGGTTTGTAAAAACAAGACCATGTCCCACAGCATTTCTAAAATAAGTGGGGAGGGCTTCCCTGGTGGCGCAGTGGTTGAGAGTCCGCCTGCCGATGCAGGGGACGCGGGTTCGTGCCCCGGTCCGGGAAGATCCCACATGCCGCAGAGCGGCTGGGCCCGTGAGCCATGGCCACTGAGCCTGCGCGACCGGAGCCTGTGCTCCGCAGCGGGAGAGGCCACGGCAGTGAGAGGCCCGCGAACCGCAAAAAAAAAAAAAAAGGAAAACTTAGCAGTGGTTATTTCTAGAGAATAAAATGATAGGGAACTTTTCTAATGCATATATTTCTACAATAAAAAAAATAAAATAAAATAAGTGGGGAATGCAGTCTTTTCTGGAGGGGTTGGCAGCCTGAAGTTCTACAAGGATGGAGCTGTGACTGGTAAAAACTGAATTCTGGAGAAATCTTTCTTGCTCTACTTATACTACTCTGGACATCACCTTTTATGGGTTGAAAAGTGAGATATTTCATCAAACTATTTTATTTAACAATTTTTTAATGGAATCAACAGTACAGACTAAACCACTCCTCTGAACTCCAGAGCTGCATGTTCAACTGTCTACACACCATCCTCACAGTGTCAAAAATACTTCAAACATACGTGTCCAAAATGAAACTTATTTCCTCCCCAAATCTGCTCCCTTCCGTCTATCTCAGGGAATAGCACTTCCCTCCATTCAGTTATGAAAAACAGGGACCCCTTGCTCACTACCTGCTTCCTTCCCAGTCTGGCCCAAACATTATAAAGCCCTGGTAATTCTGCCCCTGAATATCTGTTGACTCTGCCCCCTTCTCTTTGGCCCTACTGCTCTCAGAGTCCTCACTTCCATCACTTTTTGCAAAAAACAATGGCAAAGGCCTCCTCACTGGTCTCTCACACCCCTCTCACCCCACTTCAAACTTTTTTTCACGGCAACCATGGTCACCCTTATAAAACCCCAAATTGATCATGTCCCCTCCCTGCGTCACATAGTCCAGAGGCTTCCTACTGTTCTCAAGACCTAAGACCCACTTCTTTGCACACACACACATCCTCACAACGTCTTGGCATTTGCTTCTTACATGCCTCGTGTAGCTTGTCACCTTCCTTTCTCTTAGCAAATCCATCTTCATAGGAAAGCAGATCAGCCCAAAAAGGACTATGTGTTAACTTCATCTCTGATTTATACAACCAGCAGGTTTTTATTTTATTTATTTATTTATTTTTTGCAGAGGAGTAAATTTACTTTCCTTAGCTACTTAAAAAGGGATGTTACTATGTCTGTGGCTTTGAGCAGAGGTACTGGAGGGTTTCCAATTTGTACTATAATAACACACTTGGGGGCGTCATCCTGAAGAGCAGGAATCCAGCCTTTGTAGAAGTGAAGATACCAACTAGGATTTCAGATATCAAAGAAGCCTAGGTCCTGGCTGGCAATTATTCTTAATAAAGATTTGTTGATGCTGATGGTGTCAGAAACTGAATTGGACACGAGGCATACAATAATAATTTAGACATGGTTCCTATTCCTAAGTGGCATAAAATTTAGTGGAAGAGGACTAGAGAATTTTGGAGAATTAGACTTCAGAGAAGTGACACTTAATCTAGGTGTTGACAGATGATTAGGAGTTTTCTGAGGCAAAAAAATGTTTTCTCAGAAAGGAATTTTGAATGGAAGAAGGAGAAAGAAAAAACCACAGAGGCCCAAAGGAGTATTTGTTGATTAAATGATCAGTTGTTTGGAATAAGTAGAGCTTAGGACACACAGGGGCAAGTTTCTGGAGACGAACTTGGTGGGGTAGGCTGTGTTGAGAATGATGCTAAGAAATTTGGACCCGATATTAGATGCTAGGGAATGACTGAAAGTGTTAGGCAAAGGGGTAGCTTGATTAGACTTGTATTTTGGAAAGATAAAGTGGAAACTGTCTGGAGGGCAGATAGAGGTGGGGTGAGTCTGGACTCAGAGGGAACAGTTGATAGAAGATTCTGGATAGTTCAAGTGAGAGTGTGACAAGGGTCTGAATGTGGAGGGAGAGGATGGATTCAAGAGATATTTCAGGGAAACAATGGGCAGGACTTAGTGACCAAAAATAAAGAGCCCTGGTCCGGGAAGATCCCACATGCCGCGGAGCAACTAAGCCCATGCGCCACAACTACTGAGCCCGCACTCTAGAGCCCGCGAGCCACAACTACCGAAGCCCGCGCACCTAGAGCCTGTGCTCCGCAACAAGAGAGGCCACCGCAATGGGAAGCGGGTGCACCGCAATGAAGAGTAGCTCCTGCTCACCAAAACTAGAGAAAGCCGACACGCAGCAACGAAGACTCAACGCAGCCATAAATAAATAAATTTATTTTAAAAAAAAGAGCTCGGAAAGTAGACGATTTCAAGTTCACTTACTTGGTGGTTACTCTGTGCCAGCACTGTACTAAGCATGAGAGATTAAAAAAAAATAAGGAATGGTTCCCATGTTTCAGTAGCTGGAAGGAGAGGCAAGTATGATGATAAATGCATACAATGCAATGTCATGCATGTAATGATAGACATGTGTATAGAAATAGTACACGGGAGGCTGCCAAGAATGATTCTAAGTTTTCTAGCTCTGGTGACTTGGTGGATGTTGATGTGTCTTTGAATAGGAGAGGAAAAATGGAAGAGGTATAGGTTTCTAGAGGTCTTCAATGCATTGGTTTTGATGTTCACGAGGCAATTGGAACTTAAGATAGTCTAGCAATTGTCAGGCACAGTCTAGCTCACCTTGGATTTGCAAGAGTTACAGAAAAAGAAAGAAATAGTAGCTGTCTATAAAAAACACTGCTGGCATGATGTTTCTCCTTTTAAATGTTTTTGTTATGAATATAAAGAAAGAGAGAGACTATTAATTGCCTCTTTACTTCCCACAGTCCTGACTTAGGTTTAAAAAATTCTTCCTACACTAATTACAAGGGTTCTGTCTATTCACCCTGAAAACTTAGTTCATTGTTATTTTTTAAAATAGAAATAGCACCAAAGGCTAAACTCATTTTTATTTTGTAGGCAAGAGGATGATAGCCGAAGAGGGCCTCATAATCAGAGTTGCCTTCTAAAGGTCAGATGACCTATACTTTTACAGTGACCTATACCTGATATGGGTTCATCAGTAATTTACGGGTAGGTAGGGATTCATGCAAAATATTTCATAGTTTGCAAAGATTCATGAAACAGCCAAGTGTAATTACATTAACTTAACCAACTATCTGGAAACTAAGTTTAACAAAAGGTAGAAAAGAGGATAATACCAAAACTAACTTAAAGACTATTCTAAACTATGTAATTCTTCTTTCTTTTTTTTTTTGGATAGAAAAACTCTTCCAGGGAGCTCAAAGAATTTGGCCAATGCTGTTCCAGTTTTAACACTCATCTGGAGGCTGTAATATGCTAGTTCACCAGAGAGCAATCATAACATGATGTTAGGAATCAAGGATGACTTCTGTAGGTCTTCTGTGCAATAGTGGGAGAGATGTTTTAGGCATCACTGTGTTCAGGAGGAAAGAGTGTAACTTGGAAATGAGCATAAACAGAACCAGGACATCACTTGATGTGAGCATGAAAAGGGCATCTGAGGCCACCTGTGTTAGCAAGGAACAGTGGTTCTCAGTCTTTTGAATTTCACTGACATACTGAGCGCTGGGGTTTTGGGGGCAAGTGACCTTTTATTTTGCCAATACAAAGCCTGTTATCTACTATTACTCTAAGTTATGAAAGTTCATTAAAAAAATTTTATTGGCGTATAGTTGATTTACAGTGTTGTGTTAGTTTCAGGCGTACAGCAAAGTGAATCAGTTATATATATACATATATTCACTCTTTGTTTTTTTTTTTAAGATTCTTTTCCCATATAGGCCATTACAGAGTATTGAGTAGAGTTCCCTGTGCTATACAGCAGGTTCTTATTAGTTATCTATTTCATATATAGTACTGTGTATATATCAATCTCAATCTCCCAATTTATCCCCCACCCCCATCCCCTGGTAACCATAAGTTTGTTTTCTACATCCCTGACTCTACTTCTGTTTTGCAAATAAGTTCATTTGTACCCTTTTTTTAGATTCCACATATAAGTGATATCATACGATATTTGTCTTTCTGTGTCTGACTTACTTCACTCAGTATGACAATCTCTAGGTCCATCCATATTGCTGCAAATGTCATTATTTTGTTCTTTCTTTACCAGTGAGTGTCAGGACCTGCCCTGCTGTCCCGGGAGCGTGCGAATAACTCCTCCCAATAAAAAAAGAAAGGACTTTTTTTTTTTTTTTTTTTTTTTATTTAAGAAAGGACGTTTTTAACATCCAAGTGTTGGAAGGACATTGGGGCAGTGACTGCCCTGCATTCAGCACAAGCCACAGACGGACTACAGTTCCCAGCGTACCTTGCAGTTACATGGGCCCTGGGGATAGGGCGGAAGTGAGGCTCACGGCTCGCGGCCCTGGCCGGTAAAAACCCCGACAATCCTCCTCACTCTCATCCCCCACAATCCTCCTCACTCTCATCTCCCACAATCCTCCTCACTTTCATCCCCCACAGTCCTCCTCACTTTCATCCTCCACGTGTGGAGGCAGGTGCTAAGCTTCCCGCGAAAGACCGGGTTCCCGGGTAGTGGCTGAGTCACAGGGTAGCAGGAGCCGGAGTGCCCACAAGGCCATGTGGAAGGCCACTGTCAACCCGGAATATTTTCACTGGATTCTGAGTGAGCGAGTGTGGAGCCGTAACTCTGACTTCTGAGGAGGGGACAGTGGCCTGCAGTATGCTACTGAGATCTCTGGGAGCTTGGTGAGGCTCCTTCTGGGAAAGAGGAAGTAAACTGGAAACCGGAACCAACTGCTTCTAGAACTAGCAGCTGCCTCCAGGTAAGAAGTGGTGCTCAGGTGACATTGATGGGTGTAGCAAAACAAAGAAACCCACAAAAACATGAAAAAACAAGCAAAACCCTCAGACAAGCCCATGAAGGAGCACATCCCTTATTCCTCCTCCAGCCTTGCAGGCCCCTTGTGGGACCTCGTACTCTTAGAACCTTCAGGAAATAGCCATTAAAGCATAGTGTGGTTTGCTGAATTCCAGCTCCAGCATCATAAAGCTGAGTATGAAAGGTGGGTTTTGAGAAGAGATACAATAGCTTAATTACCAGCACAGTAAGAAGTATACTTTTATTGCAATAAACCAAGATATTTGTGACAGTAGCTAATCAAAACAGATCCCCAAAAGAAATTTAAATTGAACAAATTTAATTTCACAAAACGCCGTTTTTTTTCCTTTTCTTATTTCAGTAAGGATTTGGTGAAAATCCACCTCCTGATGCTGTTCTTGGGGAGGTGTGTGGAAGCCCTGGGGTTTTGAGGGCAAACCTTTTAATTTGCCAATACAAAACCTATCATGTGCTATTACTGTGATGGCTCCATCCTTTCCTCCAAGTGTTTGTTTCTGTTCTCAGATGTTCACAAAATCGTGGGTGTGAGTGTGGGTGTGGGAATGGAAGGATGAATTTTGGTTGGGGGCAAGAACAAGATGAAGTGATGGTTTAGTACCAGTTTCCTTTGGGCTCCTTGGATTGGGTTTAAATTCCTCTGGTTAGAGGAGTAGGAGTAAAAACTGACTTGTTTCTTGTGAGAAATCCTGTTGAGGGAGTGTGTTCATCAGTTAAAAAATAATCAAGTAAACAAGACCAGGGAGTCCATCAGCAATGGCATCTACAAGGAGAGATCTAGCTTTCAGTGGCTGGAACCAGGTGGGGTTCAGGACTGTGTAACCAACCTTATACTAAGGTGTTTAGCAGGGTAACAGGGAATCTGGGTCTCTTGTACTTTGGTCCAAGGGTACTTGGTATGGTAATGGGGCATCAGAGGAGAAGCTCAGACAGGAAGGGTCCAGGGATGTGTTGTGGTCCATGCGCGGTTGGAAGAAGAATTTCCAGACATGAAGTATTTTAGAAAAGAGTGAGTTTCTTGAGAACAAAGAGCAGAGTTACTGAGGGGCACTGCAAACACAGCGGGGTGACTTCCTGATAGACCAGGGAGAGCCCGACCCCCTTTGTGGACTAGTGGCCAACTTTTATAGCCTTAAGACAAAGAAAATTCCTGCTGGCAGGATGGCATTAGGTGATTGGTCAGGATGCTACAAGGTTACTACATGCTGAATATTTTACCTAATATGGAGTCGGGGCGCTGTCCGGTTTAGATTAGGAGAGCCCATGGCAACAGTTGCTATGGGGGCTTGGTTAATTCCGGGGTTTTTGTCCTGTGTCCTTGACGTAGGGTGTCCTTGATGTACGGCTCCGCAGGATGCTGTGTGTCCTGAGGTTCGAGGATTGTCCTGGGAACTGGGCAGTGTAGGAGCCTCAAGCAGCTCCAGGGAAGCCTGGCGGCTGTGGTTGGACACTGCTTCCCGGGATTGGAAACCTTACTTAACTCAGCATGATGATGTCTATAGTCCCAATAGCTTTCTTCCTTGTAATCATGGCCTGCTGGGGTTTCCAGAGTCACCTACAAAAATACAAAGAAAAAGGCATTTCGTTATAACTGGCAATTCTATTATCATCAGGAAGTCAAGGAGAGAGAGCAGCTTGATGTCTCAAGCTTCGGAGCCAGGTGGGTAGCACCCACAGGAGGGAAGACTCTTCATGTGAAAACTTGTGACAACCACAGATAGCACCTGCAGCCTGCTACTGCCTCGGGCCTTCCACAGGCCGGACCTGCATCACACTTCTGAGTATCAGATCGCCTAACTCATACATACCGCAGGGAAACATGCAGGATTGTCAGGCTGTCTTAGCAGAGCTGTCTGCACTAACAGAAGGCATAAGGCATTTGTCTGAAGACTTGTAGGGCCATGAAATAACTCTGCCTCGTAACTACCAAATCCCAAGTAGAGGAAAGGCTATGGATGCAATTTCAAGATTGTCCCCAAATTGCTTTATGGTGTCAGTTGTTCCTACTCACTTTATGGTTTCTGTCATTCTGTTGCACTCCTCAGCCCTCACACTCAAGGTGCCTGTCAGTCATGACCCACTTCCATGATTCTGTGGAAGCAGGGTGACACAGAGGTTAGGAGTCCTGGGTTGTGACATTTGGACTTAGGCTCTTTAAGCCTCAGCTTTCTTGCCTGGAGAATGAATTTCATAAGAGTCTGTCTCTTATAGGGTTGTTAGTGAAACGATGCATGCAAATGGCCACATAGTAAGCGTTGGACAAATATGAACTGTTATTATCACATTCTCATCGCCCATACTGGAGTGTATGCTCCATGAGGACAAGAGATACTCTTAATTATCACCAGGTCATCACCCAGTCTGTAGCACAGAACAAGTAACCAGTGATAGTTCAGTGATGTGCTTACCTGGACCATTTCAGGCCATACCTGTCTCTAAGCTCTCTCCTAAAAGCTGGAGATCTGGAGGCCTCTCTTCCATGACGGTAGCATACATTATAAAATAAAAGTTGTGAAAATGAAACCTAACATTTTAGTACAACATAATATTTCTTAGTGTATACTGCTAGTACATTATGCTGAACTACTTACTGTTTTTAAGGATCACCAATGTTTTTAATCTTAGCAATACTACAGTTGTCTTAACCTGTATGTGAACAAGAGCCACTTGACTTGCTTGTTACAATGCAGACTCCTGGGCTCTATCCCTGGAGGTTTTGGTTCATAGGTCTGAAGTTCTGTTTTTTTTTTTTTTTTTTTTTTGCGGTATGCGGGGCTCTCACTGCTGCGGCTTCTCCCATTGCGGAGCACAGGCTGCAGACACGCAGGCTCAGCGGCCACGGCTCACGGGCCTAGCCGCTCCGCGGCACGTGGGATCTTCCTCTACCGGGGCACAAATCCGCATCCCCTGCATCGGCAGGCGGACTCTCAACCACTGCACCACCAGGGAAGCCCTGAAGTTCTGTTTTTAAAAAGCTCTTCAGGTATATCTGCCGTAGGAGGGTCTTGGACTAAACTTTGAGAAATACCTCTCAGTTCACTAACTTACAAGCTGAATTGTGCCTCTGAAAAGCCATCTCCCATCATCAGTTGGACCACTAGAGTCACTGTGGGAACAAGGGGTTGAACATCCACAGTGAGCGTGGGCAGAGCTGAGGAAGTGAAAGTCTGGCAGGGGAGGTTGGAGAACCAGAGAAACAGTCACTGAACATGATAGCCTGAAGCACTGGTCCAGGCGAGCAGGCCACGGCTTGGAGGAAATCCCACAACCTGTGGGTGGCCATCTGCCCACGGGGACCTGCAGAGGGGGCTGCTAGAGAAATCTGGGGCAGCTGCTGGCTCTGGAGATTGGCTTGGGGCCGCTCTTGTTTGGTGGGTCCTCATTAGAAAGAGCAGCTGGAGGCTGGATCCCATCAGTCCCGCCTACATCCGTCGCATCTTCCCGCTGTGACCTGAGAATATGACTTCATTTCTTCCATAAGTTCCTCTTTTTGACTACTCTAACCCACATCTGTACAGGGAAGAGGCTCCTGGAGAACAAAGTTTCCAGCTGTAGTCAAACGGACACAGAACACTGACACATCTAAATGTGCTAATGTGCTAAAAATCACACATCCATCCTCTCCATCCTGCTGCCCCAGGTCTCTGAGTGCTGGCCTTCACCCCAGCTCTTGAGTTCCTGTGTATCTCAACTGCACGGTGGAGAGGATTCCAACCTCTTTATCAGGGAGAAGTTGCAGATCTGAGTATATTTGGCATGTCGGAAGAACCTGCACTCTGAGCTGCAGCCTGGAGCCAGCCTGCGGCCTTAAAGAAATAAAAGATGATAGATGTAGACATAACATGAATGAAAGATGTTTAGATTCATATCATTAGGAAAATTAGCATTTCGGTGCTCAGCTAATCATACACGCAAACAGAAAATCATATATGTTAGGTCTATCTCAAGACAGACATCCCAAGCAGCCTCAAAAATGGTCTCTCCAGGGCTGGTGGAATCCTGTTTGCCGGGCAAAGGTGGAGGATGCCTTTAGAAGGAGGAATCACGGCCCCTAAAATCTCAGGTCGTAATCCCTGGCACCTGTAAATGTTACCTTATGGTTCCACATGGAATATATTATAAAAATTTGTAATTTTTGAAGTATTTGTAAACTATTTTACAAATGGAAAATGGGTCTTTGCAGATGTGGTAAAGTTAAGGATCTTGAGATGGGAGCTTATCCTGGATTACTGGGTGGGCTCTAACTGCCATCGTAAGTGTCCTTGTTAGAGAGAGGCAGAGGGAGATCTGACACAGAGACAGAAAGGGGGGAGGGAGAGACTAGAGTGATGCAGCCACAAATCCAGGAATGCCAGCAGCCACCATAAGCTGAAGAGACAAGGGGCAGGTTATCCCTTAGAGCCTCGGCGGGAACACTGCCCTGCTGACACCTTGATTTTAGCCCAGTGACACTGACTTTGGAATTCTGGCCTCCAGTACTGTGAGAGAATACATTTATGTTATTTTTAAGCCACCAAGTTTGGGGTGATTTCTACAGCAGCCACAGGAAACTGATATAATATCCCTTTTCCAGCTCATCTTCCCCTCCACTGCCCATTTGCAGGGGAGCTCCCTGCTGGCAGGAATAGTGGGGCTGGTGGTGGCAGGGGGAGGGTGAGACTTCTTGAGGCCATTGCAGGGGAAAGTTGGCTTTCTGGCACTTTACAATACAAGGTAAAGCTTTGAACTTATTTCTTTTGTAGAGGCAAGTTTTATAGGTAGTGTTCTCCACTATATTAGAAAAACCTTTCTGTTCAGTATTAAACCAAGTGTCCTTCAGTCCTCCAGTCCTAGGCTGTTTCTTTACTGGATAAATAGAATAACTCAAGCCCTTGTCTTGCATAGTTGCAGGACATGGTGCCCTCTGGAGTTTTAGGAGTGGTTCCTTGTCACCTCCCTCTGAACAGTCAGTGATGGCTCTGTTCATCTTCCATTGCTGTCTAATATCTCCTTCTGCAGGCTGCTGTCATCTTTTGTGCTTCTGGGTAAGAACCACAATCCTTCCTTCATTTCCATGGCATTTGACCAAGAATGAGGGGAAGTTTCATCCTTTTTGATAGTATTACTGCCCACATCTTCTGGGACCTTGGATTAGTTTCCTAGGACTGCCATAACAAAGTACCACAGACTGGGTGGCTTAAACAATAGAAATTTATTAAAGGTCTAGAAACTAGAAGTCTGAGATCAAGGTGTCAGCAGGGTTGGTTTCTTCTGAGGCCTCTCTCCTTGGCTTGTAAATGGCCGTCTTCTTGCTGAGTCTTCACATGGTCTTCCCTCTCTGTCTATGTCTTCGTTTCCTTTTCACCAGTCATATTGGATTAGGGCTCACCCTAATGACCCCATTTTAACTCAGATACCTCCTTAAAGACCATCTCTCCAAATACAGTCACATTCTGGGGTCCTGGGGGTTAGGGCTTCAACATATGAATTTTTGGGGGGACACAATTCAGTCCATAATATAGCGTAACTTCCTGTACTGAGGTAATTCTTATGAAGGGCTTAGTATGGTGCTGGGCACACATAGTAAGCACTATATAAACAGAGTTACTTAATAATAGCACAGTTATTTCTGTTCTCTCATGCATCCACAAAACCATCATAATTATACATATACATACTGTGTCCATTATACATGTATAAATACAAATACACACACATTTCTATGGTATCTTCCTTGGTAAATTTTTTGTGATTTCGTTCAGGTAATATTTCTGGGTGGTTTGCTTTCCAATTCTCAGAATCCTTGGTGATATCTAAAATATAGGGCAAACCCTCTTAATTTTCATTCATTCATTCAACAAAACCTTATTGAGGATGCTGTGCTGGCCTCTGGGTTATAATGTTGACTAAGATTGTGAAGTCACAATTCAGTTTAAACGTCATAGTGAGGCAAGTACAATGTACCAGGGGGAGCTGCAGGAAGGGCCCTGTGATAGAGAAAGCTTGTTCACAAATTCTTTGACTTCTATATCGTCTCCCCTTGAATCTGGACTGGTTCTGAGACTGTGCCTGCTATCAGAATATGGAAAAAGTGATGCCTCACCCAAGCTTTAAAGAGGTAGCAACATCCTCTCTTGGAATGCCTGCTCTAGTGGAAGCCAGCCGCCAGGTAATGGGTCCACTGTCCTGAGACTGCCACGCTGTGAGGAAGCCCAGGATAGCTAGGTGGAGAGCCTGTGGGAAGAGGGAGACCCATGAGCTCTGGTTATCCAGCCATTCCAGCCAGGTGCCAACATCTGAGTGAAGAAGCCATCTCAGATACTTCAACCCCAGCTTGTATAACATAGAGAAGAACCTAGGAATTCAACTGGAATTCAGAACCCAGGCCTCAGACATGTGACCCCAGGCAAGTTGTCCTAGTCAATTCCAGTTATTCAAGCCATCCTATAGCCATTCCAGCTCTGGTGTGTACAGAGTCCCAACTTGCAAAATGGTGAACTTTATAAAATGGTGGCTATTGTACTAAGTTTGGGAATGCTCTGTTAGGTAGCAGAAGGTAACTGGAACAGGGCCCTAAATTAGACCTGGAGGATAATTAAGAAATCCTTTATATCACAAGTCCAACATTAAAACACAGAGCACATAAAGACACAGAATTCTCAGACAACGACTGTCTGCAAACTCCATTGTCTTCTGTCCCGTGTGAAGGCTGTAGGTGAGGCCTCTTCAGGCCTCAGGCTTCCAGGCCTTGCTCTGTTGATGAACTCCATGGAAGGTGCTGATTTTGATCCTTATATAAAAGTGCTACCTGTATGGGGCCCACTGGTCTCCTGAGGGCTGGGACTGCAGTTTTCTACGGTGGCCACCCTCCAACGGCTCCCCGGGTCATTACTGCAGGATGCTTATTCAGCCTTTCCTCCACCCATGGTTCCGTGCCATGGAATGCTACCTGATTTTGCTACCTAATCTGCTTTGCCAGAGATCCTGCCCTTCTCTCGTCTCACTAATTATTTTTTTCTGTCCAAAGTTACCTTTTTGCATTCCTGGGTCCAAAGATCCCTTGAGCCTTTATTCCTCCAACTCTCCATCATGTTACATGGCAGAAAAGCAGCATAGTAGAGAGAGATTCAGGGTGCAGGCCCTGGAGTCAGACTGCCTGTGTTTGAAGTCTGATTCTACCTCTTACAATGTAACCTTGCAGCTTCTGTGCTTCCATTTCCTCAACTACAAAGTGAGGGAAATGGTAGTGCCTGCCTCACAGGGTCAGTGTGAGGATATAAGAGATCACTCCTGTTAAATGCACAGAACAGTGCTTGCATGTAGCAAATGTCCAGTAAATGTTGTTGACTTTTATTATTCATAATATGCATCTTGTAGTATGGTACTCACCTGCCTGTTTTTGGGTCTCACTAGATTCTAAATTCCTTGAGGACAGGTGGTGTCTTGAGCACTCTCACCTCCCTGATGCCCTGTACAATGTGTGATGTGTTAGACATTCAGTAACTGCTTCTTGGATGAGTCAGTGCCACAAAAACAACCGAAAGACAGTGTTCTATCAGTGGAAGGTCAATGATATCTTCATAGGAGAAAGGCAGCAAAAGTTGGACAGCAGCTTGACTTTGTAGAACATACTCTGTATCCTTCCAAGAAACAATAGGACACAAAGTTGATTGGGTGGATACATGTGAAACAACCGTATTCTTCTGTGTGGTTTGCATATATGGTTTACCATTATTGCTGTGTGCTTAAGGTGCTTGAGAATGGAAAACAGTAACGATCGGGTACCTGAAGAAATTGGGGTGTAGGAATCTTGACCCTGAAACACCTTGATTATTTGTGGAGTGGCTGCATAGATGAATGGAGAACTATTTAGTTATACATGGGATCCACTTGGTTTAAGAAAGGATTTAAAGTGGTATACAGAGACCCATATAATAATTCAATAAGATAAAGTGAAGTGGGGGAATTTGAGTCCTAAGAAAACGTAGGTTAAAAGCTAGATGAAGCTGGGAGTGACGTTTCTTCCCGAAATGCTTGCTGTGCTGTCCTATACGTTCTCTAGAGGTGGGTTACAAATTTGAAGCTGCACTTTCTACTGGATTTTATGTGAAAAACATAATACAACCAATTACATGAGTCACGCTCTGGAATAATAATGCTAACAGCTAGCATTTATCAAGTGCTTACTTGGTACCAGCTGCGTCTCTAAGTGCTTTGCGTGCATTAACTCTTAATCCTCATGTTGATCCTAGAAGGTAGGTACTTAGCCCCAGTCACGCAGCTGATTCACAGTTTTGAAACAAGGCATCTTGACTCCGTGCTTTTAAAACCTACCTTGTTTAAAACAAGAATAGCTAGATCTCATATTAAGAACTTGGAAGACATTTTTCTGGTTGGTTCTTGAATTTTTGTGGGACTGTCATCTGAGAAATAGAGGAGACCGTCCAATCAGAAAAGGAAATTGATTGCATGCCCAGCTAAGGCAGTTCTCAAAGCTGACCCCAGATTAGCAGCATCAGCCTCACCTGGGCACTTGCGAGAAATGGGAATTCTTGGTCCTCTTCTCAGGTCTGTTGCATCAGAAGCTCTAGGGGTGGGGCTCAGAAGTGAGCATTTTAACAAGGTTTCCAGGAGCTCCTGATACGCCCTCAAGTTTGAGAACTCCTGCTCTAAGGGGAAATAAGCCTGTGGTATAGAAGATGTCTGGCTTCTTATGACCTTGGTGAAGAGCTTCAGGAGGCAGAATGGCTCATGAAAGCATCTTGTCAGCCTCGGAGACCAGACGGATTGGACTCCTATACTCACTATTCTAGAAAACTAGGAGATACTGTAAAAACCAGTGACAATGTTTCTGACTAATCCATCAGGTCAGAGGGAAAAAAATGCAATAATCATACTAATACCTCCTCATACAAGCCAGCAATGCAGTTTGACAAAGTGCTTTCCTTATATTTTCTCATAAGAGTCTCACAACACCAATGTGAATTAGAAATTCTAATATTGAGATTTTACTGGTGAAGAATTAGGGGCTCGGGCTCGGGGAATTTGCTTTTCTCAAGGTCATGTGACTGATACATCTCAGGGCTGGAACTTGAGTCTAATTTCTTCTACCTCTGACTGTTTCTCAACACTTCCCTCTTCTCTCCACCTCCAGCCCTGCCCAGTGTCTTTCACCTGGGCTATTACAGTGACTTCCTTGCTCGTGTCCCTGCGTTTACTCTTATCCCTCTCCAATCTATTCTTAAGTCATTCATTTAACATTTTTTTGGTGGGGGGGCACTGGGGAGTTGGCATCTTTTGTGTGCCAGGTATTCAGTGCTGAATTAGAGCCGTGATCAAAGTCATGGAGCTGGTACTCACAGAGCTGGCATGGCAGCAACAGGGATCCTCTTAGAATTTTAATACAGATCATATTGCTTTTTTAAGAAAATATTTTATTGAAGTATAGTTGATTTACAATGTTGTGTTAATTTCTGCTGTATAGCAAAGTGATCAGTTATACGTATATACACATTCTTTTTCATATTCTTTTCCGATACGGTTTATCACAGGATTTTGAACATAGTTCCCTGTGCTGTACAGTAGGGCCTTGTTGTTTATCCATTCCATATATCATAGTTTGCATCTGCTAACTCCCAACCCATCCCTCTCCTACCCCTCTGCCCCCTGGCAACCACAGTCTGTTATCTGTGTCTGTGAGTCTGTTTCTGCTTTGTAGATATGTTCATTTTTGTCACATTTTAGATTCCACATATAAGTGATATCGTATGGTGTTTGTCTTTCTCTTTCTGACTTGATTCACTTAGTATGATGATCTCTAGTTGCATCCATGTTGCTGAAAATGGCATTATTTCATTCTTTTTTATGGCTGAGTAATATTCCACTGTATATATGTACCACATCTTCTTTATCCATTCATCTGTCGATGGACACTTAGGTTGCTTCCATGGCTATTGTGAATAGTGCTGCTGTGAGCATAGGGTGCATGTATCTTCTTTTCATTATAGTTTTCTCCAGATATATGCCCAGGAGTGGGATTTCTGGATCATATGGCAACTCTATTTTTAGTTTTTTGAGGAACCTCCATACTGGTACCTCACTGTAGTTTTGATTTACATTTCTCTAATAATTAGGGATGTTCAACATCTCTTCATGTGCCTCTTGGCTATCTGTATAGATCATGTTGCTTTTGTGTTTGAAATTGTTTAAGGCCTTCCCATTATACTTAGAACACAATTCAGATACCATGCCATGGCCAACGGCCTTCCTCCTGTGTCCCTGTCCTCTCTCTGGTCTAATCTTCAGCTCTCCCTCTTGCTCCCCAAGCTCCAGCCACACTGGCTGACTCTCAGCTCCTGGAACACTCCAAGGATTTCCCCAACTCTGGATCTTTGAACATCCCTTTCCACTGCCTGGATTGCTCTTCTCCTTGGTCCTTGCATATCCAAACTCTTCTCATCATTTAGGTCTTAAACTAAATGCCACCTCTTCAGAGAGGCCTTTCCCATCTGTCGTAGGTTGGTTGGGCTTCTATAACAAAATACCACAGACTGGGAAGCTTATAGTCAACAGAAATTTATTTCTTAAAATGCTGGAGGCTAGAAGTCTGAGATCCGGGTGCCAGTATGGTCTGGAGAGGGTCCTCTTCCTGGTTCATAGCTGACTCCTTCATACTGTGTCCTGACATGGCGGAAGGGATGAGAGATCTCTGGGGGGGTCTCTTTTATAAGAACACTAATCCCATGTACGAGGGCTCCACCCTCATGACCTCCTCCCCAAAGCCCCACTTTCTGATACCATCATATTGGGTACAGGATTTCAACATATGAATTTTGGGGAGACACAAACATTTAGACCGTAGCACCGTCCAACATGAAATATTCAAGACAGCTTCTTTCCTCAGTTGTTGTCACCTGGCTGGAAGAGCTGAATAACCAGAGCTCACTGGGCCTCTTCCCATAGCCTCTCCACACAGCCAACTTGAGCTTTCTCACAGCATGGCAGCCTCAGGGACAGTCAGACCCATTACATGGCAGCTGGCTTTCCCTAGAGCATGCATTCTAGAGAAGACACTGCTACTCTTCAAAGGCTGGGTGAAGCATCACTTTTGTCATATTCTGCTGGTCAACACAGTCTCAGAACCAGACCAGATTGAAGGGAAGAGGACACAGACATCTCTCAGTGAGTGGGGGGCAATGTCAAAGAATTTGTGGACAAGCTTATTCTATCACAGGCTTCACCATGATATTTAAACTGAACTGTAATTGCACAGTCTTAGTCAACATTATAACCCTAGAGGGCAACACTGCACTCTCGAAACATTTTTGTTGAATGAATGAATGAAAATTAAGAGGGTTTGCCTTACATTTTAGATATCCGCAAGGATTCCAGGAGACAGGAAACAGGACACAAAGCTCCATGAAGGACCACGTCTGTCTTGTTCACTCTTGCTTCCTCTGCAGGTGGCAGAGGAATATTTTAGGTTTTGCATGGCTATTTGTTTAATGAATGAGTGAATGCATGCATGAGCCTAGTTCCACTGCCCTTCCAGTGGCACCAGAGTCGATTGTTTGTCTTCGAACCTCAAGCCTTTTTTTCTGCATCTGCTGCAGAGCCACCTCCATCTTTGTCTTCTTAAACCTCAAGCCCCAGGGACTCAATAGAGTCACTGCCCGCCCCCCCCCACCCCGGCACCATACACCGTACTTCACACACGAATCCTACGATCCTTGAAGCAGGAGTAGAATACTGTGAGTTTTAGAATTCATTCAGCTCAGTAGAAAGTGTCTTCAAAACTAAGAGGCCTCTCAGCTATAATATTTAGACTTTTGGAGCTTATTCAGCCTTTTCTTATATGGGTACATTGGAAAACAGGAAGTTGGAGCAGGATGTGGGAAAAGCTGTATATACGTGAGGTTCTTCTCTCTGTGCCCAGAAGAAATGCAAAGGGGGACTATGTGAACATCATAGGAGTTACTGAGAGGCTCAGAATTAGAGTCAATTCCTGTCATGGTATTTTGCTTTTCAGCTCAACAAGATGATTTATTGTTGAGGCTTTTTACTCTGGTGAGTTTACTTTGAGTACTTTGGATTCAGAGTTTGCTTACAGGGGACCAAGTCAATTGCCTGTAAAGTAAAGGATTCCTCTGAATCTTTATCTTTGGTTTAAACTTCCCTTCTGAGCTTCGGACCTTTATATTAGACTGCCAACCATAGATCTCACTGGATATCCCACAGCTATTTCAAACTGCACTTGCCCAAAATGGAATTTATTTTCTGTTCCCAGAAATGAGTTCTTCTTTCTGTAGATCCCATCAGGATCAAAGGCACCACCCTCCAAGCAGTCAGTCTTGACCTGTGGACACCATCCTCCAAGCTTCCCTAATATTGATGGTAATAGATAATGGGTAATGTTAGCTTCCTATTGCCAGGTACTGTGCTAAGTGTTTTGTGTGCTTTAACTCTCTTAGTCATCACGTTGCCTGCGACTCAGATGATGTTGTTCTCTCCATTTTACAGACAGGGAAACTGAGGTGATTGCAAAAGTATCCAAACATCCCTCTTGCCTCCTATACCTCTCCATCCTACCACATGGCAGCCTGACTCATCTTTTAAACATGCAGATCTGATTGTGTCATTCCCTTCCTTAACAAGCTTCACTGGCTCCCCACCATCCTCAGAATACAGCCCAAATCCCTTAGTCAGGAGCACCGGGCCCTTCATGACCTGGTCACTGAGCTCCCATCCATTCCTAGCTGTTCCTACCTGCCTTCCTCCCCCATGTGCTAGCCATGCTGGATACTTGCAATCTCTTGAAATACGTGTAGTTTTCCTAGGCTCATTTGATTCTTCACTCATTCTACAAATACTTTCGGGGAGCCCACCTTGTGCCACGCCTCTCCTAGGCACTGGTGATGCAGGTGTGAACAAAACAGATCAAACCCCTGCGCTCGTAGTTAGACAATACACAGGTGAATAGCTAATACATGTATAATATCATAATCCTGAGTGCTATGTAGAGAAATAAAGTAGGGCAACGGGCTAGAGAGTGATAGGAGGGCGCTAGTGTATGTAGGACTGTCTAAGAAGGCACTTTGCAAGGCGTTTGCAAAGGAGCTTGCCTGGAAGGTTTGAAGAACATCAAGAAGGTCAGTGTGGCTGAAATGGTGAACACTGAAGGAGGGAAGTCTCTGATACAGCATGCATCCGTCATGTAAGGTCCCCAGACCGCGGCAAGGACTTTGGATTTTATTCCAGGTGTGATAGGAAGCTGCTGGAAGTTTGAGGTCAGGGAGAGATGGAATCTGACATTTTAAAAGGATCATGAGGACAGTTGTGTGACTGCCAGGCGGCCCACAGTGGGGCCAGAGTGGAAGCAGGGGGAACACAGGAGGCTCTCGTGTATCTAGTTCCCATTTCAGGGATGCTCATTCCCCAGCCCCCTCTCCACCTTTGTCTGGTGACAACTGTCCAGTTTTCTATACTCATCTCAAGGGTATCCCTACACAAAAAACATTCCTCAGTTCTCCTCTTCTCCACCCTCCTGACACAGAATCGTATCTTTCTTTCGCAGTGCTGAATTTCACTATTTTGCAGTTATTTATGTGTATGTCTAACTTTCCTAACAGGCTGTGAACTCCTTACGGGAAGAACCTATTTTTACTTTTCCTTGTGTTTCTAGACCCCTGTCATGGCACCTGATACTTGATAGCACTCAAAAAGGTTTGATGAAGAAATGAACAGCTTGTTTGGCTAACACTAAACATTCAAAGCTTATTTGATTGAACAAAGGGAAGCTTTACCTAATTTTGTTCAGTCAAAATGGGCTGCGTCCATATAGGCTAGCTTTAGCATATAATGAGCACAGATTTCAGAAATGGTTGTACAAACTGGATTTGTGGGGTCATGGAGCAGTCCCTTTGATTACAGTGCCATCTGTTGGAAAGAGCTCAAGGCTGTTAGCTCACTTAGCCAACCTTCGTGCACAGTTTCCATCACCTCTCGCAGTGGGCTGAAATGCAGCCAGTATCAGACAAACAGAACCAGAAATCACACATTTTTGTTTCAGGTTTTCAAGTACTTCTGCAAAACTCGCTTCAGCTTCCTGAGGGTGGAGGATGTGACTTATGGCTCCTCAGAATACTCATCTGTCGAATGGCCTTCAGTTGGCTTTGTGCCTCACCTAAAATAAACCTAATATAAGAAAATCTTTTTTTTTAATACGAATGACTGAAAGCTGATTTATTTGATGAATGAATTAAATCATTATAGGATTCCTTTAACTAACAAGGTTCTTTAATGCATTTAAAATGATGCAGTTTGTTAAAAAAAACCCAAACATTTATGTGCAACCTCTAAGTGTCCTTCAGCAATTAGATTTCAGCAATTCTAACTCCGACAGTTTCCATCAACAGTAGTTACTGGGTACCCGTGCTGCGGGAAGCACAAAAGAGTAGAAAAGACCAGATTCTGGCTCTCAGTCTAGTCCTGCAGTGTCTGAAATGTAGCCCCTAGTCATATGTGGCTGTTGAGCTCTTGAAATGTGGCTAATGCAGCTGAAGAATGTAATTTTAAATTAAATTCAATTATAATTAATTAAAATGTAAAATACTGATACTTGATTCAGCTACTCGAAAAGATGTAAGTATGTGTGGAACAACTTGGGTACATGGATTTGCTCTTTCAGCTATAAATTTTATGAACCCTAAGTACAGATCAAGTATGTCTGATGAAAATTTAGTGTACCGATTAAAATGTATTTTATAAACACTGATTTTGAAGACATTAGTACGAAAGGATGTAAAATTTCTCATTATTGCTTTTTATATTGATGACGTGGAGATAATGGATGCATTACGTTAAAATATGTTAAATTGATTTCACCAGTTTACTTTACTTTTTGAATGTGACTATTCTAAACTGCATACGTGGTTCATGTTATATTTCTAGTGAACAGCGCTGACAGTCTGTGCTAGGGATGCCTGCTACCTCTACCACACATATCCTGTTCTATGTGAAACCACACAGCCTAAATGGGGCAACCCAATGCACTGGTAACCCTGGCTTATGATCTCACTTAATTACGCAAGGGTTGAACAGCCAGGGTAAAGAACCAAGTTTTATTATTTGATTACTTGTGTGGTTCCTGATGTAGACTCTGTCTTTATGGATATAAAAAAACATCCGAAATGCTCCACCACCCCTCTTCCCTCTTTTTTTTTTTAACATCTTTATTGGAGTATAATTTCTTTACAATGGTGTGCTAGTTTCTGCTTTATAACAAAGTGAATCAGCTATACATATACATATAACCCCATATCTCTTCCTCTTGCGTTTCCCTCCCACCCTCCCTATCCCACCCCTCTAGGTGGTCACAGAGCACCAAACTGATATCCCTGTGCTATGTGGCTGCTTCCCACTAGCTATCTGTTTTACGTTTGGTAGTGTATATATGTCCATGCCACTCTCTCACTTCATGCCAGCTTACCCTTCCCCCTCCCAGTGTCCTCAAGTCCTTTCTCTACATCTGCATCTTTATTCCTGTCCTGCCCCTAGGTTCTTCAGGACCTTTTTTTTTTTTTTTAGATTCCATATATATGTGTTAGAATAAAGTATTTGTTTTTCTGTTTCTGACTTACTTCACTCTGTATGACAGACTCTATGTCCATCCACCTCACTACAAATAACTCAATTTGGTTTCTTTTTATGGCTCAGTAAAAATATTCCATTGTATATATTTGCCACATCTTCTTTATCCATTCATCTGTCGATGGACACTTAGGTTGCCCCTATGTCCTGGCTATTGTAAATAGAGCTGCAATGAACATTGTGGTACATGACTCTTTTTGAATTATGGTTTTCTCAGGGTATATGCCCAGTGGTGGGATTGCTGGGTCGTATGGTAGTTCTATTTTTAGATTTTTAAGGAACCTCCATACTGTTCTCCATAGTGGCTGTATCAATTTACATTGCCACCAACAGTGCAGGAGGGTTCCCTTATCTCCACACCCTCTCCAACATTTATTGTTTGTAGATTTTTTGATGATAGCCATTCTGACCAGTGTGAGGTGATACCTCATTGTAGTTTTGATTTGCATTTCTCTAATGATTAGTGATGTTGAGCATCCTTTCCTGTGTTTGTTGGTGATCTGCATATCTTCTTTGGAGAAATGTCTATTTAGGTCGTCTGCCCATTTTTGGATTGGTTGTTTGTGTTTTGATATTGAGCTGCATGAGCTGCTTGTGTATTTTGGAGATTAATCCTTTGTTGCTTCATTTGCAAATATTTTCTCCCATTCGGAGGGGTGTCTTTTTGTCTTGTTTATGGTTTCCTTTGCTGTACAAAAGCTTTTAAGTTTCATTAGGCCCCATTTGTTTATTTTTGTTTTTATTTCCATTTCTCTAGGGGGTGGGTCAAAAAGGATATTGCTGTGATTTAAGTCATAGAGTATTCTGCCTATGTTTTCCTCTAAGAGTTTTATAGTGTCTGGCCTTACATTTAGGTCTTTAATCCTTTTTAAGTTTATTTTTGTGTATGGTGTTAGGAAGTGTTCTAATTTCATTCTTTTACATATAGCTGTCCAGTTTTCCCAGCACCACTCGCTGAAGAGGCTGTCTTTTCTCCATTGTATATTCTTGCCGCCTTTGTCAAAAATAGGGTGACCATATGTGCGTGGGTTTATCTCTGGGCTTTCTATCCTGTTCCATTGATCTCTGTTTCTGTTTTTGTGCCAGTTCCATACTGTCTTGATTACTGTAGCTTTGCATATAGTCTGAAGTCCAGGAGCCTGATTCCTCCAGCTCTGTTTTTCTTTCTCAAGATTGCTTTGGCTAGTTGGGGTCTTCTGTGTTTCCATACGAATTGTGAAATTTTTTGTTTTAGTTCTGTGAAAAATGCTATTGGTAGTTTGATAGGGATTGCATTGAATCTGTAGATTGCTTTGGGTAGTAGAGTCATTTTCACAATGTTGATTCTTCCAATCCAAGAACATGGTATATCTCTCCATCTGTTGGTATCATCTTTAATTTCTTTTATCAGTGTCTTATTTTTTCTGCATACAGGTCTTTTGTCTCCTTAGGTAGGTTTATTCCTAGGTATTTTATTCTTTTTGTTGCAGTGGTAAATGGGAGTATTTCCTTAATTTCTCTTTCTGATTTTTCGTTGTTAGTGTATAGGAATGCAAGAGATTTCTGTGCATTAATTTTGTATCCTGCTACTTTACCACATTCATTGATTAGCTCTGGTAGTTTTCTGGTAACATCTTTAGGATTCTCTATGTATAGTATCATGTCCTCTGCAAACACTGACAGCTTTACTTCTTTTCTGATTCAGATTCCTTTAATTTCTTTTTCTTCTCTGATTGCTGTGGCTAAAACTTCCAAAACTATGCTAAATAATGGTGGTGAGAGTGGACAACCTGTCTTTTTCCTGATCTTAGAGGAAATGGTTTCAGTTTTTCACCTTTGAGAACGATGTTGGCTGTGGGTTTTTCATATATGGTCTTTATTATGTTGAGGTAAGTTCCCTCTATGCCTACTTTCTGGAGGGTTTTTATCATAAATGGGTGTTGAATTTTGTCAAAAGCTTTTTCTGCATCTATTGAGATGACCATATGGTTTTTCTCCTTCAGTTTCTTAATATGGTTTATCACATTGATTGATTTGCGTTTATTGAAGACTGCATTCCTGGGATAAACCCCTTTTGATCATAGTGTATGATCCTTTTAATGTTCTGTTGGATTCTGTCTGCTAGTATTTTGTTGAGGATTTTTGCATCTATGTTCATCAGTGATATTGGCCTGTAGTTTTCTTTTCTGTGTGACGTCTTTGTCTGGTATTGGTATCAGGGTGATGGTGGCCTCTTAGAATGAGTTTGGGAATGTTCCTCCCTCTGCTATATTTTGGAAGAGTTTGAGAAGGATAGGTGTTAGCTCTTCTCTAAATGTTTGATAGAATTTGCCTATGAAGCCATCTGGTCCTTGGCTTTTGTTTGTTGGAAGATTTTTAATCACAGTCTCAATTTCAGTGCTTGTGATTGGTCTGTTTATGATTTCTATTTCTTCCTGGTTCAGTCTTGGAAGGTTGTGCTTTTCTAGGAATTTGTCCGTTTCTTCCAGGTTGTCCATTTTATTGGCATATAGTTGCTTGTACTAATCTCTCATGATCTTTTGTATTTCTGCAGTATCAGTTGTTACTTCTCCTTTTTCATTTCTAGTTCTATTGATTTGAGTCTTCTCCCTTTTTTCCTTTATGAGTCTGGCTAATGGTTTATCAACTTTGTTTATCTTCTTATCAACTTTGTTTATCTTCTCAAAGAACCGACTTTTAGTTTTATTGATCTTTGCTATCATTTCCTTCATTTCTTTTTCATTTATTTCTGATCTGATCTTTATGATGTCTTTCCTTCTGCTAACTTTGGGGTTTTTTTGTTCTTCTTTCTCTAATTGCTATAGGTGTGAGGCTGGGTTGTTTATTTGAGGTTTTTCTTGTTTCTTGAGGTAGGATTTTATTCCTATAAACTTCCCTCTTAGAAACGCTTTTGCCACATCCCATAGGTTTTGGGTCTGTGTGTCTTCACTGTCATTTGTTTCTAGGTATTTTTTTGATTTCCTTAGTGATCTCTTGGTTATTTGCTAGCGTATTATTTAGCCTCCATGTGTGTGTAGATTTTACAGATTTTTTCCTGTAATTGATATCTAGTCTTATAGTGATGTTGTTGGAAAAGATACTTGATACGATTTCAGTTTTCTTAAAATTACCAGGGCTTATTTGTGACCCAAGATATGGTCTCTCCTAGAGAATGTTCCATGGGCACTTGAGAAGAAAGTGTATTCTGTTGTTTTTGGATGGAATGTCCTATAAATATCAATCAAATCCATCTTGTTTAATGTGTCATTTAAAGCTTGTGTTTCCTTATTTATTTTCATTTTGGATGATCTGTCCATTGGTGAAAGTGGGATGTTAAAGTCCCTTACTATAATTTAATTACTCTCGATTTCCCCTTTTATGACTGTTAGCATTTGCCTTATTATATTGAGGTGCTCCTATGTTGGGTGCATAAATATTAACAATTGTTATATCTTCTTCTTGGATTGATCCCTTGATCATTATGTAGTGTACTTCTTTGTCCCTTGTAATAGTCCTTAGTTTAAAGTCTATTTTGTCAGATAGGAGAATTGCTACTCCATTTTTCTTTTGATTTCCGTTTGCATGGAATATCTTTTTCCATCCTCTCATTTTCAGTCTGTATGTGTCCCTAGGTCTGAGGTGGGTCTCTTGTAGACAGCATATGTACGGGTCTTGTTTTGGTATCCATTCATCCAGTCTATGTCTTTTGGGTGGAGCATTTCATCCAATTACATTTAAGGTAATTATGGATATGTATGTTCCTATTGCCATTTTCTTAATTGTTTTGGGTTTGTTTTGGTAGGCCTTTTCGTTCTCTTGTGTTTCCTGCCTAGAGAAGTTCCTTTAGCATTTGTTGTAAAGCTGGTTTGGTGGTGCTGAATTCTCTTAACTTTCGCTTATCTGTAATGTTTTTAATTTCTCCATTGAATCTGAATGAGATCCTTGCTGGGTAGAGTAATCTTGGTTGTAGGTTTTTCCCTTTCATCACTTTAAATATGTCCTGCCACTCCCTTTTGGCTTGCAGAGTTTCTCCTGAAAGATCAGCTGTTAACCTTATGGGGATTCCATTGTATGTTATTTGTTTTTTTTTCCCTTGCTGCTTTTAGTATTTTTTCTTTGTATTTAATTTTTGATAGTTTGATTAATATGTGTCTTGGCGTGTTTCTCCTTGGATTTATCCTGTATGGGACTCTCTGTGCTTCCTGGACTTGATTGACTATTTCCTTTCCCATATTAGGGATGTTTTCAACTATAATCTCTTCAAATATTTTCTCAACCCTTTCTTTTTCTCTTCTTCTTCTGGGACCCCTATAATTCGAATGTTGGTATGTTTAATGTTGTCCCAGAGGTCTCTGAGACTGTCCTGAAGTCTTTTCATTCTTTTTTCTTTTTTCTGCTCTGCGGTAGTTATTTCCACTATTTTATCTTACAGGTCACTTATCTGTTCTTCTGCCTCAGTTATTCTGCTATTGATTCCTTCTAGTGAATTTTTAATTTCATTTATTGTGTTGATCATCACTGTTTGTTTGCTCTTTAGTTCTTCTCGGTCCTTGTTAAAAATTTCTTGTAATTTCTCCATTCTATTTCCAAGATTTTGGATCATCTTTACTATCATTACACTGAATTTTTTTTCAGGTAAACTGCCTATTTTCTCTTCATTTGTTTGGTCTGGTGGGTTTTTACCTTGCTCCTTAATCTGCTGTGTGTTTCTCTGTCTTCTCATTTTGCTTAAGTTACTGTGTTTGGGGTCTGCTTTTCATAGGCTGCAGGTTTGTAGTTCCCTTTTTTTTTGGTGCCTGCTCCTAGTGGCTAAGGTTGGTTCAGTGGGTTGTGTAGGCTTCCTGGTGGAGGGGACTGGTGCCCATGTTCTGGTGGGTGATACTGGGTCTTGTCTTTCTGGTGCACAGGACTGCATCCAGTAGTGTGTTTTGGGGTGTCTGTGACCTTATTCTGATTTTAGGCAGTCTCTCTGCTAATGGGTTGTGTTCCTGTCTTGCTAGTTGTTTGGCATAGAGTGTCCAGCACTGTAGCTTGCTGGTTGTTGAGTGGAGCTGGGTCTTAGCGTTGAGATGGAGGTCTCTGGGAGAGCTTTCACTGTTTGATGTGACGTGGAGCCAGGAGGTCTCTGTGGACCAATGTCCTGAAGTCGTCTCTCCCACCTCAGAGGCTCAGGCCTGACACGTGGCTGGAGCACCAAGACCGTGTCAGCCACATGGCTCAGAGGAAAAGGGAGAAAAAAAGAAAGAAAAAATAAAATAATTAAAATAAAAAAATTAAAGCTTATTAAAGGGCTTCCCTGGTGGCGCAATGGTTGAGAATCTGCCTGCCAATGCAGGGGACACGGGTTCGAGCCCTGGTCTGGGAAGGTCCCACATGCTGTGGAGCGACTAGGTCTGTGAGCCACAACTACCGAGCCTGCCCGTCTGGAGCTTGTGCTCCACAACGAGAGAGGCTGCGACAGTGAGAGGCCTGCACACCGCGATGAAGAGTGGCTCCCACTCACTGCAACTAGAGAAAGCCCACACACAGAAACGAGGACCCAACACAGCCAAAAATAAATAAATAAATAAATAAATAAATAAATAAATAAATAAATAAAATTAAAAGAAAAAGGAAAGCAAGGATGTTTAAAAAAAAACTTATGGGGCTTCCCTGGTGGCGCAGTGGTTGAGAGTCCGCCTGCCGATGCAGGGGACACGGGTTCGTGCCCCGGTCTGGGAGGATCCCACATGCCGCGGAGCGGCTGGGCCCGTGAGCCATGGCCGCTGAGCCTGCGCGTCCGGAGCCTTTGCTCCGCAATGGGAGAGGCCACAGCAGTGAGAGGCCCGCATACTGCAAAAACAAAAAACAAACAACAAAAACATTAAAAATAAAAAATTAGGGGCTTCCCTGGTGGCGCAGTGGTTGAAAGCCTGCCTGCCGACGCGGGGGACACGCGTTCGTGCCCCGGTCCGGGAAGATCCCACATGCCACGGAGCGGCTGGGCCCGTGAGCCATGGCCGCTGAGCCTACGCGTCTGGAGCCTGTGCTCCGCAATGGGAGAGGCCATAACAGTGAGAGGCCCACGTACCGTAAAAAAAATAAAATAAAAAATTAAAAAGTAATAAAAAAAGAAAAAAGAAAATAAAAAAGAAGAGAGCACCCGAACCAAAAACAAATTGACCAGTGATAACAAGCTCTAAAAACTATACTAAAAAAAATAAAAACAAAAAACAAAAAAAATGGACAGACAGAACCGTAGGACAAATGGTAGAACACAGCTATACAGACAAAATCACACAAAGAAGCATACACATACCCACTCACAAAAAGAAAAAAAAATGTTATTTAAAAAAAAGAAAAAAGGAAGGGAGCAAGCAAATCAATAAACAAATCTACCTATGATAATAAACTCTAAATACTAAACTAAGATTAACATAAAACCAGAAACAAATTAGATGCAGAAAGCAAACCCCATTTCTACGGTTCCTCCCAAAGTCCACCAATTCAATTTTGGGATGATTTGTTGTCTATTCAGGTATTCCACTGATGCAGGGTACATCAGGTTGATTGTGGAGATTTAATCCGCTGCTCCTGAGGCTGCTGGGAGAAATTTCCCTTTCTCTTCTTTGTTCGCACAGCTCCTGGGGTTCAGCTTTGGATTTGGCCCCGCCTCTGTGTGTAGGTCGCCTGAGGGCGTCTGTTCCCACCCAGACAGGATGGGGTTAAAGGAGCAGCTGATTTGGGGTCTCTGGCTCACTCAGGCCTGGTGGGTGGAGGGGTACGGATGTGGGGCGAGCCCGCGGCAGCAGAGGCCAGTGTGACGTTGCACCAGCCTGAGGCGCCATGTGTTCTTCCGGGGAAGTTGTCCCTGGATCATGGGACCCTGGCAGTGGCGGGCTGCACAGGCTCCCGGAAGGGGAGGTCTGGATAGTGACCTGTGCTCGCACACAGGCTTCTTGGTGGCGACAGCAGCAGCCTTAGCGTCTCATGCCCGTCTCTGGTGTCCGCGCTGATAGCCACGGCTCGCACCTGTCTCTGGAGCTCGTTTAGGTGGTGCTCTGAATCCCCTCTCCTCGTGTCCCCCGCAAAACAATGGTCTCTTAACTCTTAGGCAGGTCCAGACTTTTTTCCGGACTCCCTCCTGGCTCGCTGTGGCGCACTAGTCCCCTTCAGGCTGTGTTCATGCAGCCAACCCCAATCCTCTCCCTGGGATCTGACCTCTGAAGCCCAAGCCTCAGCTCCCAGCCCCACCCGCCCCGGCGGGTGAGCAGAGAAGCCTCTCGGGCTGGTGAGTGCCGGTCAGCCCTGATCCTCTGTGCGGGACTCTCTCCACTTTGCCCCCTGCACCCCTGTTGCTGTGCTCTCCTCCGTGGCTCCGAAGCTTCCCCCCAGCCACCCACAGTCTCCACCAGTGAAGGGGCTTCCTAGTGTGTGGAAACTTTTCCTCCTTCACAGCTCCCTCCCACTGGTGCAGGTGCCGTCCCTATTCTTTTGTCTCTGTTTTTTCTTTTTTCTTTTGCCCTACCCAGGTCCGTGGGGAGTTTCTTGCCTTTTGGGAGGTCTGAGGTCTTCCTCCAGCGTTCAGTAGGTGTTGTGTAGGAGTTGTTCCACATGTAGATGTATTTCTGATGTATTTGTGGGGAGGAATGCGATCTCCACGTCTTACTTCTCCACCATCTTGAAGGTCTCTCTACACCACCCCTCTTGATAACTTCTTCATGCTTGGCCAACCAGACTTTCTCACCTAGGATTTTAGAATCAAGACTTGATAGTAAGAAGTTACCTACACGGAGCTTTAAGGTGATGCATCAGGTTACCTCATGGTAACCTGAAACTTCCTTGGGAGAGTAGGAACCTTGCAAGTGGACCCCAGTATGAAGAGGGCAGAGCCGGCCTATGTGCAGAGCCACGGCGTCTGGGAAGAAACACAGTGGGAACCTAGCTGTACCTCCCACACGGAGTTTTGCGAGATTCCCTTGTATCTTTACCATAAATCTCCCTTGGTTTAACCTAGCTTGAGTGGATTTCTGTTTCTTTAGGCTATTGATTTTCATACGCACACAATTAGGGAAAAAAGGTGAAGAGTCATAAAATTAAAAGTCATTGAAATATACCAACACTGAGATTAGAGAAATGAGCCTGTATGTGAAGGTGGAGGGAGTGTAGGAGAAGTGGTGATGCAGAACAGGGGTCCTCAAATTGTGATCTGCGGATCACTGGGGGACCCTGAAGACCCTTTCAAGGGGGTCTCCTTAAAGTCAAAATTATGTTCCTAGTAATAGTAAGCCATTATTTGCTTTTCTTTCTCTCATTCTCTCGTGAGTGTCTGATGGAGTTTTCCAGAGACAGCATGATATGTGATAATAGCAACAGATCAAATGCAAAGGCAAGTATGAGAACCCAGCTGTCTTCTATTAAACCATACATTAAAGAGATTTATAAAAATGTCAAACAATGTCACTCTTCTCATCAATTTTTTTGGATTCTGGAAAATAAGTTTTTTTTTTTAATAAACCTATATTATTTATGTTAGCAGGTAAAGAGTTTATTAAATATTTAAAATTTTTCCATTTTAATTTCTAGTGTGTTAAACATGATAGGTATAACCCACATAAACAAAAGCTCTTTGTTGTCCTCAATAACGTTTAAGAGTATAAATGGGCCTGAGCAGAAAATAGTAACGTAAGTCAAAAAAGAGACCATGGAGGGAGACCTGGCTTAGAGCTGCTCTAGGATTTTATGTAATTTCTGTTCGTAATGCCTGAGTCTCAAACAAGGGCCAAGCAAAGATGTGATTACAGTGGTTCTCAACCTTGACAGAAAAATCAATTTAGGGGACTAAAAATAAATACAGATTCCCAGGCATTTGTGTCTAGATGTTTGTATCATAAAGTATGAGAGGAGATCCAGGAAGCTGAATTTTTAAAAAGTACTTCAGGTTTGTTTTTTTTTTTCCACAACATGCAAAAGGGGAGCCAAGACAAGACATCATTTACTACAGAGAGATGGGCTACGGGGATGAAGATCGAGGGAGGGTGCCTGCCCCCGCCTGGCAGTTGCCCTTTCTCTGACAGCTGTGGGTGCACTGGGGGGAGTGCAAGGCTGGTTAGTTGGGTCAGAGGGAGTTGGGTGCACCCAGGTGGGCCGCGCTCCCCTGCTGCCTCTCTGGTGGCCTGCCAGCGTGACCCTGGGAGCTGATGGCCTGAATTCATTCACAGGTTCTCAAGGGCACATCCTGAAACCCAGGAGCCCCCCAGAGTTGAGAACTGGAAAAGAGGAGATGCTGCAAACACGAGCCAGTCCTGGGGCCGTATTTCTAGAGTTTTAGCTCTTTAAAAGATGTTCTTGGGACCCAAAGTGGCTCCTGAAGCAGAGGCTAGCCGTGTTTCAAGAGGTAGGCTAGATTTTGTCATTTCTGTAGCAGACCTGCAGCAGGTTTTCCATCGTGTGTGTGTGTGTGTGTGTGTGTGTGTGTGATGTACAGGTGGTGTACATGTGGTGTACATGTACATGTTTCCTTAAAGAAGAGGAGACTCCTCCTCACTGCAATACCTTGCAGACACATATTGATTTCTTCTGAGGGCTTAAAGAGTGCTGTGTTTACCCCTCACCCACCCTACCCTTGTACACAGGGAAGGTATAGGGAGGGTTGGTGTGGAATTTTCATTTCTTCTCACACAGGGATGGTATATTGAGGTGGGTTCTGGGTTTATTTTGGCACTCCATTTTTCCCTTCATTTGCTTTTTCTGAAAACAGACACTGCCCTCCTGGACTCAGGACTACCATGTGACACAGGCCTATCCATTCATAATATCCTATCTTTGGGAGCAGGGCCACCATGCAGCACAACTCTACTTAAACGCCGAATGCCACCACTGACGTAGATTTCAGTGTGAAGGTTGCCCCCTGGTGTTGTGTGACAGGACAGCTTCCCCTGGAAATTGAGTGGTCTGAGGAGTGGGCATGAGATATAGCAGGACCAATTGGACTCTATTCCTAGAATTAATCTATGGAAATTAGGAGACAAAAACTCCCTTTGCATTGCGACTGCTAAACAGGGATGCTGGGAAATGGGGCTTTGGTGGTCCTCCTCCTGACTGCATGCAGGAAGAGCTTTGATGAAGAAAATTATGCCAACATACACAGCAGAAAACAGAAATGAGAGACGGGGAGAGAAAAAACCCTGATGACATAGTCTGAGCCCCTGGATCCAACTGAGCCTGAAGTGAGACCCATTTTTGGACTCATCAATTCCATGAGCCAATAAATTTACTATTTTTCTGAAGCAAGTTCAAGTACTGATTAATAATGTGTTCTCATAGAGAAATAAACATGTGCAATTTGGGTGGGGTGTGGAGGTTCAGAGAAAAAAGAAAAAAAACCTCAGCAGAACAGTCATACATATTAACTCTCCCACATCCTTTTGAAGAAGCTTCTTGCTTTGGGCCGACTGATCCATTTTGATTTTATTGGCTGCAGGGAAGAGGTTTAATATAGAAATAATAGTGATGATAAATAGAGGAAAATAAAGCCTGGTCATCATTTGAAAGCATGATGTCAATTAATAATAAGAATATAAGAAAATTTATATAACACTTTAGATCTTTTTTTTTTTTTTTTTTTTTTTTGCGATATGTGGGCCTCTCACTGTTGTGGCCTCACCCTTTGCGGAGCACAGGCTCCAGACGCGCAGGCTCAGCGGCCATGGCTCACGGGCCCAGCCGCTCTGCGGCATGTGAGATCCTCCCAGACCGGGGCACAACCCGTGTCCCCTGCATCGGCAGGCGGACTCTCAACCACTGCGCCACCAGGGAAGCCCCTAGACCTTTGTTTTTGAAAAAAATTTCCATTTCAAAATCTATCTCACATTTTATATGCATGATCATATATACAGTACATATGTAGTATTTTACAAAAATGTTATCACCAGGCAAAACAACTTCTGTAACTTGCTGGTTTCATTTAATTTATCTCATTGTTTTTATTTTCATTTTTAAATTATTGATGTCCTGAGAATCACCTCATACATTTTTGTTGTCATTTTAATTTCTTTACCTTGAATTATCTATTGTTATGCTTTGTTCGCCACTTAGGTTAATTTATGAAGCATATTAACAATTTTCTCCTAATCTATTTTGTGAATATTTTCTCCTAAATTTTCACTTCCCTTTATGTAATATCTTCTGTTTTGCCATACGAAAGCCTTTCTTATTTTCCACAGGCTCTTCTAATAAACACATAATATAGCTCATTGTCAAGCAGTTGAATGGTATATGTGGTCCATTCACTACTCCTTGATGGCCTAGACCGGTGCTGCTTGGTAGAACAAGTAAATGTTCTCTCTCTCTGCTGTCCAGTGATTAACCACATATGGCTGTAGAGCTATACAACAGAGAAGGTAAATATCTAATTTCATTCCATTTAAATTAATTAAATTTAAGTAGCCACTGGTAGCTAGTGGCCACTGTATTGTTTTGTTACTCTATTTTGCCTTCTAGCCTCACTGGAAAACTGTTTCTTACTAAAGCCTGAGAGGGAAGAGGGAAGGCAGAGGCACAAAGTCAAATGGCTTGTTTGCTTGTCCGGACCGGGTGTGAGAGTCGGGAGACCCTGGTCCCAGGCCAGACGCCTTACCTCCCCGCTCCTGTCTGAAACAGAATTCTGTTCTAACTTGGAGACTGGAGAGCATACTCATATTCTGGTGTTAGAGGTGCTGAGCTTGAGAGCTGGCTTCACTAGGAGGTGGATCCAGGGGGCTCGCAAATTTATTTCTCATAGTCTGCTGTCCAGTGACCATGCTGCTCTTTACTTTTCTGTCAGTTCATAGGCTACTTCCCAGGTCATAGGTTGAGAGGGATGTTAAAGTGCATTTTGTCTGGTCCAGTCCCTTCCCTCTGATGCCATAAGGCAAACAGATCCTTAATGAGTTCTCTGCTGGGGATGCTCTGGGCAGCTACCTGGGCAGTCTGTGGAATTGCATCTGGTCCCTCTGGCTTAGTGAGGAGGTGGGAGGTGGCATACTTCCTCCTAGTGCCTAAGTGACATGAGGGCTATTGGAAGTCTTGACCTGTAATGTATTATCATATTGGAGTCGTGAAAGAACCGTGTGGGATAAGCTGGCTCTGGTGTTATCATGATATGAATTTTGTTATTCACATTTTTCAGATGAATAAAATGCCACATAGTGAGTCAGTGGAAGAGCTGAGCCTGAAAACCAGCCCCACTGACTCCACCATGTCATGGTTGACTTCCTACCGTATCATGTGGCCACCAGCTGTGCATGTGTACACCTGTTCTGTCTGTCTCCTTGCTGAGGCTCCTGGGTGTGTGTGTGTGTGTGTGTGTGTGTGTGTGTGTGTGTCTATTTGGGAAGAATGAGAAATAGTGGATGAAGGCTGGATCTGGAGCTATAATGTGAGAGAAGATCATAAATACAAGAAAATTGGGATTATGACATAACCCTCCTATAAATTCAGCCTAGATCAGTGTAGTAACTCGATGCTTCAGTAAAATATTCAACCATTTCAGTAATAGTCGTCAAAGCAATTATTTCATCAGATTCTAAATGTGCGTGCTGGCTGTTGTTGCTCTGGGGGTCTCACTTCCCTGTTAGCCCCAGGCTGTGAGACAGATAACGGCCTATTCCTGTGAAGGGGTCAGTGTGTCTATTCAGCAACCACGGAAGCTCAAAGCAGGAATGTGAGTTTTCATCTTAAGTACCAACTCTGATTGATTGGCAGTGGCTCTTTGGAGAATGGACAGCATTGATGAGGACTGAAGGGGCTCTGGGCCTCAGTAGGAAAGTGGGCCATTCATTGATTAGTGATGTCTGCCATGCGCACTAGATTACAGAGTCTGTTAGGGCAGGGATTGGTTTATATTGTAAACCAATATATTGTTGTATTTACTGCTGGGTTCCAGCACCTAGATGTGCCCTACACACAGCACATAAATATTTGTTAAAGGAATGAGTGGAGGAGAGGAAATGATGGCATGAAAGCCAAGCACTTGCCATCCCTGGTAAAGAGATCAAAGCATATGAGAAACCCTAGGAAGCCCTCTGAACAGCCTCAGTTAGGCACGGGGTCTCCTTCCTCTCTTTATCAAGTTGCTCCTAGGTCCCTACCTTGTCCTTCCGAGCCAAGGGTGAATGGGCAGCTGTAGGTGGTATTGCAAAGTGCCTCAAATGCTAGTCCTTACAGTATGCTGGTGCTTTGAACATTGATGCTGAGGTTTTGTTGCTGCCCACTCACATGCTTCCTGGTTCCTGGTTCTCTCTCGGCTTTTTGGATTCCTCTGCCTCTCTGGGTCTTTAACGTGGCACTTCCTCCACTCTTGTCTGATTACCTTGCTCTGACTCCCAGCCAGTCCTGCTCGCATTGCTAGAAATAATAACGATTTCTTTAATGTTTACTATTTTCTAGGCATTCTACTTTATAGGTAATATCTCATTTAATCCTCACAAGAACCTAATGGGGTGGATACTTAGTATTTGCTAGGGAGGAAATTGAAGCACATAAATATGTTAACTTGCTTAAGGTCACACCGTGAGAGTGGCAGAACTGAGATTCAAATTCAGGACTGACTGATCTCAAAGCTTATATGCTTGACCTTATAGGACATTGTTTATGGGCTCACACTGAACTGCTTGGTTTTGACACATGGATAGACTCAGACCTCCAAACCATCCTAAGGTCCCCCTGGTGCCAGTAGGTGGAACATTTACTCATAGCTGATGCTTCTCCTCCAGTCCACAAGCAGAAGCCAGCCAGGTCCGCTGAATTCCATGCCTGTGCTAGAAACACATCTGCTGAAACCACAGGTGTCTCTGGCTCCCCAACACTACTGAATAGGAGTCTAATACTTGTAGCCTCTTCTTCTTCTTCTTTTTTTTTTTTTGCGGTACATGGGCCTCTCACTGTTGTGGCCTCTCCCGTTGCGGAGCACAGGCTCCGGACGTGCAGGCTCAGCGGCCATGGCTCACGGGCCCAGCCACTCCGCGGCATGTGGGATCTTCCCGGACTGAGGCACGAACCCGTTTCCCTTGCATCGGCAGGCCGATTCTCAACCACTGCGCCACCAGGGAAGCCCTGTAGCCTCTTCTAACTGCACAGGGTGTCCAAAGGCATCAGTTTGCATTTCAGCAAGTCTGACTAACTCCTGTGTAATTGTTGCATTGTTGTGCACTGTCCTCCAGGAAGCCCATCAAGGGATTTTTGCACAACAATTCCCTTTGGAAATGCATTCCAATTCTTACCAACTTGGACTAGTAGCAATTTCCTCTTTACATCTAATCCAGAGATTTCTTCGATTCATTATGGCCCAATTCCTCCTCATGCCGCTTTGCTAAGAGAATGAAAACTGCCGATCTTTATCCCCCTTTGCATCCTTTATATAGTTGAAGGTCTCAGCTTCTTCTTCTTTACTGAATTCAGAAACTAATAGTGGCATGCTGTGTTTCATTGTGTTTCACTTTATTATGCCTTGCAGATACTGCTTTTGTTACAAATTGGTTTGTGTCAACCCTGAGTCAAGCAAATCTGTTGACACCATTTTTCCAACAGCATTATTTTAAAAACTATGGTATATGCATTGGTTTTTTTCTAGACATAATGCTATTGCACACTTACTAGACTACAGTGTAGTGTAAACATAATTTCTATATGCACTGGGAAGCCAAAACAAATCGTATGACTCACTTTGTTGCCCTGGTCTGGATCCAAAACCACAGTGTCTCTGAGATATGCCTGTAAATCTTTTTTTTCAGTTAGTCTACTCTTTTAGAGTGATGTAATAGTTTTCGATGGCTGCCATAGCACATTACCACAAACTTTGTGGCTTAAAGAACATTTATTCAAAAATAAATATTTATTTTAAAATAAATAAATGTTTATTTAAAAATAAAATGTACTTTCTTACTGTTCTGGAGGTCAGAAGTCTGAAATTTATTTCACTGAGCTAGAGTTAAGGCAGCTCCCTCTGGAAGCTCTGAGAAAGAGAACCTATATCCTGGCCTTTTTAAGCTTCTAGTGGCCACCAGCATTCCTTGACTTGTAGCCCCTTCCTCCAGCTTCAAAGCACATCACTCCGATCTCTGCTTCTATCTTTCCCTCTAACTTTGGCTCCTCCTGTGTCCCTCTTATAAAGACTCTTGTGATTATTTTGGGCCTGTCCAGATAATCCAAGAAAATCTCTCCCTCTCAAGGTTCTTAATAACTTCAGCAAATTCCTTTTGCCAGGAAAGGTAACATTTAGAGGTTCAAGGATTAGGATATGGACATATTTGGCGGGCATTATTCACGCTACCACAAATTCACTTGTCCAGGCTGGAAGAATCTCCCTTTTGTCAGAATATCTTGTGGCAATTCTATTTTGTCAGGGGTGTAATTTATCACTGATTACTTTATTCTTTAAAAAATTATGCTCCACAAAATTAATTCATAGTCAGTGTAGAAAGTTTAGAAAACAGAGATAATTAAGAAGACAAAAACAAATATGCGTTTAATACTGTCACCCAGAGGCTAGGTAAGTTTTTGGAGGAATCCACTCACCCACATGAAGGAAACTCTGTAAGTCACTGTCAGTCCATGTGAGTTTTCAGAATTTTCCTAAATGGTATCCTCATCCTTAGACCCTGTAAAGATGATCTCATCTCATTATTCCATGTTTAACATGAGGAGCAGAAAGAAATTATAAATGACTTTTTTCAAGGTCTCATAATTAGTAAGTAAAGAACTCCAGGTGAGAAATTAGATTCCCTAGTTCCTAGTTCAGTGGTCCTTATCTTCCACCTTGCAGATGTTTCCCTTAAGGGGAATTCTTCATTCATTCATTTAAACAATAGTAAGTACCTCTTCTGTGCAGGTAATTTTGCTCAGTTTTGGGAATAAGTCTAATCGCTTTGAAGACAGAGAACCCAAATGGACCTGTGTTCAGGTGATGTTTCTGTTATGTACTTGCTATGTGACCTAGGGCAATTTGCTTAGCTCCATTGAGCCTTAGTTTCCTAATGTATAAAATGGGATAATAATAACACCTGCCTGCATTGATAAGGATGCTTTTGATTGCATGAAATGGAAAAATTCAAATTAAATTGCTTAAACAATAAATTCCAGGAGTAAATGTAGCTTCAGGCAAGGTTTGATCTAGCATCTCAAAGCCCTGGTTTTCTCACTCTTTATTTCGCAGCTCTGCATCTTCAGCATTGGCTCTCATAATGGAAGTGCATCCCCTTACATGTCCAGAATGTCTTACATCACATAATGAGACCATATGCTTCAGGTTGTTCAAGTCCTACAGGGAAGAAGTACACCATATCTCCCGATCCCTGGCAAATTCCTGAGGTTTCTTCTGACTGTACTGCTCAGGTGTGGTCTGCCCTTGAACCAATCACTGTGGCGAGGGGAGGGGGCATATACTGATGATGAAGCCAATCAAGATCTACTTCCAGAGCTGGGGCTGAAGCCAATGCCATGAAACCACATGGGGGAAGATGACGAGGAGGCATGTTTTCTCGTGGGAAATCCAGAACACTGTTACCAGGAGGCAGAGGGAAACGAGTGCTGGGCAGCCAACAGCAGGTGTGTCCAGTCAGCTTTTCTCAGTGTTGTTGGCAGGATTAAATGTGCTAATGAACGTAAAGCATTTAACACTGTGATTGGCACATGGGAAGTGCCCAGTTAATATGAGCTTAGTATTTTAGTCATTATTTTACAACCTCTCAATTCTATCTATCTATCATCTATCTATCTATCTGTCTATCTATCTATCTATCTATCTATCTATCTATCTATACACACACACATATTGCTGATTGGTTCAGGGGTGGACAAAATCTAAGCAGTACAATCAGAAGAAGCTTCAAAAATTATATATCTCTCTCCTCAAAGATATGTATATAGTGTAGAAAAAGTAGAAACTACAGATAAGCAAAGTGAGCACCCATGACAACATTCCTCTTGTAGGAAGAGGAGGGATCCAGTTCATCCTTCTCGCTGACAGGAAACTGCGACCCTTAGGGAAACAAGAACTTGCTAGAAGTTCAAGTGGTGGGAGGATGGGAGCCCAGGGTCCCCTCGGCCCCCAGCCCAGCTGTCTTTTCCCCTTGATTGCCCTGCTGTCACTAGCTGCTTGGTCTTTCCCAAGTGCTTCTGTAGAGCTGGACTTGGCAGACAAGCTGACGATGATCTATGGCCCTGGGAGTCCCCGGGAAGCGTACTCTGGAGCCGCTGTGAACATACAGGTTAAAGGGAGTGGCTACATCTGGAAGCCTGGGGAAGCTTCCATCTGAGGACGTGCTGTCTGCCACTCTGTCCCTGCCTGTCCGCTTTCTGCCGTCGTAATCTGCCATAAACCTGTCATAATACGGGAGGATGCCGATTAGGGAGGCCACTTCCAGCTGTTTTGTTCTGTGCCTGCTTTGTAGCGATTCCCTCCCACTTCTCCCACATGTTTCCATTAGGGAGGGGTCCCCATTGTAAGATTGCTCCCTGATGGCAGCAGAACACAGAACAGCCAAATTTATGTCCAAAAGCTGAACTCAGTTATTGCTGACAACAGTAGTAATGGTGTCTCCAGCACGACCTGGTTTATTGCTCAGCACCTGGTCTGAGTTGATAAATTCATTTTGAGAGACTGACTGGTCGTGTAGGCATCCGAAGGGAAAAGTAGCAGTAGGACTGTGGTAGGTACAACTTCAGGGAGGGAGAGAGAGAAAAGGGAGGGTGGAGAGAGGGAGAGGGAGAGAGAGAGAGCACATTTATGCTCATTTATTACCAATACTCATGATTACCAATAATAATTGCTACCATTTATTAAGTGACAGGTACTGGGATATGTGTTTTGAACATGTATTCTCTTACCTTCGCCACAGCTATACAAAACAATATTATTATCACTGTTTTAGTGATTGGAAAACCAAGGCCCAGAGAACTTATGTAGTTCGTCCAAGGTCACACAGCTAGTAAGTGGAGAAGCCCAATTCAGACCTAGTTCTGAGTCTGATTTCAGAGCCCAAGCTCTTTACACATCCTGCTGTTTCTGGTTTATCATATTCAGCTGGTGTCTTCTGGGTCTCTCTCATGAAAGGTCTTGACTTCACACACGTGAACTAGTAGTGGGTTTACATTCTCATTGGATTAGTTTTGAGAAATGGGAGGTTCCTAAAACAGGAGCCTGGAGATGCCGAGGGGCAGGGTGTGTGCTTGTGCTTCTGTGTGAATCCTAATCGTGCCCATTGGGGTTGCAGCCTGTATCTGTAATGATGTTTTATTAATTGTGGTCCTACATCTCTTCTGGCAGCCTAATGTAATCTGGAGGCAATAGACTAGAAAGTGACTAATGAGAATCATATCTTGATTGATGGGGCTGTTCTTTCTGGATTTTTGTAAAAAATGATAGAGTCTCATTTTCACACTATATCTTCAATATTTAGATATAAAAATCCTAAAAAAAATAAGCCATTCCAGCTACTTGGAGGACAGCCTTGGGAGCCAGGCATTCTGTCCTGCCCCAGCTTTCAGCCAGGCTGAGCCAACAAAGCTTAAGGCGGCAGCTGTTCACAAAATCCACCAATGCCGGATGTGGCCACGGGCAGTTGTTCTGAAGTGCCTCGTCCTTTGCTCGTATGCATTGCCATCTCCAGCAAAGCACCATTTAGTAATGAAGCTCCTGGCAGGTGCCCATCATTGGGTCTCTCTCTCTTCATTGCAGTGGCTCAGCTTCGGGCCCCTTAGGGAAGCAGCCTGTGCAACATTGTGCACAGAGGTCGTGGCCCAGCTCTGGGAGATGATTTGAGGCACTGATCAAGACTTTCTGCCTTAAACATTTTTTTTCTCTTCATCAGGCATCATGCGCAAATGATCATCCTTAGCCATTAGTTTCTTTTAACTTTGAAGAACTTAATATTTGGGGAAATCTTACAAAATTTAAATCATCCTGAGAGGACGAACACCTAGGGCACTATCATTCGTCACCGTTTTGGAAACTCCCTGAGTGTCCAGGCCCTTGGGAGTGGGATTTAGATCAGGCACCTGGACTGGGAAAGGCACAGACAGGCACAGGAATAGGAGTGGAGGAGCAAGAAGGGCACAGAAGACGATGTCTGTATCTCCATTTTGTAGAGAGGTGGCTGCCAGTGGTTAGAGGAAAGTTCCAGAAAGGGCTCAGGATCCTGTGATACACTGAAGAACTGGGTGGCAAAGTAGTCCTTTTGTCAGGAAAAGGCAATGCTCCTTGACAAAGGAGGTCAGGATTCCATATCCCTGTCAGAGTAGCGTTTGGAAAATGCCAACTGATAACATCCTCTACATCCCCCTTCCTTCATCTAAACAGAGCTCAGAGCAGGGTCCACAAAGGCTGGGCCGACTGTCAACCTGATGCAGCAGGCAGGAAATGATCTCTTTTACAGGGTATGTGAGGATTAAATGAAATGAAGGAAGAGTCATGTAGCTCTAGAAGAGCAAGAGATTCTTGACCTTGTTTTGCTCTTTCTGGTGTCTCTGAAATGCTTGCCACATAGTAGGAGTTCAGTAAAGGTTTTCTGAATGCAGTGAACAAATGACAGGCTGGAAATGCAATTAAGGAGTGGAGTATCATTCAGCATTCAAGGGTCATGGTTTAAGAGTAGCATCTATTCTTTTTCACTGAGGTATATTTGACATCACATTATAGTAGTTTCTGGTGTACAATATAATGATTTGATATTTGTGTATATTGCAAAATGATCCACGGTAACTCTAGTTAACATCCATTGCCATACGTAGTTGCAAATTTTTTTCTTATGATGAGAACTTTCAAGATCCACTCTCCCAGTTACTTTCAACTGTGCAGTCCATTAATTGTGTATTAACTATAATTGTTAACTGTAGTCACCATGCTGTACACTTTATCCCCATGATTGTTTATTTTGTAATACAGGCAATTATTGATCAAAATATTATTCCTGTAAGATAAATCCTCCAGCAAGTTTTTAAAATATGTATATGGTTATTAGGGCGTTCTGTCCATTCTTTTGTTGGTCCGTGTAACCATCCATGCATCCATGTATCTGTCCATCTATCCAGCGTTTATTGAGTGCTTGCTCTTTGCCATGTTTAGAAGCCGTGTCTAGATTTTTTTCTGAATAAGCAGCTTCTTAAGCCATGTAAAGTGCTTTGCTGCTAGCGTTGACTGTGCATGTACGAGATCCATCCATTCTTTCAACATACACTACTTGAGCACCTGTTGTATGCCAGGTATTGTGCCAGGTGATGGAGATACAGTGGAGAGCAAAACTAGACATGCCCCTGTTCTTAGCTATCTTACAGTCTGGTGAGAGTAGAATTAAATAATAACTCCAGCATAAAATTATAATTGTCATAAGTGCCATAAAGTACAAGTTCATGGGGCTGTAAGAAAAGATACTAGGGGAACTGACCTAGTCTGGGAGGTTAGAGGCAGTTTCTATGAGAAAGGGGTACATGAGCTGAGATATGAAGGAACAGGAGGACCTGAGGGTCAGTGTTCCACGCAGGAACAGCATGTGCTAAGGCAGGACTGCAGTCATTTCTTATGGCTGTTGTAACAGATTTCCACAAACCTAATGACTCAAAACAACACAGGCTTATTCTCTTACAGCCGTGGAGGTAAGAAGTCTGAAATGGGTTTCATGGGGCTAATGTGAAGGTGTCTGCAGGGTTGCGTTCCTTCTGGAGGTTCTAGTGGAGAGTCTGTTCCTTGTCTCTTCTGGCTTCCAGAGGCTGGCTGCATTTCTTAGCTCATAGCCCCATCTTGCAGCCCTCTACTCTCTGCTTCTATTATCACTTCTTATTATAGCCCCTCTGCTTCTGATGCTTCTGCTTCCCTTGTGATTCCATTGGGCCCACCTGAACAATCCAGGGTGCTCTCCCTGCCTCAAGGTCCTTAATTACATCCACAAATTTCCTTTCAGCATGTAAGACAACATGTGCACAGATTTCAAGGTTTAGGGTGTGGACATCCTTGGGAGGGGGGATTATTCTACTATAAGGAGGTATGATGATATTTTGAGTAACTGAGAGAAGCCCATGTAGCTGGGGTGAAAAGGACCAGGGAGGATGAAGCTGGAGTGTCAAGCAGTGGAGCAAATGGGCATGTGTCAAATTGGTAACTGTCTACCCTCACTGGTTGTCTTTCCTACGCTTGGGGAATTTCTCACACCATGCACTCCACCTTCCTAAAGCAGACACCAGAATACTCTTTTCCCCAACTTCCCTTACAGACAGGGCACAGCCCTGTTGTAAGCTCTGACAATTAGGGGCTCCCCCCAAGTGCAGTTTCTTTTCAGAAGAGAGCAAGGTGAGGCAGCGGGAGCCATGCTGACTTCATCCTCTGGGGAGCATGGTGGCAGTGGCGGCTTTCAGGAGCAGCAGTGGGGGAGGTTCTGGTGTCGAGTGCTCGGCAAGGGAGGAGTGGACCGGGCAGTCTGTGTGAGGGACGGAGTCAAGGAGCAGTCTGAGTGAGGCTGGCTGTTGTTCCTAGCTCTGGAACCTTCTGACTGTCTCTCCCAGAGGTTCTCTGAGTCCAGTTAGAGTGGGTCTGTCATGAGCAACTAAGACTCCTGCCCCAAAGAAGCCATACCCTGGAAGGTCCTGCAAGTCCTGGTAAGGACTTTGATGTTTACCCTAAAAACAAGAGGAGGCTATAGAAGTGTTTTTGTTAGAAGCTTTGGGGTAAGAGTGGCATACTCAAATCCACCCAAGTGCGTTCAAGTTTCGAAAACAAACCTTTGAAAAACAGACCACCCTAATACATCCTAGACAGATAAAATAACAGGCGTGGTGATTCCTAGAGCAGCCTGCGTTCTCTGTACCATGTTGCTTAGTTGTGGTTGTTGAGGGTGTTTGTTCTGATAGAAAAGAAGACAGATGCGGCTTCAGAGTTAGATGGGGGTCACGAATGGATTTCTATCAGTGCTTCCCAACATTTTAAACCCATTGTCAACATCATTTAACACGGCACAGGTAAGGATGATTATATTCCTACAGCCACCGGGGGCATGCTGAAGGCTGCTCACAGCTGGAGGCAGCTGGCCTGGCATCTCCAGCTCCCCTAAGTACCCACCAGTACAGAGGGGCTAACACCTGGAAACACCTGTGAGTCATTCGTAGCACACAGTGTGCCCTGGCATGTGAGTGGGAAACCCTGGGTTTGAGGACAGCGGTTGGGTTTTACCCCTTTGACTGCTGCTCCCTTGTCTGTGCTGCACCTCTCTCACATCCCTTCATGCTCTCAGCCCATCTCTCCTCGGTCTCATTGCTGCCACGCCGAATGCGGCTGTTCTAAACACAATGTGCTGCTTTCAATTTATCCAGTGTCTGAGGTCTGATGGGTTGACTTTGAAGTGGTCCAGGCTGGACCCAGCCTTTCATCACTGTACAGACTGTAGAAGCTGTATCATGTCTCTGCTGCCTGTTTGCCACCCCTCTGTTCTACAAGGTCTATTGGTAGGGAATTCCCTATTTATGAAAGACCATGGTTCAGTCATCTTTCAGTTAAACTTAATAAGAAAAACAGACCCTCAAATTCTACTTGGAGGGAAAGGGCGTCTGAATCTGGAGAGGTGTTAGAGGCTCAGGGAAACAGTTTCATAAGGTCACAGATGAATTAGCATTGGGCTTAACGAGCGGCATGAGCATCTGGACAACTTTGCCAGCAAAGGGGATCATCTGGGTATCTTTGAACGGTTCCTTTCTCTGCTGGGTGCTCATTCTGTAGTTTGGGCCTTGGTTCCCAATGCTGTCAGAGACTCTTGTGCCTGAAAGCTCTTCCAAGTCAATTATACAGGCTTCTCTATGGCTGGTTAGTTTGGTTACGGGGTTATTCTAGTGAAGTCAAGGCTTGATTCCCCACGTGGGCCCTTGGTTTTAGTCTGTTCTGCAGCCCTGACTGCATCTTTCCTCATATGGGGAGCAAAGACACTGCTTGGGTATGGAGGGGGTGCAGGTTCGGGGTGTTTCACTAGGGTGTCCCTGTAGGAAACTGGGTGAGTGAATTTGACTTTGACAAGACCAACAGGGTGATAAGTGGAATACTTATAAAGGGCATGGAATATTTATATATGGAATATTTCCTGCCATATAAATAAACAAAGGATGGCACAGTCATCAATGATTGCAACCCTCCAACGTGAGCCGGTGAGCCCTGAGGCGACTCAGGGCTGAAAAGGATCCCTGCCATCTAGCAGCCATCAGACTGCAGCCACTCCCTAAGGCGAGCCCTGAGGAAACTCAGGATGTGAAAATACAGGATACTGGCCCCAGATAGCTGAGGTGCATATCAAAGGAATGATTACACTGAGCCCACTCTTGCATCTTCCCATACCTAGAAAAGTGCTGAATTCCTTAACTTGAGACATTTGGTTTTCTTTATTTAACAATAATCTTTTGACTTCTGACTACTTGCTCTTTGCTGCAAAACTCCTGTATCTCCTGGCTCCTCCTCTCGCCGCCTCGGGGCAGTTTCTCAGAGTTATCTGAACCGCTGTCTCCCGGGCTGCAGTCCTCATTTTGCCTCAAATAAAACTTAACTCGCAACTCTCAGGTTGTGCACATATTTTTTTTAAGTCAACAGGGGCGTGCTTAAGAGGCAGCCGTACCCGTCCTTGTCACCATCAAATCCCATTCTTCACCTGGCTGCCATTTGGAAAGTAGCAGATGAACTAATTCATACTACGCTGGCAATGACCAACCATGGCTTAAAATGTTACCTTTGTTAGAAATGCTTATATTGTGACAAGGGTAATGAATTTTTCTAAATCGGGGATTTTTAAACCATCATGGAGGTGTGTTTAGGGTTAGGTGACCAACTATCCTGTTTTGCATGGAACCGAGGGGGTTCCCAAGATGTGGAATTTTGAGTGCTAAAACCCAGAAAGTCCTGGGCAAACTGGGATGAGTTGGTCACCATAGTCCAGGATTTTTAGCAGAGGTGAGTGTGTGGCAGGGAGGGTCAGGCCCGGACGGCAGTGCCAAGAGGTGGCTGAGTACACAGAGCTCGGGGTCCCTGCCTCTGCTTCAGCCAGAGCACCAGCACTCTATATGTTCCCTATTTTGAAGTTTGGAGAAGATTTTCCTTGAAAAGCATTTTAAAAACCTTGCTCTCAAAGAATGAGGGATAAAAGGAGTCTCTGAGGACCAGGAGCAGGGGGAGATGTCTGGGGGTGCAGAGGTTCTGAGGTCCCCTACTTTTCTCCAAGAAGGCGTCCCTACTCTGCCGACATGAAAAGCAGGATTTGGCTGTAGTCACAGCAGAGAAGGGGGGCTGGTTACCTTGTGTGGAGAATCAAAGCAAGAGAGTGCTTTGGGAGTAAGATAATATTTGACATAATAATTTGTGTTTTTCTATTTCCCCCTTTCACTCCCCCCACCCCAGTTGCCCCAGATGTTAAGTTTCCTTTTCTCAGGAGGAGTTGTGTTGAGGTGGAAAGCAGAAGCTGCCTACAATATACTTTTCTTCCAGACGTTTGTTTTCCATAAGTCTCATCTAACTGATGCAGTTAAGTATCTTTGAATAGAATGGAAGGGAGTAAATGGAAGATTTCTATAAACTTTAGGGTATGAGAGACTGAAGGTGTTGGACATTAAGGCTCTAAAGAGATGGTAAGACCTCAGAAGACAGTAGCTCTTTGTGTATATGAGTACCTGGACCCAGGTTTTATATCTATGTCTTATCTATATCTATATATGAATAAATAAGTAAATATATATATATATATATATATATATATATATATATATATATATATATATATATATATAATCTCCATCCTCCAGTGTAGTATGAAAGGATGAACGCCTTCCTCTGGAGGCTATTAGGATACTTGCTAGCTTTCCTGTCACCAGGAAAGCCCAATCTCCCAGTTCACCCATTGTCACCTTGACCCTTAATGACCATATAATTCTGACCACCCAGTGCACTTCCTTGTCCTTTTAAGCTTTTGTTATGCCTTTGGAACTCTTAGGTTATCATTTAGCTAATAACTCTGTATCCTCAACATCTACTTTAAGTGCTGTATTTTTACCCTAAAAGAAATTAGCTGTCCTCTGATGATATTACCCACTCTGCAGACTGCTTGTGTGAAGCTTATATGTCTCATAAATCAGAGCCTGGAAGTAGAGATTGTGCCCTTCATATTTCCTTTTGCTATTTTCAAACTGTTTCTTCTCTATCTTAAAAAAAAATCTCCTCCTTCCAGTTTTAAAGTAGTAGAACAGAGAAGCATTCCATCTGTCTACTCCTTCATTTAAGAAAAAAGGAGAATACTCAAAATTGAGAAAACTAAAATTCCAGCTTAAAGAGCACTAGGAAACAGTTATAACTCCAAACTATAATATTTGAGAAAGGGATGTCAAAAGGAGTAAAAGTCAAATAGTGGTTATTCCAACAGGAGAGGGCGTCTTTGGCTGCTGATCTCAGACAAGGCTCGCAGAGCAGTTCTTCAAAGTCAGTAATACACCCTTAGGGACAAAGCTTTGTTGTTTCAGTTAGGATTAAGTTCAAGTGCATCTAACAGAACAACCAAAATAACAGATAGAACTTTGTTTCTCTCTCACATAAGAGAAGTCTAAAGGTTTGCCGTCCAGAGCTGGTGTAGTGACTCCACTGTTATAAAAAATCAGGTTTTCTGCTTTTCGGGCCCACTTTCCCGGTGTGTGGCTTCCATCTTTATGGTAACCTCTTGATCCAGGAGTTTGCTGGAGCATCAGGCATCCCATTCATATTCCAGGCAGTAGAAGGAAGGATAACAAGAGTTTTGTTCCAGCTGTCTGTATTTTCTTAATAGAGACTTGCCAGAATTCCCTCCAAAAGATATCCACTAGAACCTGACTATATGGTCACAAACAGCTGCAAAGTCCAGAAAAAGTAATCTTTTAGCAGTTTATATTGCTATCTCCAATAATAGAGAAGTTCTGATATAATGAAACTGAGCGGGACACTGTGGGGCCTCCTGGGGACAGACCGTTGTGTCCCCTTCCTTTTGTTTATAGAGAAGCTTTAGCCTCCTAGGCCTTTCCCAAGTTCCAAAGAGGAAATTTAATCAGGGAAGTGAGAAAATGCAGAAACAAAGGAAAACAGTCAAACAAGACAAAATAATAATAGTTTAGCCGTAAAACAAAGTCAAGGACCTTCAGTGCCTCCTCAAGGGCTACAGATAATATCCTGAGCCATATCCTTGAGTTGTTTTGCAGATACTAAATACCCCACCAGGTGGAAGAAATAACCTGCATGCTGATAACCATCACAGAGACACCAAACTGGTTGGAACTGTAAGATTGATAATGTTGACTCCCAAAATACCATCTGGTTACCTCACCACCAACCAATTAGAAGAATGTTCACAAGCTGATCAGGCACCCTACAATCCTTATCCCTAACGTTGCCTTTAAAAATCCTTCCCTGAAAGCTATTGGGGAGTTTGGGTCTCTTGAACATGAACTGCCTGTTCTCCTTCCTTGGCAACATGGTGGGCACCTTGCAATAACACAACCCAGTGTCAATAGATTGGCTTTGCTGCATGTCAGGTGAGCAGACTCAAGTTTGGTTTGGTAACAAGAAGAAAAGAGAATGTTAGTAGCAACTGGTGGTCTTGGTCTTATTCTTGTTTGGAACAGAGAATATGTCAGGACTCGTTACGGGGACTTTGCTAGGCCTCAGTGGTAAAGAGGACGACAGGCAGGACTGAATGAGAAATTACACAGACAAGACATACTGACAGGAAGCAAACTGCAAATGAAGCAGGGTGGGAGAGACAGTCTGTATTGTGAAAAGATCAGACGGCTATGGGTCACTGCTGACTGGGGGAAAGAAAAGTCTAAAACCATTTAATTCCACCTACAGCTTCATATAAAAAGAGGGTTCTTTCTAGTTTGGCTCAGAGTCCTTGGTGAGTCCCTGAGATATTTTCTGTAAATATTTAATTGAGTTAAGAACCATCTTACTCATGAGTAACAGCAAAAAGAGAATGGTCACAGGATCATTATATAAAGACACTAGAAGAAAGAAGTCAGAAAAGGAATTGAAGCAACTAATAGCAAATAAAGACTATTCACCAGAAAAATATTGTCTTCAAGATACAAAAATTACGATCAAACATATCACCATTAATAAAAAATATCATAATGAAGTAATTGCCTCCAGAAAACAGGGATCAAAAAGGTGAGATGCCAAAAAGGGATGCTCTGTGACCTGACAGAGCTCTGGGAAGAGATGGAGGAGAAAAGTAAGTTCAACAAAGGATTGAATGCAACACTATAACGGATAGACACTGATGAACATAAGGCACAGGAAAGTGAAATGTAAAGTACCATGAAATTTTTTAAATGATTAGGACAAAAATAACATATCGAAGACAGACACAGGAAGTCTAAAATACCCATAATTGGTGTTAATGATGGTTAAATAAGGAAACTGAACGAATATTTAAAGACATAATTTTTTTTTTTTTTGCGGTACACGGGCCTCTCACTGTTGTGTCCTCTCCTGTTGCAGAGCACAGGCTCTGGATGCGCAGGCTCAGCGGCCATCGCTCATGGGCCCAGCCGCTCCGCGGCATGTGGGATCTTCCCAGACCAGGGCACAAACCTGTGTCCCCTGCATCGGCAGGAGGACTCTCAACCACTGCGCCACCAGGGAAGCCCTAAAGATATGATTTAAAATTGAAATTTTAAAATTTAAGAGAACTTTTGAGAAATAAAAGAATACTTGAATCCATAGGTAGAAAGGCCATATCCTATCCCAGAAAAAAATGGCCTTGTTAAGAGAAAAAAAAAGCAAGGAATAGCTTAGTATGACAGAAGCTACTCTTTATATAAGTAAGCCAATTTTTTATGCATTGAATATCTCTGAAATTATCTCCAAACAGTGACAACAGTGCTTGCCTCTGGGGAGGAGTAATTTTTTTCTCAACAGAGACTGCTAGATACTTAGCAAACATCCATTTCCCTGTCGTATCTCAAAATACAGAATTCCAAATTTACCACCTGATATTTACTATTGTGATATGTACCACCTCGTTCAGTTTAAGTCAGTGGTTCTCAACCAGGGGTATCCCTCTTTCCCTGGGAAATTTGGCAATGTGTGGAGACATTTTGTTACAACTTGGAGGTGGGGAGAGGGGCATGTTCTACTGGCATCTGGTGGAATGCTAGCAGAGATGCTGCTAAACATCCTACAAAGTACAGGACAGTCTCTCCATAGCAGAGAATTATCTGGTCCAAAATGTCAATAATGCCAAGGTTGGGAAAGCATGGCTTAGGTTATGGATGATGGGATATAAACAGACATGAAGTGTGGACTTCTGAAAGTCTACTTAAAATAAAGGGGGCATGTCTTTCTTCCTCCTTCCTGAATCCTGCTGCTTAAAATGTGGATGTGATGTCAAAGACTGAGCAGTGATCTTGGGCCATGAGGACAAGGGTCATATTCTAAGGAGAGAGGAGTGGAAAACTGGAAGGATTCTGGGTCCCTGATATATTCTTTCCTTCTTTCATTACTGAATATTTACTGAATATTTATTTCTGTCTTCTATGTGCCAGGCAGTGTTCCAGATACTGGAAACTCAGCTGAAAACAAAACCAACAAATCCATGTCTTTATGAAACGTATACTAATTTGTTTATAATAAAACAACAGATAAGTAAAATACATAGTATGTTAGATGGTGATAAGTGCTATGAAGGAACATAGAACAGGGAAGTGGTTAAAAAGTGCCTGTTGGGGAATTTTTGAATTTTAAATATGGTTATTAGGAAAGTTCCCAGTGAAAAGCAAAGAATTGAAGGAGAGGAAGGAGTAAGTATAGTATGGATATCTGGTAGCGTTTCCAGCAGTAGGAACAGCAGGTAGCCCTGGAGTGGGAGTCTGTGTGGCATGTTGGAGGAACAGCAACAAGGCCAGGGTGTCTGGAGTGGAAGGAACAAGGCGAGGAGTGGGAGGAGTCTGAATTGGAGAGGTGATGGGAGAACCCAGTGATGTAGGGCTTTTTGGGCAATTGTGGGACTTAGGTCTTTACTCTGAATGAGATGGGACACCACTGGAGGATTTTAAGCAGAAGAGTGATACAATCTGATTTAACATTTTGAAGGATGACTCTGGCTGCTGGGATGAACTACATTTGGGGGTTGAGGGAGAAGGGAGCATGCAGAGTGAATTATTGCAAAAAGTCATGCAATCAGTGATGGTGGTTTAGACCGAGGTGATATTGTGAAGGTGAGGAGAAGCTGTCTGACTATGGATCTACTCTGAAGGCAGGCCTGGCAGGGTTGATTTGTTGATGGATTCAATATGTGGTTTTAGAGACAGAGAGGAGTCAACGATGGCTCCAGGTTTTTAGCTAGAGCGAAGGAAGAATTCGATTGCCAAGTATTGAGGTGGGCAGATGCAAGAGAGGAAGATTTGGTTTGGGATAAGTTATATTAGAGATGCTTATTAGAAATATAAATTAGGCAGTTTATTTATACGCTGAGCTGTCTGAAATCACACATTTTTAGCCCCACAAAAAATGGCACTTTTGTATGATTCGAGCTCTGTAATTCTGAAGTTCAGTGGAGAGGTCTGAGTTGGTTTTATACATTTTGGAATCATCAGCATTTAGATGTCATTTGAAACCGTGAGATTGGATGAGGTCATTGAGTAGATAGGACCTGCCTGCTAAACCAGAAACAACATGTTAGCAGAATGGCCCTCTTTACCAGACCGGGAAAACACTTTCTTGTATCTTCCTCAAACCCTGAGAGAGAATGCTGGAATTCTGCATATGTGGGCATCGTCATAGTTTGGTATTGATGTTTGAACTGCCTCAAGATGGGGCTGCTCTCTGCCTGGCATGTCATGTCACACAAAGTCATGTCCAGTTGGCAGAAAATAGTTACCAATATTGGACTTGTTTCAATTAACTCATTTCCTGAGCATTTGCAAGCACTTCTCCCTTTTCATTCTTTCCCTCTTTATCCCCAGTATTTGAAATTTCCTTATGAAATATAACTATACATGGAAAAGTACATAGATTGTAAATGAATTTTTACCAAGTGAACATAGAATTATATGTTCATAATTATAATAAGTGTAATCAGCACCCACATTTTACTAGCATCCCAGAAACCTCCCTTATACTCAGTCATCACTAGCCCCACGAAAGTAATAGCTATACTGACAGTTCACACCATAATACAATTTTCCACTGTATGAATTCTATGAATCCTGCTATGGATGGGTATTTGGGTATTTTCTAGTTTTTGGCAGTAATGAATCATGCTCTTATGCTCACTCTTGTCCATGTCTTTTGGTGAATATGTGTAGTCATTTTCGCTGGCTATCTACGTGGGATGAAATTGCTGGATCACAGGATAGGCACATATGCAGTTTTTTAAAGTGGTTGTATCAATGTATCATCTCATTAGCAGTGTATGAGAGTTCTGGATACTCCACATCCTTACCAACACTTGGCATTTTCAGTGATTTTCATTTTAGCCATATTGTGGTTTTAATTCTCATTTTTTTGGATGGCTAATGAAGTTGAGCATCTCTTCATATATACTGGCTATTTGGATAAACCCTTCTGTGAAGTGCCTGTTGAATTATTTTTGTCCATTTTTCTATTGGGTTATCTGTCTTTTTCTTGCAAACATTAGTTATATATTGCAGATGCGAGTCTTTTGTAGGATATGTGTATATATATATATTTTTAAATATTTCTTCCCACTCTGTGCCTTGACTTTTCACTGTCTTAATGGTATCTTTTAGAGAGCAGAATTTCTTAATTTAAACAGCATTCAGTTTATTAATTTCTTTCTTATGGTTAGTGTATTTTTGTCCTGTTTAAGAGATTTTGCTTACCTCAAGGTCATAAAGATATTGTCCTTCATATTCTTTTAAAAGATGTATATTTTATCTTTCACATTCAATTTACAGCCTGTCTGCAGTTGACTTGTCTGTATGGTGTGAGCTATGATTCTAACTTACTTTTTCTCTTTATGGATACCCAATTGACCTAGCATTGTTTATTGAAAAGACCACTCTTTCTCTACTCTGTTTTGAAGTTATCTTTATCATAAATTCAGTGATTGTAGACATGGGGTCTGTTTCCCTATTCTGTTCCATTATTCTACTTTTCTATGCTTGTACCTGTACTTAGACTTTAATTACTGCAGCCTTATAGTGTCTTGGGATGATAAGTCTTAACGTCTCGTAGTATACATTTTCCAACTTTGTTCTTCCTTTTTGCCATTATCGTGGATATTTTTGGCCTTTTGTTTACTATGTAAGTTAAAAAACTACACTGTAAAATTCTTAAAAATAAAGATGCTGAGATTTAGATTTTGATAGAGATTGCTTTAGATTTACACATCAATTTGTAGAGAATTCCCAGATTTACAACATTGTGGCATACAAAACTACGAACCTGGAATATCACTCAGTTTATTTAGACCTTACTAAATTTCTGTTAACAATATTTGGTAGTTTTCTGTGTAGAAGTCTTGCATATCTTTTGTTAGGTATAGTCTTTGGCAGTTGATTCTTTTTATATTATTGTAAATAGTGTCTACTTGAGAATTTCATTTTCTTCCCCTTGGTTCTATCTCTAGTCCAGAGCCTGAAACCTCAGAGGGTAGGGATTCATTTTTCCTTTTTAAAAACATTGTGACAGAAAGTATGGGTGAAGGAGAGGGAGAGACACAGAGGTGAGACAGAAGGCAATTTACCCAGCAAGATAAAATTTAGATCCATTTGGAAAATGGACTGAAATGATGCAGGCTCATGTGAGGGCACTTGAAACATCTCCATGGTGACTGCTGTTTGCAAAGTTCCAGACCTGATGGCTGCCAGTGAGATTTTAGCCACATCTTTGAATATGGAGTTGGTTCGTTCTTCTAAGAGGACAAAAGAGCTTTTGTGAACAACTCTTAAGTGATGACCAGCTCTGAAAGTGTTTTGGGGTTCTTTTGGCTTGATTTTCACTGCTTTTGATTTTCCTTGCTGCTCAAGTTCTTCTACAAACTCCCCATGATCAGATTTTGTATCTGTCAGTGAGATCATTTCAGCTTCAGAGACAAATGTTTCTGACACTCAGCATAAACCAGGGCCCTTCTCTGCTTCATGCTGGTAACCTTTAGGAAGCATGGGGCTTCATCCTTTTTTTGTCTCCTCCAGCCAGTTAATTGTTCTTAAGCCATCAGATAAAGAATGGCAATGTCTATTAAACCGACATTCAAAGTCAGTTTCTTTGAATGAAAATATAACCTCAAACCTCAGGGTTTGTGTCTTATTGTTTCTGAGTCAGATTACCTGTGCAAATGTTGCCCAAAAGGGAATAATCCAGATGGTTAATTCAGTTTCTTTAAAGACTTGAGAAAAGGCACTACATAGGCAATGGTACAATATAGTTTAGCATGATGTTGAATAAGTTCTTGTTTTTGCTCATGAATGTAATAGATACATTAATTTTTGTCTCCTAGCATCTAATCACCCTTCTTCTTACACAGGACTCTGTATTGAGTAGAGTCCCCTGTGCTATAAAGCAGGTTCTTATTAGTTATCTATTTTATATATAGTAGCATGTATATGTCAGTCCCAATCTCTCAATTTATCCTTGCCCCCCCATCCCCTGGTAACCATAAGTTTGTTTTCTACATCTGTGACTCTACCTCCGTTTTGTAAATAAGTTCATTTGTACCCTTATTTTTAGATTCTACATATAAGTGATATATGATATTACTCTTTCTGTGTATGACTTACTTCACTCATATGACAATCTCTGGGTCCATCCACGTTGCTGCAGATGGCATTATTTTGTTCTTTTTTATGACTGAGTAATATTCCATTGTATATATGTACCACATTCCTCTGCTGATGGACATTTAGGTTGCTTCCATGTCCTGGCTATTAATATATGTATATGTATAGCTGATTCACTTTGCTGTATACCTGAAACTAACACAGCTTTGTAAATCAACTGTACTCCAATTAAAAAAAAATAACCCAAACCAAAAAACAAACAAACAAACAAACGAGATACCACTACATACCTATTAGTGTGGCCAAAGTCCAAAACACTGACAACACTAAATACTGGCAGGATGTGGAGAAACAGGAACTCTCTTTTATTGCCAATGGAAATACAAAATGGTGCAGCCACTTTAAAAGACAGCTTGGCAGTTCCTTATAAAACTAAACATACTCTTACTATACAACCCTATAGTTGTGCTCCTTGGTATTTACCCAAAGGAGCTAAAAACTTAAGTCCACCCAAAAACCTGCATATGGGTATTTATAGCAACTTTATTCATAATTGCCAAAACTTGGAAGCAACCAAGATGTCCTTTAGTAGGTGAGTGGATAAACAAATGGTGGTTCATCCAGAGAATGAAATATTATTCAGTGTTAAAAAGATATAAATTACCAAGCCATGAAAAAGAAATGGAGGAAACATAAACATATATAAGTGGAAGAAGCCAATCTGAAAGGGTTACATACTGTGTGATTCCAAATGTGATATTCTGGAAAAGACAAAACTATGGAGACAGTAAAATGATTAATTGTGTCTAGTTAGAATGAAGGGTGAGATGAACAGTTGGAGCACAGAGGATTTTTAAGACAATGAAATTATTCTGTATGAAACTACAATGATGGATACATGTCATACATTTGTCAAAACCCAGTCAATGTACAATACCAAGAGTAAACCCTAGTGTAAACTATGGACTTTGGGTAATAGTGATGTGTCAGTCTAGCTTCATCAGTTGCAACAAATAGATCACTGTGGTGTCGGAAGTCAACATTGGCAAAGTTGTGCATGTGTGGGGGTGGGGGTATTTGGGAATTCTCAGAACATTTTGCTCAATTTTGCTTTGAACCCAAAACTGCTCTAAAAAAATTAAGTTTATTAAAAGTGTAAAAAAAGATTAAAAATCAAAAGAAAACAGGACTCTGTTTCTCTTCTAGGTAACCACTTCCCCTTCACTATGTAATCTATGTGCTTTGGATGGAGTTGACTGCAGCCCTGGCCCCATAGGTAGGCATCTAACTCCAGCATGCCTGATCAGAGATCTGTATTCTGTAGTCGTTATATCTGTAGCGACTGCTTCAGAGATGGGCATGTGGCCCTCTCAGAGCCGGTGGGTAACAAGGAGACAATTCTGGGAGTGTTGGCAGAGAAGCACACTCCCCTTTGTGTTGGTGTTGATACTCAGAGGTTTCCTTCCGAAAAAGATGGCAGCTACTGTATCCCAAGTGGAGCCTGAGACTGAAGCCCATGTGTAGGATAGCAGAGCAAGGAGAGGGCAAGTTACCAGGCACTGGTGACTTTCTTTGAGCCTCTGAAGTTGAGACATCCTAGACTTTTAAGTTTTGTGAGCCAGTGCATTTACACTTCTGCCTAAACCAGTTCAGTGTATACTTTGTGAATTGTGTGTATGCGTGTGTGTCTGTATGTTTAATAAAAATATTTATAACTCATATAGTGGCAGTGGGTGAAAAGAAGAGGCTTAGCCATAAAGACTTTGTGTAGGATTCCTTTTCATGGACTTTATTCTTACCCATATTATTCTGTTATGTAAAGGCTACTAAAAATGTAATACAATGATTTTAAATTGAATGTAGCAGCATTTCACTGGAGAGGGTGTGGAGAAAAGGGAACCCTCTTGCACCGTTTGTGGGAATGTAAACTTATACAGCCACTATGGAGAACAGTATGGAGATTCCTTAAAAAACTAAAAATAGAATTACCATATGACCCAGCAATCCCACTACTGGGCATATACCCAGAGAAAACCATAATTCAAAAAGACACATGCACCCCAGTGTTCATTGCAGCACTGTTTACAATAGCCAGGTCATGGAAACCACCTAAATGCCCATTGACAGACGCATAGATAAAGAAGATGTGGTACATATATACAATGGAATATTACTCAGCCATAAAAAGGAATGAAAGTGGGTCATTTGTAAAGACGTGACTCTAGAGACTGTCATACAGAGTGAAATAAGTCAGAAAAACAAATATCATATATTAATGCTTATACATGAAACCTAGAAAAATGGTACAGATGAACCAGTTTGCAGGGCAGAAATTGAGACACAGATGTAGAGAACAAATGTATGGACACCAAGGGGGGAAAGCGGTGGGGAGGCGTGGCGGTGGTGTGATGAATTGGGAGATTGGGATTGACATATATAAACTGATATGTATAAAATGGATAACTAATAAGAACCTGCTGTATAAAGAAAAAAAAAGGTAGCAGCATTTCTAAAAGTATCCCCCTCCCCCAACTAACTCATTCTTCATTGCCATGCTGAGCCCAGAAGTTGCATATAGACCAGAGCTCTTGTGTCAGTATAAAAAGATGCATGCCTCCACTGTGTGCAGCAAGAAGGTGTGACAAAATGGACTGCACTCTCGTTCCAATTTCCAGTGTAACCGAATGTGACCTTGGACAGGTCCCTAAATCGGGGTGGGGTTCAGTTTCCTTGTTGAAAAAACGGGACTGTGTCTAGGTTATAGTGAGACCCAAATGAAATTAATGTAGAAATAGTTCTAGGAGGATTTATTCAATTTAATGTGTCATTATTACTATCCTTCATAAGAGGAAGATTCAGGAATGACTTTGAACATGTCTGTGTTGCTCAGTCCCAGAGGAAAAGTGTTTCATATAAATTCTTGAAGTGTTTACTTATGTTTCTAATATAGCTATTAGTATATTTTCCCAAAGGCAGACTTAATTCATCTGGTTTTGCTTCACTGGGGTTTGTCAAACCAACCAGAGTGAGTTTACTTATAGACACACTAAGGGCAACTTTTTCATCAAATTAATGGCCTATTTGAATAAAAAATTAAAGAACTAATGATAGTTTTGAGTGAGCCCTACTGGCTGCCTTTCATTCTCTCCAACTCCTGTTGAAGCCCATTTTTGTTTATATCTCCTTCCCATTCCCTGCTGCAGGAGGAGCCCTGATTTCTAAGGTGATTAATGCGTGGCATTCCGTGATGGCACTCACTAGTCTAAGGGGGTGGGGGCGGAACGTTCTGAGTTGGCCCAGTCAGAGGGACAGCCTTTTCTTTCTCTTCTGCTGGAAGCAGACAGAGAGGTACGCAGCTCCAGCAGCCACTGGCTGCCATGTTGCTGTAAGGAGAGAAGGCAGCCCTTTGAGGAAGTGGACGTTGAGGAGAACAGAGAAGAGAGGTAGAGAGAACATGGGGTTGCATGGCATCATTATGTTTCTGGGCTTCCAGTTATAGGCTTTCTGGCATTTCCTTATTATCTGAGCCAGTTCGAGTCTACATTTTCTGTTACTTGCAGCCAAAGATACTCCTGATGACCCCATATGTTTTAAGAATCTTTCTGGGAAGCCTTGAGGTAGAATTAGAGCAAAGACTATGTGTTGGGGTACCCTTTTCCCATATTGGCTAATCTGGAGTCAAACTTCTTTTCCTTTGTTAGGGAGATCAGAAGAAAGATGTTAGCAATCACTTGGATTCAGAATTGAGAAGGAATCAGTCTTTGACATATTACTATGCCAATCTATCACTGCCATTTAAAAACTTGCCGATGTATTTTTGAAGGTGCTTATTTCATCTGAGGACCACTAATAAGCAGTCAGACTGAAAGGTCTGGGGACTAGGGTTGTCAGATTTACCAATTAAAATAGAGGATACCCAGCAAAACTTAAATTTCGGATGAATAATAAATACATATATTTTATATAAGTATGTTCCACACACTATTTGGCATATACTTATACTAAAAAAAAGTTTGTTGTTTGTCAAAAATTCAGCTCTGCAACTACATAATGACTGAAGTATTTTTAAATATATGCATATAATTGTGAAAATGAAACTATAGGCTAAAAGGAATAAATCTTGTTCCCCTTAAACTTGTGCCTAAATGTATTACTGGCTAAATGCACATCAGTATTACATAAATTTGAAAGAGTCTTAAGACAAGGTGATGATTAAGACACATTTATTAAATGAATCTTTAATATAAGACTTTTAGATACTAGGTGAAGGAGATATTTTCACAGGGTCTCACATGTCACACTAAATACATAACCTTTTACTGTAACTTTGAGTAAAGTGGGCCCTGAGCTTAGAGCAATTATTCTGTTATTTCTTCCCAGACAAATGTGAATCTCGGCTAAATTGCTTGGTGTATACTGAGGGGTAAGTCAGTGAATTCAAGATCAGTCAACAAATACAAAGTGAGTGAGTGGGATGCAAATGGGAGACAGAATCAGGAGTCAGGGAACAGGAAAGCTGGACAGAAACATTTGGGGAATGTGGCAGGGAAGGTCCTGGGTCATTGCTGAAAAGCTGGCCAAAGCACCCAGAGATCTAAGTCACCTTGATTGTCATTCACATAGAATGTGCTCTTTTCTAGGTCGCTATTCAGGGTGCAGGATCAGAGGGAACATAATTATACTCAGAATTCTTAGTAATTGTTCCTAGTCTTTTTTAAAGTAACAGATCTTATGTGCATCTCTTCCTATTTCAGAGTTCGGGCAGAGGTCCTACAGGGGGAGAAAAACACAATTAGGTTCCAAGTAAAATGCCATCCTGAAATGAAGTATGGCCTATCAATGCAGGGCGTGCCAGTGAGTTTGTGAAATGGGTTTTGCCAGCACTAGTGACCATCCATCCACCTGTAGCCCGTATAAGAGGTTGGAGAGAGTTGTCAGGGCTGTGCCTTCCCCCCCCCCATGCTGGGGGAGGCTGGGGGCTGCTTCTCTTCACCTTAGGCTCAGTGAGAGGGGCTTCAAGGGGAACTCTTGGAAAGCTTGACATGTGATCTCTGGAATTTAGAAAGCGTAAGACTTCTATTGAGTAGAAATCAGAGAGGAAATTATTTGGGTGATGCTGCTGCTTGGCTGCACAGGGAGTGAGTTGCATGGGGCAAAGACACCTGTTTTTCTGGCTTGAAGTAGGAGCCAGCCTGTGGGTGTGCATGTGAGCTCTGAGGGCTTCCTCTCAAAAGGACTGCTTGGAAAGACAAAAAGACCCTGTTAGAGGGCGTCCCTGTGGAGTGGGCAGATGGAGAAGAGCTGTGCAAAGGCTCCTAGCTGGAGGATTTCAGAAAAAGCTGTCAAACTGACCCATGGAAGAACCAGCTCCACACCCTGGGGACCCAACACCAAATTATTGATACAACGGTCCCTGCCACAAAGACTGTGGCTACTATGCCCTTTCCTCCTCCCCCTCTTTCCCTCTGAGCCCATGGCCAGAAAGCTAGAAACCATTTCTAGAAACACACTGTGTGGGGAGAAGTGGGGAGCAGTAGGACGAAGGTGGCCAGCCAAGCCCCTGCGCCCACTGCAGGCTCCAAGCCTGAAGCTGGGGACGCCGAGAGGGGAGAAATTTTATATCGAATGAAGTTTTTTTTGAGTTTTGGTGGTTATATTGGATAAGCTGTTTTAATTATTAAAGTGAAATTGTTTTTGACCATAGGGGACTGGGAAGCCCTGGGGCCGGCTTGACCGCTGTCCCAGGCTGGGGGAGGGGATTCAGAGTGAGTTGAGCTGGGTGTAGGAGAAAGACTAAAGTTGCTTTATGACTGCACCCTGTCCAGTATCACCCATTGAGTACAGCAGTTACATTGGCAAATTCAGTATCCCTCTTTAGAGCAATGCTCTGGAGGCCAGATATTCGCTGGAATTCTTGAAGAAGAATTTAGGTCAACCTCATTGCAGTCTGTGGGTCTCTGTGGGAGCATCTAATTCGTTCTGCTTCTTCCCCATTGATGGGAGAATGTATAATAATCATAATCCTGCAGACTAGAGCTCTGAAAAGACAGAACGCTTTTTATTTCTGAATTTGACTGTTAGAAGAAAGAAACAATTTAAAACATTCCTTATAAAGATTTGACCAACAAGGACATGTAAAGTGTGTGGTCTGGATTTGAAGCAGATGAAGCACAATCACCTAAATTTTCTAGATTCCATCAAACAGTAAGAATTGATGTTCTCAGTCATAACCACAGGGTCCTGAATCTTAGACACAGGTACTTCTCAGAAGTCTCCCATTTGGACTAGACTACTGACTCTAGTCCAAACCACCACGATCTTGAATTTGAATTCTGTGGTAGCCTCCTAATTGGTTCTTTATTTATTTATTTTTTCTTTCAAGAATTTAAATTTACTTAAAGCCGTATTTTCGAGTCTAAGTTGTGCCAGGTTCTGGCATGGGAGATGTCCTGTTCTTGGTTTGCAGACTGTGTATCGTCCACCAAGTATTTGTTGTTTTAGTCATGCACAGCAGGGTGCAAAGGCAAGCAGAGATCTTAACAAAGAGGAGACCAGCTCTCTGCACTCAGGGGACTTACAGTTTAATTGCAAGCCCTTTGTTTTATGTGTTGTCATTGTTGTTTTAGCTCCTCTGTACATACAGTTGTTGGACACACAAATAATAGAAGACTGTCTTATTTTGACTCATCCAGCTTTGGAGAGTGACTTCCATCACTGACCTTTGGACTTCCTCTGTGCATAACAACTTTTTATCTGAAGTTGGTGAAATACGTTTCGTTTCAGGAAGTGAGGGGTGCAAATGCATATGGAGAGCGGACATGAATGAAGCCAAAATCAAAGCGCAAGAGCTAAGGAGGACTGGAGCAAATGAGGTCTGAATGGAGGTGGCGGGTAGGCAGTCATGCAGAGAAGGGAAGCAAGAGCATCCACTCCAGGTGAAGGAAGTAGCAGATGAGAAGGCGCAGGAGTAAAGAGCCAGGTGTACTCCACGGCTGGGCAGCCCAGGGGACTGGCCGCTCTCTTTGCTTTGGTGGACACAGCGTTGTGTGGAGATGTATTCAAATTGAACTTTAAAGTGTAGGAAACAGAAAGTGCTTTGTCCCCTTTGGAGAGTGTCCCATTTTCCACTCAGGCCCAATTTGTGTGCCACAGTCCTGAGTCTGCAGTCTCCTCTCAATGGACACATGTTCATGCCAGGAAGGGCAGCCCTTGCTAAATGTTATGGTTTGGAATGATCCTTCACAAGGATGGAAAACCACGTTAATTCAATTAAGGCCTGGGGTCCTGGGCTTTGAACCAGCCACAGTCTCAATTTTATGAGAGAATGAAAAGTTAATTATTTGCTGAGTTTGAGCAAAGTCCACTTTGAAAATCCCTTTCCAGAAGAGTCATTTCCACGTCAGCTTCCCACCGTATTTTAGTTTGTCCTTCTGGATGGCCATTTATGTTGTTTCTGATTTCTCACCCTCAGAGATGGATCTGTGATGCGTATTCTGTATACACAACTTTTGTGGCGCAAGATACAGGAGAGGGAGTCACCTGCTGGGGAAGGGTGGTCAGGAAGGCTTCCTGGAAGGGGTCAACCGCAAAGGATTGGGGAAGCAACACAGGAAACAGGAATTATGGGTAGGCTAGTGTATTTTTCAGGATCTGTTGACAAAATTGAGGTCCTGACCAATGGTTGCTTGTTTCCACAGAACCCAAAGACATTGACCTTCCAGTACTTGATCGTGGTGATGGTTTCATGAGTGTTTGCATATGTCCGAACTCATCAAATTGTATACAGGCAGACCTTGAAGATATTGCTGGTTTGGTTCCAGGCCACTATTTTTTGTCTTATCTTTTGTGCTTAGTCTAGTTTCACTGGCTCATGGGGTGCGGCATGCAGAGGCCTCTAACCCAGCACCTTCAGACCAGAGTTTCTAGCACAGAGCGGCTGCACGACATCCCAACTCAAGATGGCAGCGGCAGCCTCTTCCAATTTTGGCTTTTTCTAATCCATTCCTAGCACAGCAGCCAGAGTGAAGTTATATGCTTACTCTTGTGGAGTTGTGAATATTAATTAAGGAATTGCCTATCACAGAGTCTAGCTCATTGTCAATGCTCAAGAGACGCTCATTCTATTGCTGCAGCCACGTCTACTATCACTTATTTGTCCTATAATGACAAATTGCTGTCTCCTAGCCTCCTGTCATCATTATCCTCCTCCTCATCACCATCATCACCATCATCATCATCATTTCCTTCCACATCTTTTTTTTTTTTTTTTGCTGTACATGGGCCTCTCACTGTTGTGGCCTCTCCCGTTGCGAAGCACAGGCTCAGCAGCCATGGCTCACGGGCCCAGCCGCTCCGCGGCATGTGGGATCTTCCCGGACCGGGGCACGAACCCGTGTCCCCTGCATCAGCAGGCAGACTCTCAACCACTGCACCACCAGGGAAGCCCCACATCTTTTTTTTTTTAATATAAATTTATTTATTTAGTTTTGGTTGTGCTGGGTCTTTGTTGCCGAGTGCGGGCTTCTCATTGCGGTGGCTTCTCTTGTTACGGAGCACGGGCTATAGGTGCGTGGGCTTCAGTAGTTGTGGTGCACGGGCTAGTTGCTCTGTGGCATGTGGGATGTTCCTGGACCAGGGCTCGAACCCTTGTCCCCTTCACTGGCAGGCGGACTCTTAACCACTGCACCACCAGGGAAGCCCCCTTCCACATCTTTTGAGTTTTGTTGGGATCAAATCTAAACTCTCTAAGGTCTTGCAAGGTCCTTTATCATCTCACCCCTGCTGATTTTTCAGGACTCACCTTTTACCACTTGTGTCCTTGCACCTAATACTCCAAACAAATTAAATTTCGTTCTTAAGAAATTCCGTGTTCTCTTTCATCTTCAGATCTTTGCACATGCTGTTCCTTCTGCATTGATCATTCTTATTCTTCAAGCCCATGTTTGGACAGAACTTCTTCTCGGAAACTCTCCCTGATCCCTGAATGCTGGGCTAAGTGCTGTTCCTATGTGTTTCCATGAGCCCTCTACTTCTCTTGTCATAATGTGTGTCCTGCTGTATTGTGAGCGCTCCTTTACCTATGCGTATTCCCTGCTTACCATAAACTTTGTGAGTGCAAGTGCTGTAACAGATTGTGTACGTCAGTTCCACAGTGCCACAGTGTCCTTTAATGGATGTTCAATGAATGAATGAATGAGTGAATGAAAAAGTCACAAGAGTAAAAATAAGAATTACTATTTGTTATGATGCTGGTGTGATATTACAGGATTCAGTATAGAGACTATAGTCTTACTCATCTTTGTACCCCCGGATTTCAGTGCCATTTTATTTCCTGAAGCTAAGTTTTCTCATAGCTCTCACAAAGAAGCAGAACAGGATAATCTGGAAGGAAAACATCTAGCTTCAGAGGGTCTGTGTCAGTTTTAGCATAGGCATGTTGGTCGGAACTGTCACATTATCTTCTTGGTGTATTGAGAGCTTATACTAATGGGAATTATTATTGTTGATACTGTGAAACAACATTAGTTAGCCTTTATCTTTTTCATGGCTGTGTCTGCAGCACCCAGGACATTGCTTAGCATATTGTAGGTGCCTAATATATATTCACTGAGTGCAAGAATGAACTCATTATTAAGAACTTTTAGTGTTATCCTGTATTGGGGCTTTACATATATTAGCTCAGTTAATCCTCACAAAAACTCTAAAAGACAGGCATTATGCTGCCCACTTTAGGAATCATGAAGCTGGGACTAAGTGAGGCTCAGGAAACAGCCCAAGTTTTCACAGCTAACAAGTGGCAGAACAAGGTTTCAGACCTAATTTGGACTAACTCTGAAGTGTGTGCTATTTCTGCAGTGTCGTGCTGCCTAATTGTAGCCTTTTTAACTGCCTGATAATCTCTGATAATCTCTAAAGTTTAACCAACTTTCTCATGGGGTTTCAAATCTGGTACATTTTTGTATGAGAGATGGTAGCAGGGAGAAACTTTGGGGAGAAGGGACTAGGAAGTAATAATAATCATCATTGTAAAGGTCCCATTGTAATGTAAAGAGATTTATTTAAAAAAAGATGAACCCTAAATAAAGATAAGGAAGATTTAATCCAGCTGAACAGCTATAAAATCTCCTCAATGTTATTATCTTACAAGGAATAACTCAGTTCCTCCCAGAAAAAAATGAATTTCATATTTCTTCTGCCTATACATAGGGGCCAAGCAGGCCATTGTCATGTTCTTGATGAGCAAGCCTACAGCACTGATACCCTCCTCTCCTTTCCTTTTTATCTCCTCTCCTGTTATTGGCAAGTCCAATCAGAACCAGAGCGCTCGGGATTTCCTTTTATTTCTTTTCATTTTATGACACTGTTTTTATCACATAGTTTATGGTTCCCCTTGTATCTGCCATGCAAGCTGGCATAATTCAGCTGCTCTACCATTCTTATTAATCTAAAGCCTTTTGGATTCTGCTGCAAGTTCTGTAACGATTTGTCCACAATGGAGTGCTTGTGAGAGAAAAGAAACACATTTTAAAAGTTTTACTTTTCAAAACTGTGGCAACTGGAAATATTTAAATTATATGCGTGGCTCACATTGTATTTCTACTGGACATCACTGGCCTCGACCCTGGCTCAGCGGCATCTATTAGACCCACCACCTGCAGTAGACCATACGCTGTTTCTCTGCTTCTGTGCCTTTGCTCGTGCTATTGTACTTCAGCTGCCCAGATCACCCTTCTTACTCACACGCTGAAATCCTGTCCCTCTTTAAGGCCTAACTCAAATATGATCCCCCTTTGGGAATATTTTTTAATGCTCCTCCTCAGACTTTCCACGGCACTTTATAATAATTCCAGTGTGGAGCATCTGTTTTAGGGCTGACAACGTCCTGGCACCCATGCTGACGTGGCCATCTTTGTTCATGGCAGGCATTGCTAATTTATCATAGCACTCTCCTGTTGAACCAGATTTTTTGTTTGTTTGTTTTGCGGTACGTGGGCCTGTCACTGTTGTGACCTCTCCCGTCGCGGAGCACAGGCTCCGGACGCGCAGGCTCAGCGGCCATGGCTCACGGGCCCAGCCGCTCCGCGGCATGTGGGATCTTCCCGGACCGGGGCACGAACCCGTGTCCCCTGCATCGGCAGGCGGGCTCTCAACCACTGCGCCACGAGGGAAGCCCCGAACCTGATCTTTTTATGAGAATCCTCAGGACAGCAATCTAGGCAGCAACCACCGAAGGATCAGAGTAGAGACCTGGTTTGAAATGTTGAAGTGCATTAATAGGCTGGATGCCCCTTAACCATGTGAAGATTTCCCGTTCGAGCAGAATTCTCAGGGAGGGATCCATCATCATTGCTCTCAAGAGAGAATAGCTGTGAGGGATCATATATTTAATATCTTTCTTCTGATGTCCTAAATAATTGTATTATAGTAGCTTTGCTATTCTCTGCATCTTTCCTTAGGTGTTTCCACGAGCCTGCTGATAATATAAAATTTCAGCAAACTGACCTCCTTCAGAGAAGACTGGTTGCTAAGGTGTCTGGCCAAGGACAATTTGGGGATGTTGTAAGCAATCGGATACGTCACGATGAGTTGAGGCTCATGGGTAGTACACACACAGGAAACCTCTGTTGTTCCCTTGTGAAGATCGTCAGGTGTTAGGAGAAGTCTGGAGGAGAGAGAAAAATTTTATGAAAGTTCCTTTTCACAGTAGGTTTGGGCATTATTTATCTCTTCCTGTGGATCGACTATGATGTGGTTAACATAATTTCCCACCTTTTTTGAGCTAACCATTCACTGTTACCCTCTGGGACTTTAAGGTGTTATAGCTTCTGGGTGTTGGTACAAGCAGCAGAAACCTATTTATGACTCTGTTATAATTCTTATTCATGCGAATCTCTTCTACAATATAGGAAACACATGAGGGCAAAATCTGTATGTAGGCAATTACAGTGAGTTATTTTGTGTGTGTGTGTGTGTGTGTGATTTTAGTTGAGTGACTGATAAAGGCAAAGATACACTAGGTACTTTGGCCGAACACCACTGCCAAGACCCTCAATGCAGATAACAACGTTATATAATTTGATTTCAAGGAGTTTGAAATCAGTTGGTACAGTGAGACAAGCACGAGACAAATTACAAAAAAATTAAAACAGGGCTTCCCTGGTAGCGCAGTGGTTGAGAGTCCGCCTGCCGATGCAGGGGACACGGGTTCGTGCCCCGGTATGGGAAGATCCCACGTGCCGCGGAGCGGCTGGGCCCGTGAGCCATGGCCGCTGAGCCTGCGCCTCTGGAGCCTGTGCTCCGCAACAGGCGAGGCCATAGCAGTGAGAGGCCTGTGTACCGCAAAAAAAAAAAAAAAAAAAAAAAAAAAAAAAAATTAAAACAGAGTGAGATAACAATAGAATGGATACACTAGGAAACAGTTGTGTTGCCAAACACATTTTGCAGAGAGTGAGTGCAATGGCTTATCAGAGAGAAATATCCCTGCGGGAGGATTTTAATATGAGCGTGTCCTTCTTCAGGTAACCATGCCGAAGGGACATCTCATGAGTGAAGCAGTGTTGTAGTAATAAATTGGAGCCCCTGGCCAGCATCTGCATCAGAATTACTGAATTCCCAGTGCATTGATGCTTTAAAACCCAGTGAGAGAGAGAGAGTTGGCTCTAGACTTACAGGGTTGCTGGAGAATAATGGGAAGAGAGAACAGTCTCTTTTGATCAGAGAAGTACTTTTTTGGCAAACAGAGAACAGGAGGAGCCAGGCTGACTCCAGGGATTAGATACAAGACTGTTCCTTGTTCCACTTTTTGGTTTAGCTGTAGCTTCTTCAGAGGAAAGGCCCTTTTCCCTGCTTACTTCATAAACCATCCTGGCCACAGAGAAGACCTTCCATTTATGTCAGATCTGTGATGAAGCAAAGCAGAGGTGCTTCCTGAGTGCCATAAGATCCGTGATGCCAGCGGAGGGAAGGAAGCTGATCTCTTTGGAGATACTATGTGCCCTTATGTGAACCGTTTCTCCAGTTATTGTAGCTGAACTGACAGGGACAGTGCCAAGACGTGCATAAGAAAACTCAGTAATTAATCTATAGAGACACCTATGCACCACATCAGATTCAAGATAAATTATTTCTTGGCATTTCAATACTGCTTAAAACTGGTGTAAAATTGGCATCAGAAAATGGCCTCTTTGATGGCAAGGAAGATCCGTAATGCTATCATGAGCTGGCCTTCTCGTGAATTTGCCTTGGTCTGTTTTTTTTTTTCTTTAGTTTTATTCATGTTAAATTTTTTCAGCACTGAACCTGAGCTGAAACATAACTGAGCATGGAAGTTAGGAACATTCCCAATGATAGGTGAGGACGTCCAGAAGCCCAGCCAACGCTGCTCCAGGTTTCCCCAATCACAGAGAAACCATGAAATTCTGTGTGCGCTCCTGGAGCAAGAACTGGCTGCGGCTTCAGGTTCTTGTTTGCGTAAACCACTTAGTTTCTCTGCACTACAGAATTGGCCTCCATAAAACAGTGATAGCCATCATTTATCGAGCATTTATTAAATGCTAAGCACAGTATTCTAGGCATTTTATATACATTACCTTGGTCTATCTCCAAAGTAACCCCATGTACCAGGTCCAGTTATCATTGCAATTTTAGAGACAGAGAGCTGAGATTTAACAAGACTCAGTGTTTGCTCAAGGCAGTGAAGAGAAGAGCCAGGAGGTCTGACTCCAAATCCAAACCCTCCTCTGTTACGTTATACTGTTTTTACTAGAGAGTTTCTCAGCTCCCTCTCCACAATAAATGCCAATGATTCTGTGGGCATTTGTTCCATTAATTAGTGATAGGAACTACCTTCAGGGCCAAGAGTTTTGAGGGAGGGTCTTGTCTAATTTGGTCTCACCTTTTATACTCCTTTGAGTTCTTCCAATTGGATGTAGCATAGGAAGACACATAGTTCCACTAATATTAATATTTGTGTGTGTTTCAAAGTTAAAAAAGTAACAACTAACTTCTTGGCCACAGAATTTTCCATTTAATCTTTACTGTGGATTGTTGAGGTAGGAAATGGGCAGAGTAAATGTTACTGTCCTCATTTTCCAAGGGCTTAGAGAGTGAAGACATTCAGCTAAGGTTACTCCACTAGTAAGTGTTGGAGCCAGGACTGGAATTCTGGTTTTTCTAGGCTACTGTGTTATGCCAGAAAAATCCACTTTGTCTTCATTGATCATGTCCTGTAGCACAACGTAAGAGCTTGGACAAAGCCCCGGCAGTGATTTCTTGGTGAATACCAGAAAGATCCCTTTTCTGCAGGTCTTCAAATGCATGTGAGAGCTTCTGTTTATACTTCTAGGACAGAATTCTATGACGCTTAATCAGTATTTGCCAGGTGGGTGGGCCCTGGGTGAGAGGTATACAGCACTGGGAAAGTGAAATAGAAGGAGCTATATCATAAAGGAGTTCTGACTCTGACTTTCCCAAGGCAGGTGCCCCATCACTCCTCAGTGTTCCTTGTCGGGGAACACAGGCTGTCTGGCTGGGCAGCTTAGGTGTGCTCAGGTCTGGACATAGATCAGTCACCTGTCCCCAGTCACAAGGAAAATCGAGGTTCTCAATACCAGGGCAGCTGCTCCCTGGACAACAGTTCTGACTGATGGATTTGCTGACCCCTAGGCAGCCTCATTACCTTTGTGTGACACACTTTGAGCTTTTTGCCCACCAGGGTGCCTGGAGACTAACCAGGCCATTCTACCAGACTCTAGCTCTGTAGCTTTGAAGATGGACCCTTGTTCTCCCTGGATCGTCTCCAAGCACTCCAGGGCCTGCCGGTGTTCATTCTGGACCTCTCGTCCCTTGGCAGGTATTTGCTTCATCCATCAAAAAAAAGCAGGGGGCTTCCCTGGTGGCACAGTGGTTGAGAGTCCGCCTGCCGATGCGGCGGACATGGGTTCGTGCCCCGGTCCGGGAAGATCCCACATGCCGCAGAGCGGCTGGGCCTGTGAGCCATGGCCGCTGAGACTGCACGTCTGGAGCCTGTGCTCCGCAACGGGAGAGGCCACAGCAGTGAAAGGCCTGCGTACCGCAAAAAAAAAAAAAAAAAAAAAAAAAGCAGGGACAGCAGGGCACCCTGAGGATTTGCCCTGACAGTGACAGTGCTGGTCCTTGCCATGTTCACGCCGTAGTTTGGCTGTGCAGATTAGTAGGGATGGTCCAAACCCAAATCCAATAGTGCCTAAGAGGAGGATGATGAATCTCTTCCATATCATTTTCACTTCTGCCCCCACCCCACGTGTCCTGGAAGCTTTGGCGTCAGAGGGTCTGATTTATTCTTGGCGGCAACTAGGAGGGCCCTTGTATAGATGCAGCTGGTGAATCTAACTTGGCCTTGAGCTCTGACAGCCCAGATCCCCACCATTATTCTTCTCTATCCTGGACCCAGGAGGCAGCTCTTTGTTGACTAAATTCAGGCCAGTGGCAGGGACCAGGTGACATTTCCTTTTCAGGGTGGAAAAACCTTGGATTAACTTTGACAGAGTACCTGTGTGTGCCAAAGCCTTAGACATGAGAGTGAATGCTAATTTACTCTCACCAACCTTGAAGGGAAGGACAGCCTTTCATCCAGAAAGTTTCCACGATGCTAGTACTTCCACCCACCTCTCTCCATAAATACAATCATTAATGGCATCTTATAAAATGGTGATGACTACCAAGAGTCCCTTATTCTGACATAATACTTTTTACAAAGCACTGTGACATGTAATATAATATTCGATTCCCAAATGTTTTAAAAATATTTACATTTGTTAAATATTGTGTTCTCACCCTCAAAGCCCAGAACACTTTCACACATATAGCATATCAATGTCTCAAAATTCCTAAGTTTTCATCACTTTCGTTTTGCCTTTTTCACTTTCCTCTTAACTTATGGGGTACTCAACCCTTTGGTTGGCTGTTTATGAATTATACATTATATAGTATCTAGTACCTCAAATGATTAAAGTCCCAAACCCCTTAAACCAGTTTAAATGAATTGGATCAAACTACAGTACTTTAGACTTGGAAGGTATTTCTCTTCGGGCAGAGGTTGCCCCATGCTCAGTAGAGAAGGAAAGGCAGCAAACTAAGAAGGAAGATAAGCTGTTAAAAACACAGCTGAGTTTTCTTAAAGGAATAGGGAAATAAAAGAGGTAAGTAGAATACCAGAGGCATATCCCACTGCTGCGAGAAAAGATGTGACAAATGAAAATATTCTGCTGCCTTTGAAATGGTTACTCAAGGCCTAGCATTAAAAGGCCAAGCAAAGGCTAGGCTTTTGAAAAGAATGATGGCAGAGGTTTGGTCCTCTGTGAGCCCTTAGGGGCACAGGTTTCTAGAACCATCTATGACAACTTTAGTTCAGTAATCTGTTAAAGGTGATTCTCAAGCAGAAAACTAATGCGGATATAAGGAGGCAGGTTTTCTTGGCTCAAACAATTCCAAAACCTTTGGCATAGGACTAAAATAGTGTTCTCAAGGCTAACTCACTCGACAGGGCTCACTCCTAATTCAGCACTGATGTGGCTGGGACACAGGGCTCAAAGAGAAAATAGAAATGAAGAGGACTTAAATCTACTGAATAAGATAGTAAAGCATCTCTAAAGGAAAATCTGGTGATTGGGGTTGACATCATTGCAAATTCTTAAATTTTACAGGAAGACATGAATATCTCAATGATATTCTCTGAGGGGAGAACACCATCTCACCATGTGTGGTGACCATAGGGTAATAATCAACATCTAAAGATTTATATCTTAATGTGAGTTTTCTCATACTTGAGTGTAGGGTCAAATGTAGAAATTTACAGACTATGATAGACTCCCTGGCATCCTGCTGGGGTTGAAACCGAAGGATCATCTAGGCCTTCCCTCCTTACCTTAGTTACCTCTGAGACTCTGTTCTGGTCTCTGTCAACAGTAGCATGGGGTTAGATTTCTCCAGGAATGCTTTTGGGAATGTCATTTTGAGTATGAGGTAGGGGCTGAGATTGACTTGTGTTCTATTTAATGTGGGAATGTAATTTGGACTCATGAAAACTTGAGACTGATGAAATTCAACTTCGGAAGTTGTTATGGAGGTATACCATTCCAGTGGGAGATAACTCAGGCTGCATTTGCTGAAGGAATTGCAACTATATTGAGACACATCTGGATGAGATTAAACAGAAAGAAGTTTAGGCTTTAATGTTTTTGGCCTTTGGAATTCCTAAGGACTTTAATTTATAAGAAACGAAGAATTTGAATTTCGAATTTAAGTGTCTTATAGATTTGATAATGGATACTGGTTCTATTTGACCTTTTGTTTTTGATATTGGAGTGTTTTTATACTGCCTTTTGATTTCTGTAGGACATTTGGGGAGCTAGTTATTTTGAATAGAGTAACTGTGCATTAATTTGGGATGGGAATTTAGCTTAGGATGCAGCATAGCCTTGAATTTAATTATTGTATTAATCAGCTATTGCTGTAATAATGTGGTATAACAAAGTATGCCAAAACTCAGTGACTTACAACAATAAGCGTTTATTTTTCTTCTTCATAGGCCTGTAGGTCAGCTGGGGCATTTCTACCTCAGGATGCTGGTCGGCTACTTTGGCTCCAGGTTGGGTTTAGGTCTGTTCCACCTGTCTCCATATTCTTCCTGAATGAAGCAATGACCATATTCTTCTCATGGTCTATGGCGGGTGCTTAAAAGATAGAACATCTTCTTAAGGCCTTTGTTCTGAACTAGACACTGTCATTCTATCCACATTCCTTTGGCCAAACCCAATATCAGTAGAGTGGAGAAGTATACTCTGCCCACTCTTGGGCACTGCAAGGTCTTATTACGAGAGACTATGAAGAATTGAGAACAATGACCTAATTTACCACAGTAACATATTCTTGTTTTGTTGCATTTGTCTTTTCGTATTTTATCCATTCAGAAGTATGGTGAAAGGTTACCTGGCTCCCCTCAAAAATCTTACCCTAGAATTATTAATTAGAATCTTCCTTGGATGGGCTTCAGGAATTTGTGTTTGTATGATCTTGGTAGATGATTTCAATGCACTGTTACATTTTAGTGATTAGTCCATTTTACTCAGGAACTCTGCTCGAGTTGAATAATGGGATCATCCTACTTAATTTATCATCTATTTGTTAATTATTAACTGGCTGAAAAACCTTTCTTCTTTTGCGTTTGACAATAGCTCAGACTATGTTAGACCTCTTAAAATTGTCTTACTGTTTTCTGCCTTATCCATGTTGCTCCCCATTTCTAGAACACCTTTCACCCAAGTGTTCCTACCTAAATTCTGCTCCAGCCCAAACCATATATATCTTAAGGATCATTTCAAAGGCTACTTTTTTCAATTCACATTTTCTCGTGTTGTGTTCCTGTATTTTCAGGTCACAATTTTTATTAAAGGTAATTGTATACAGACCTTCATGTCCAGATTAAAAGCATCTTTTTTTTAAAAAAAAAAATGGGCACATTTTATTGTATTTAAATTACACATCAATCAAGTTAAGTTGAAACAAAAGGTAATATGATACAGGATATGAAAGAAACAAACCAAGAGTGGAAGTGAGGTAGGAGTCCAACTGAGATGAGTATCTCAAGAAGGCGTCTAAGGTTCTCAGCTTGCAAGGAAGAAAGAGGCTGGTGCAGGAGTCACACAAGCAAAGGCTCTGATTGTTCTCTTTATGTTTCTTGCAACAGAGGACTTTATTAAGACAAAAATCCCAATTTTACTCTTCTCTGGAGAGATAGTATATGCAACCAGATCATCCCACCAACTCCTTCTATGGAGTGGTTGTGGGGCAAAGGAGTAAGAGCTAAAGGGTCTGAGGCTTTTTCTTTTCTTTCCTTTCCCTTTTCTTTTCTTTTTTAGGACTGAGGCTTTTTTTTTTTTTTTTAACATCTTTACTGGAGTATAATTGCTTTACAATGGTGTGTTAGTTTCTGCTTTATAACAAAGTGAATCAGTTATACATATACTTATGTTCCCATATCTCTTCCCTCTTGTGTCTCCCTCCCTCCCACCCTCCCTATCCCACCCCTCTAGGTGGTCACAAACCACCTAGCTGATCTCCCTGTGCTATGCGGCTGCTTCCCACTAGCTAACTATTTTACGTTTGGTAGTGTATATATGTCCATGCCACTCTCTCACTTTATCACAGCTTACCCTTCCCCCTCCCCATATCCTCAAGTCCATGCTCTAGTAGTAGGACTGTGTCTTTATTCCTGTCTTACCCCTAGGTTCTTCATGACCTTTTATTTTTTAATTTTTTTCCTTAGATTCCATATATATGTGTTAGCATACAGTATTTGTTTTTCTCTTTCTGACTTACTTCACTCTGTATGACAGACTCTATGTCCATCCACCTCACTACGAATAACACAATTTCGTTTCTTTTTATGGCTGAGTAACATTCCATTGTATACATGTGCCACATCTTCTTTATCCATTCTTCTGTTGATGGACACTTAGGTTGCTTCCATGTCCTGGCTATTGTAAATAGAGCTGCAATGAACATTTTGGTACATGACTCTTTTTGACTTATGGTTTTCTCAGGGTATATGCCCAGTAGTGGGGTTTCTGGGTTGTATAGTAGCTCTGTTTGTAGTTTTTTAAGGAACCTCCATACTGTTCTCCATAGTGGCTGTATCAATTTACATTCCCACCAACAGTGCAAGAGTGTTCCCTTTTCTCCACACCCTCTCCAGCACTTGTTTCTAGATTTTTTGATGATGGCCATTCTGACCGGTATGAGATGATATCTCATTGTAGTTTTGATTTGCATTTTTCTAATGATTAATGATGTTGAGCATTCTTTCATGTGTTTGTTGGCAATCTGTATATCTTCCTTGGAGAAATGTCTATTTAGGTCTTCTGCCCATTTTTGGATTGGGTTGTTTGTTTTTCTGTTATTGAGCTGCATGAGCTGCTTGTAAATTATGGAGATTGATCCTTTGTCAGTTGCTTCATTTGAAAATATTTTCTCCCATTCTGAGGGTTGTCTTTTGGTCTTGTTCACGGCTTCCTTTGCTGTGCAAAAGCTTTTAAGTTTCATTAGGTCCCATTTGCTTATTTTTGTTTTTATTTCCACTTCTCTAGGAGGTGGGTCAAAAAGGATCTTGCTGTGATTTAGGTCATAGAGTGTTCTGCCTGTGTTTTCCTCTAAGCGTTTGATAGTGTCTGGCCTTACATTTAGGTCTTTCATCCATTTTGAGTTTATTTTTCTTTATGGTATTAGGGGGTGTTCTAATTTCATACTTTTACATGTACCTGTCCAGTTTTCCCAGCACCACTTATTGAAGAGGCTGTCTTTTCTCCACTGTATAGTCTTGCCTCCTTTATCAAAGATAAGCTGACCATACGTGTGTGGGTTTACCTCTGGGCTTTCTGTCCTGTTCCATTGATCTATATTTCTGTTTTTGTGCCAGTACCATACTGTCTTGATTACTGTAGCTTTGTAGTATAGTCTGAAATCTGAGAGCCTGATTCCTCCAGCTCCATTTTTCTTTCTCCAGATTGCTTTGGCTATTCGGGGTCTTTTGTGTGTCCCTACCAATTGTGAAATTCTTTGTTCTAGTTCTGTGAAAAATGCCAGTGGTAGTTTGATAGGGATTGCATTGAATCTGTAGATTGCTTTGGGTAGTAGAGTCATTTTTACAATGTTGATTCTTCCAATCCAAGAACGTGGGTCTATCTCTCCATCTGTTGGTATCATCTTTAATTTCTTTCATCAGTGTCTTATAATTTTCTGCATACAGGTCTTTTGTCTCCTTAGGTAGGTTTATTCCTAGATATTTTATTCTTTTTGTTGCAATGGTAAATGAGAATGTTTTCTTGATTTCACTTTCAGATTTTTCATCATTGGTATATAAGAATGCCAGAGATTTCTGAGCATTAATTTTGTATCCTGCTACTTTACCAAATTCATTGATTAGCTCTAGTAGTTTTTTGGTAGCATCTTTAGAATTCTCTATGTATAGTATCATGTCATCTGCAAACATATCATGTCATCTGCAAACAGTGACAGCTTTACTTCTTCTTTTCTGATTTGGATTCCTTTTATTTCCTTTTCTTCTCTGATTGCTGTGGCTGAAACCTCCAAAACTATGTTGAATAAGAGTGGTGAGAGTGGGCAACCTTGTCTTGTTCCTGATCTTAGTGGAAATGGTTTCAGTTGTTCACCGTTGAGGACGATATTGGCTGTGGGTTTGTCATATATGGCCTTTGTTATGTTGAAGAAAGTTCCCTCTATGCGTACTTTCTGCAGGGTTTTTATCATAAATAGGTGTTGAATTTTGTCGAAAGCTTTCTCTGCATCTATTGAGATGATCATATGGTTTTTCTCCTTCAATTTGTTAATATGGTGTATCATGTTGATTGATTTGCATATATTGAATAATCCTTGCATTCCTGGAATAAACCCCACTTGATCATGGTGTATGATCCTAAAAGCATCTTTTTTTTTTTTTTTTTGCGGTACGCGGGCCTCTCACTGCTGTGGCCTCTCCCGTTGCAGAGCACAGGTTCTGGACGCACAGGCTCAGCGGCCATGGCTCATGGGCCCAGCCGCTCTGTGGCATGTGGGATCTCCCCGGACTGGGGCACGAACCCTCATCCCCTGCATTGGCAGGTGGACTCTCAACCACTGCACCACCAGGGAAGCCCCTTAAATGCATCTTGACAGCAAGAACATGCCTCGTTTATCTGTGTGTCCTCTTGAGTTCCTTGTAGGTTACCTTTTCTTGTTTTCAGAACTTGCCTATCATTCCCTTTGAGTGTTATCCCCACCTGTGGCTTTTGTTCCTCGCTAGCTCCCCATCCATCTTTTCTTCCTTCAGTCCTGCTGCTTTTAATACCCTGTAGGTGGTATCTTTCGGTTTCTTATTCTTCCTTCTTCTGTTATCACTCTATTTACACAAACTTCTCACTTGCTCTTTGATTTTCACTATTCCAGCTCCAATTTTGCCACTTTTGTCTCTTCTAGTTCTTCACTAAGTGTATTGCAGCAGGGGATATAGATTTTTCTCTTTGAAGCCTCTGGCTTTAGTCTTCCCTTGAGAGCTTTCTCTTTATCATTTTGAAAAAACATGCTCTGCCGTTCTTTACCCCTTGAAAGAGGGGGAGGCCTTCCTTTTCCCGTTTTGATCATTGGTTTTAATCATGTTTGAAAATTTCTTCCTAATCCAGCTGGAGAATTTTCTTATTGTCTATCCATTTATGCCAAATCCTCCAGCTCTTGAGAAATTACTTCTTGCTCTTTTTTAGTGTGACCTGACAGGGAATTCTCTTTCACTTTACATTTGACTACTTCTTTCTTGCACATAAATCTTAGTGATGCTGAAGAGCCACATTCTTCCTTAGTACATTCAGGATTGTTGTCTCTGGTTCTATAGTGCGAGCCAAGGATTCTAAATATCTGGCTTTCCGAGATCCCTTTGGGATCACTCCTAGCCTTGTCACTTGGCACTAATACATAGTTATAATCCCCAAACCACAATTTTTGTTGTAGGTAGGGAAAGTGTCATTCCTTAAATGTATTTCATTCCCTTTTCCCATTTTGCAGAAAGAAATTGTGGGGGAGGGCACAGGCTTTCCAAAATTTTATGTAATTGGTCTTTTGAACAAGACAAAGGATATTGTAACACAACTACAATTTTATTTTTTATGATTTTTTTTTTTTGATCTCCCATAGTCCCTTTGAAATTTGTTCAGTGGGGGAAACCTTCCCCTGCCTCCTTATGCCTGTGACTTTTATTCCTCTTAGGTAACAGGTTCCCAGATTGCTTAACACAGAAATGAGAATGTCAGCTCTCAGTGTTGGCTCTCAGCTCTCTGGTGGCTGGCCTTGGGCTGGCAGCTGGCAGGGATCCAGGGGGCTGGTTGGCGTCTTCGCTCTGTTTCTACCTTCCGCAAGCTGCTTTCGCCCCAGCTTGCTGGCTAGTTGCTGACTCCTCCCAAGTTCAGTGGTGAAAGAGAAGAGTGGGAAAGGGATGGGGAAGCTCTTACTTGGACTCGTCTGTCCGAGGCTGGTTTCTCACTCCTTGGGGTGGCGGTTACTTAAAGCTGAGTCTTTCTCTCTGGGGTGATAGTGAAGTTTATTTCAGAGGTCCTTATTCTGGGGACCTTGCTCCATAGTTTTTTTGACTGAGGAGTGTACATTTCCTACTCCACTGGTGGGTCCTTCTACAGTCCCTGGAAATCTAGCATTTGCATCCCTCTTTCTGTGGGGATCCCTCTGCCCTTTTAGGCAGCCCAAGTGGACAAGACCCAAGGCAACCTCAAGCTGGTGTCCTTTCATGTGTGGTCCCATCTGGTAGTGCCAGCCATCCAATCAGCTACCCAGATCACTGCAGACTACTTAGCTCTCTCAGACATGTGTCAGGCACCAGCCCTCTGCTTCGAACAGCAGGGAGTACCTTCAAGCCACTAGCTATTTACTGGATGGTCAGTTCAAGTGTGTGATAAAATTACTTTTCCTTCGAGGGTTGTCTGGGGAAAGGGCCAAAAGTTCTGTTAAGAAGGAGGCAGGTGCAAAAAAAACAAAACAGGCTCAGGAAATCCAGGATTACAGTATTCTGCTGTACTTGCTGTCACTCGTGAATGTTTTCTTGCTCCCCAAGGCCTGGGCAGGCTTGTTCTCACTTCCTTACCATTGCATCTGCAGGCAGCCTCCCCCTAGAGGCCAAGCTGGTTTAGTCCCCATGAGCATCTCCCATTCACACGTGAGGTTCACTTGAAGTCTCACAACTACCATGTGAAATGGGAAAATGGACACAAAAATGTTCAGTGACATATTCTCTGTCTGAGCACAAGTCTCAGCTCATGGTTCTGAGCTCTTTATACAAACCTGTTCTCTGATACTGCCCAGATCCCTACAGACCTTGGCCTGGGTCTCTGGCTCTCAAGACACATGAACAAATTTGTTGAGAACCTGGGAACCATCAAAACCATATAGTATTTGGCATTTTCTTTCCAGTATAGCAATGGAACCCTTTCTTTTTGCTAGGTGAGGACTCAATTTAAAATTTTATTTTTTCCATTCAGAGAGCTCATCCTTGTTGCTCCCGACTGGCCTCCTTCTAGTCCTTTAAGATCTCACTCTTCTGAGCAGACTTGCCAAGGGTGGGGGGAGGGGTGAATGGGGAGTTCGGGATTAGCAGATGCAGACTATTACATAGAGAATGGATAAACAACAAGGTCCTACTGTACAGCCAGGGAACTATATTCAATATCCTGTGATAAACCACAGTGGAAAAGAATATGAAAAAGAATGTACATGAATGTATAACTGAATCACTTTGCTATACAGCAGAAATTAACACAACGTTGTAAATCAACTATACTTCAATGAAATAAATTTTTTTAAAAAGCTAAAAATCTGAAGAGCAAGTGAAAAAACCCCTCACTGTGCTAAGCTAAACTCCTCCAGTTGCTTGGGCATCTTCTCGCTTCTCCTGAATTGTGTGCCGTGATACCCAGGGCACAGCAGCCTCACTCATCGTTTGCGTGTGTGCCTGCCCGGCCTCGATCACAACAGGCAGCCGTACCGCAAGGCCTTCGTCTTTCTGGAGACACTCTTCCCTTATGGTAACATCTAGTAAAAGCAGCCGATCTCATGTGACTGCAAGAAGTCTAGGACCCTTCCCAACTGTTTGTGAGGATTCCTGGGAGGCACGCACATCTGTCCTTGCTATTTATAGCCTCTTACTCTAGACGCTTCCCCGAGCCCCTCTCTGGTTACTCTGTCTGTTCCACAATGTATCTTCCAGGTTGCGCTGCTCCCCCGGGCCGCTGGCACAACCATGTGGCCTGTGCACTGCACGACTCCAGGGAGTGCTGCTCATGTCACGTGTGATGTGAGTGGCATCCTCTAGAGTTGGACAACCTGGCACTCCCGTGTCTCCCTGCACTGCTTTATCCCAGGCGCGGGAAGAGCCAGTCCCTTTGGTCCCCAAAGAGCTCTAACACAAAGCTGGTTTGTGCGATAACAGAATAAGAGATTTTAAAATTGGTTGTCAGCTATTACTTCACACATTGATCATTAGCTTTTTTCTCTTTTGGTGGTGTGTCTCTGGCCTCAGGCCCCCAGCCTGACCCTATGTTGTAAGGCCAGTTTCTCTTTCAGGTCAGCATCTCCCTTTCCTCCAATTTCCTGAGGAAGAAGTAGATCAGTTAGCAACTTAATACCCTCCCAGAGATGCTAGCCGTATGAAATATTGCTTTCCTTCCCCTTCCCTCCCCTCCTCTCTCGTACCCTCCCCTCCCCTCCCTCCCCTCCCTCCCCTCCCCTCCCCTCCCCTCCCCTCCCTCCCCTCCCCTCCCTCCCTCCCCTCCCCTCCCCTCCCTCCCCTCCCTCCCCTCCCCTCCCCTCCCCTCCCCTCCCCTCCCTCCCCTCCCTCCCCTCCCTCCCCTCCCCTCCCTCCCCTCCCTCCCCTCCCCTCCCTCCCCTCCCTCCCCTCCCCTCCCTCCCCTCCCTCCCCTCCCCTCCCTCCCCTCCCTCCCCTCCCTCCCCTCCCTCCCCTCCCCTCCCCTCCCCTCCCCTCCCTCCCCTCCCCTCCCTCCCTCCCCTCCCCTCCCCCTCTTCCCTCCCCCTCCTCCCTCTTCCCTCCCCCTCCTCCCTTCCCCTCCCCTCCCTTCCCCTCCATTCCCCTCCCCTCCCTTCTCCTCCATTCCCCTCCCCTCCCTTCTCCTCCATTCCCCTCCCCTCCCTTCTCCTCCATTCCCCTCCCCTCCCTTCTCCTCCATTCCCCTCCCCTCCCTTCTCCTCCATTCCCCTCCCCTCCCTTCTCCTCCATTCCCCTCCCCTCCCTTCTCCTCCATTCCCCTCCCCTCCCTTCCCATCCCCTTCCCTTCTCCTCCTTTCCCTTCACCTCCATTCCTTCCTTCCTCAAATTCTTATCTATTGACCCCTATGTGTAAGGCATAATTCTAGATTCAAGAGATTTAGTGTTGAACAATCAGACAATAGCCCTGCCCCCATGCGACCTGCATTCTGTTAGTAGGAGAGCAACACATAAAGATATCATTGCAGATAGCTGTAATCATTATGAAGAACAAGCTGGATAAGGGCATAGAACAATGATTCTCAGCCTGGGCTTCACACTGGAATCTCCTGGGGAGCTTTAAAGAACCCCCATGCTTAGTATTGCCCATAGAGTTTCTGATCTGAGTGGCCTAAAGTGGGGCTTTACTAGTTGTTAAAGCTCTCCAGTTGTTTCTAGTGTGCAGCTGGTTTTGAGAACCATGAGGATAGAGAAGGATAGTGTATGTGCTATTTCCTATCAGGTAGTTAGGGAAGGTTATCTGAGATGAACTTGCATAAAGCACAGACAGGGCCAAAGGAAGATTTCTGGGATAACGTAGGAGTTCTGGTTAATGTTTAACCACTGGCTCTCCTAGAGTGAGAGCACTGATTTGTAGGGGTTGCAGATTTCCATGATGTAAATACTCCCTCCACAGCCAATTTCAAACTACCAGTGTGATAGCACTGAACAGAGTTGGGAATAGATGCTAACCATTGGTTTGTGTGAGCTTGTAAGAGCCGACACCAGCAAACCACTGGCCAGACAGTCTAGGCAGAGAACAGGCTGTGCAAAGGCCCTGGCTCTTCCGTTGTTTTATAGGGTAGTTCAGCATCGATTTAGCTCAGCCTCTCCCTTTGGGACCAGGCTTTGAGCATTTCCTTTATAGAATCAAAGCATCCACTGAGGTAGTCCCCTCTCCCTACAAATACCCCTCAACAAACAAACAGACAGGGAAACAAACTAGCCTTTTCCTTAAGGTAGCTTCTGTGTCCCTTCCAGACTTTAGATCTCAAAGTGGCATTCCTTGGTTTTTCATTTCCTTTTTGGTTCTATCACACATAGCATCCTGCACATGTTATCCTCCACCTACCAAGTCCAGGCTTGCCGTTTCTCTCTGCTCCCCCATTTCCTACAGACTCTTGACACTGAGTACTGAGTGTGTTAGTTCTCCCTGAGTCTATGATGGTAAAAACAAAAAACAAAAATAAGAGGTCCAATAGAGATGCAGCCCTCCTCAAAAGATATCCTCAGGTAAAAAGTAAACAAAACACTCCATTTCCTCCACTCAACAAAGTGGCTTTTCTTTTTGAACCCCTTCTTGAAATAACATTAAAGCAAACAAGCAGGCTCAACAATAAATGAAGAGTCATGTAGTCACGTATGGGACTAGGTATTATCAGAAGCAGGGGGAATTAGAGTGAGTTGTTCTTCAGTTGCAGAATACCGACATTTTTTACTGCCAGGAACGTATGCTTTTATCTCCCTGAAAGCAGACAGAATGTCAAACACAAGTTGTAATTGGGCTATGTGATTTACATACAGAATAATCCATTATTAGTCTAAGTGAGAATCTTGATTCAGCAAGATGATATTTATCATCCAGTTGCTTTGCTCACATAATCCGAGTGACTTTGTAACTTGAGTTGTATTGCATGTTCTAGAAACATTGCCCCTGATTACAACCTGTTTGAAATAATTAGGTGGTAATCAGCATTACAAGTTACTTTTAAAAATACTATCATTGGAGAGATCGCTAAATGAATTACCTGGCACCGCAGACTAGATTTTCTTGGCATAAATACCTTTCTCCACAGACAGAGCAGAGATGTTCAAAGGCATTCTTAGAGCCTGTTTTTATTTGATATCAATGCTGCAACAGATTACCCCAAATTTCTTATCTCACAATTTCTGTGGAACAGAAGTCTGGCAGACTTGACTGTGTCCTTGTTTAGAGACCCGAAAGGCTGAAATCAAGTTGTTAGCAGGGCTGCCTTCCTTTCTGGAGGCGCTAGGAGAAGATCCGTTTCCTTGCTCCCTCAGGTGGCTGACAGAATTCTGTTTCCTTCTGTGTCGGACTGAGCTTGTTTCCTCACTGGCTGTCAGCTGAGGTCCATTCCCAGCTTTTAGAGGCCACCCACATGCCTTGGCCCGTGCTCCCTCCACCTTTAAACCACCAATGACAGGTTGAACCTTCTTGTCCTTCAAATCTCTCCTGCCTTTTCCTCTGTAGCAGCTCTCTGACTTCAGCTGAGGAAAGTTCTATTTTAAGGCTCCTATGATTAGATTGGGTCCACCTGGATAATCAGGATACTCTCCCTATTTCCAGTTCTTTAACCATCATCACGTCTGCAAAGTCGCTTTTGCTGTAGTGGGTAGCATCTACACAGGTTCCAGAGATTTGGGTGTGGGCATCCTGGTGTGGGGCGGGGAGGGGGACATTATCAGCCGTCTCATAGAGGCTGAGCCGTATGTGTGTTTCATTCAGAATATCATTTCTTCCAGAAGTGGTGGTGGTATAGTAGTAATTTCTCTCTCTTTAGGGGTATTGACTTAGCTCCATCAGAAAAAGAAGGACCACTGAATACTTGGATGTTTAGGGTATATCGAAATGCTATGATAGGCAGAGGAAAGAGAATTTCTATTAAGTTTGGTTGACATTTTTGGGAGAGGGTGTCTCATAACGAGGTGTTGATTTTTAAAATATTGGCTTGTATGGTGATTGAACATTCACTTATTGAAGAAATGTTTGTTTAATTGTATGTTGCCTGTATCTTCCAGACAAATATAAGTCCGTGAAAACAAGGACACTGCCTGTCTCCTTCACAATTGTGTGCATAGAACCAGGAAGAGGGTCTCACGTGGAGTTGCTTAATAACTACCTGATGCATATGTATCGAATGAAATCCTTATCTGGCAACTACTAGGAGAACGCTTGGCCATGCTTGAGGGTCCCGCCATGAAACTGACAGATGTGGCCCCTGCCTGCCTGAGCTTAAACAGACACGAAACAAATATACAAATAATTATAAATGGGGATAAAACAGGAAATCTTCAAAATGGTACACAGGTACCTTCACCATTATATTTTAACTTCATGGGTACAGTTGTCCACCAATATATGGATATAGAGTCAAGACATTTTCTTTGAATAGGGTTGGCTGAATGAAGTTCTACATCTTCTTCCTTATATAAATCATACCTTCTGTGATTTGAGTTTTTGCTTCTCTTTAGTGGAGTGAGGACTCAAGATCAGGGGTTGGCAGATTGTGGCCTGAGCTAAAGCTGGCTTGCCATCTGTTTTCATACGGCCCTGAGCTAAGAATAGATGTTATATTTTTTAAATGGTTGAAAAAAATTAAAAGAAGAAGAATACTTTCAAACACATAAAAATGATATGAAATGCAAATTTCGTGTTCATGAATCAACTATTATTGGAACATAGTCACGCTCAATTATTTAGGCATTGTCTATGGCTGCCTTCACACTATGGTGACAGTAAATAGTTGTGACAGAGACGCTACGGCCTGCAAAGCCTAAAGTACTTACTATCTGACCCTTCGGAAAAAAAGTTTGCTGACCTCTGCTCAAAATACTTGAGAAGTAAATTGAGTACAGAGATCTAGTTGATTCCTCCCCCAATTATTTTCTTGGTGGTGTGTGTATACAGGGAGGGGTGTCCATGGGGAGCCAGTAGACTATTTTCTAGTATATTTGCATCTTAACCAACAATAATTTTTTTGTGACTCCACTTTATCAAATCTTTCCAAACATTCAATTTATTTTTCATAGGAACATCTCTCTTTCTTGTTTAATTTGTGCCATCAATTTACACTGTCCTTAATTAAATTACACAATGCTAACAGATGCAAACTACCATAAATTGGTTTGGAGATGTACATGTTTATTAAATTACCATGATGTATACTTCAAATATCTTACAATTTTATAAGTCAATTATACCACAATAAAGCTGAAATTAAAGAAAAAATAAAACTCTTAGAAGAAAAAGAAGTCTGTCTGGAGATGAACACAGCTGACCCCTGGTGCATATCCATCTCTAACAGTGGGGACAGCGATGAGCATTGGGCCTGGAGAGGGGCCCATTAGTCCTCCGTTACAGACATAGTGAGGTCATCTGCGCCTATGTTTTCCAGAGGAGTGGAGAGATCTGGTTAATACAGAAAACACATCAAGTGGAGGTTAAGTGATGAGGCCTTCTGCTTCATAGAAAACTTGGTCCAAATTAAACATAGATTTGCACGTTATAACTAGAACCAAGCATTTGTAGATGTCGCGTAGGTATCCCTCGCACAAGGTGACTTGCATCTAGAATTTTGAATTTTTGGCATTATTAATGTGGGAACTATTTCATGCTACAGAACCTCAAATCTCTATCTTAAGAGACTTTCTTGCAAGAATTCTCAGAACTCTGATCTGACTTTCATAGAAACTCTGTCTTCTAATATCAAAGTGAAATACTTTGCCTCCACTCTGTGTAGAATCCAGTCAGTGCTTTCCTAAGAGAGAATATTCCCCCTAAAATCTCTTAATTCAGTATAAAGTAGACATAAATTCTCCATAAATTAAAAAAAAAAGGCTCAGGCTTATACATCTGTGCTCCCTTAAACCAATATTTTCTCTTGAATATTAATTGCAATTTATTAAAATGAAGGTAATTGTTGCAAAATGTAACAGAGAATTAAAGAGTAACATCTCAGCTAGATACAGGTGTTAAAAATAGCATTGATGTGGATTTGGTATCACTTTCAGTTTAGAAAGTTTGTCTTTGCATATTTCAGTGGGTCCTTTAGCCCTGAAACATAACCACTTCAGTGAGCAACTGGCCTATTTTTATGTTGTAAGGCCCTGGGATTCCAGAGGCAGAAGCAGCCTCTCTCCATCTTTTCTAATTTGCTTCAGTGGATGCAATATGCAAAAAGCATAGCATTAAGGAAGGATCTTTTCTTTATTTTTAGTTTCCCTCTCTGGAGCCGAGTTAAAATGGAATACAGTCATTAAGAGGTTATCTAGTGTAACAAGTTCCTGCCAAAGGCAAAGCAGAAGGTTTCATTCCTCTGTGAGTTGTTTTATGAAGTAGCTCATGGTTGACAATCAATGAACTAAATCCTTCGACAAGGAGAGATTTACAAGGATTTGTCTACAGAGATGAAGTGTTTCTACAGACTTGAGCAGAGCTGGGGCCAGGGATTAGGAGCCCTGCACATAAATACAGTTTGCAGCTTTGGGATTCCACAGCTAGGAGCTTTCAACAGCTACTATGTGTAAATACGCCTATGGAATTGAGTTCTAAATACCAACTGTACTACATACAGAAGTCACATGGCTTCCAGGAGCTACGGACGGGTTAAAAAGGTGGTCTCCAGACACATATTACAACCATGGGACTCACTTTCTTGATCTCTTTGGAAGCTATTGTGCTTAAACTATAACTCTGTCACTAGGAAGGGGCTATCCAAATTAGGTTTTCAGCCCAATTTCCTTTTTCTGGCCCTCAACTGTGTATTGTCCTTTGTGATATGTGTCTCTTGGCAAGTTTGTTAGCTCTTAAGAGTGGTGATAACGGTGAGTGCAGTGTGCCCATGGACATTTACTGTGGTCTGAATGTCTGTGTTCCCCCCACATTCGTATGTAGAGATCCTAATGCCCAGTGTGATGGTCTGTGATACCCAGTCTGTGGTATCTTGTTAGAGCAGCCCGAATGGACCAAGACAACATTCTATTACACAGCCTTGTTTTGACATGACTCCTAATATTAAAAGGTTAATTTTTTTAGGTCCAAGTGCAAGAGCTGATGATCAGAGGTTAATTGTACCAGGGACTTAAATGCATAGACTAACACAGCTTGAAAGGATATTAAAAGATCATACAGAACATTTCCATAACTTTTTTGGTGAGAAAACTAAGGCCTACAGAGGGTGAACGACTTGTCCATGGACATAGGGATGGTCTAGTCCAGTATGAGGACTAAGACCTGCAAGAGTATAACAGATGACACTGCTTGCATGGTATCCAGATACAGTAGTTAGAAACATGTGCTTTGGAGCCAGAGTTCCCACCTCTGTAATTTACCGGCTGTACAACCATAGGGAATGCATTTAACATTCCATGCCTCAGTGTCTTCATCTGCAAATGCAGTAAGGGTGCTACTTCATGAGGCTGGCTTGGTTACTGAATTAGTAAATACATGTGAACCGCTTAGAACAATACCTGGGAAGTAGTGAACACTCATGAAATGTTAGCTGGTGCTACAGTTACTACCACTGTCACTACTACTGTCACTGTTACTACTGCTACTACCACTCTGACTTGACTGACCTCCTCCAACCCAGTGTGACCTGAGAGCAAATTTACAAAAACCCAGAAACTTAAAGAGAAGAAATATACTCAGTTAAGCATTTGCACCTGGACAATATATGAGTATGGTGTGTGTGTGTGTGCGTGGTATGTGTGTGTGTGTGTGAGTGTATATAGCATGTAGGTCTTTAAGTCTGTTGTTTGTATATTATTTGCGTAAAACCACGAAGTAAGATCATCCAGTTTGTCCTTGAACTAACTCACATTTCGTCACTCTCAAGTTGCTGATTTGCATGTATCAATAATCCATTTTGAATATGCATGTAACCCTGTGGGCTGGGCTTCATGATATATATTGAGGTGTGTCTGGGGGATTCCACTTCCTCTTTTTTTCAGTAAGTTGAATTATAAACCAGATGGAATTTTCCTTTTGTCTATGTTTAGTAAGTATGAAACATGAACTTACATACTAGTTACTCTCTGAATGTTTTTTCTTGGGAAGAGTATGAAACTAGTTGAGTAAATCCTTTATTTTGCTTTAGTGTCCCCCTGGGATGAAATAAAGAGAAAGCCTGATGGCTTATATCAGTCTCACTTTGTTCTAAAGAATTTCAAGTCGTGGTCCTGCAAAAAGTATCTGTTACAAGATTGTTTATGGTAGCTCTGTTAATCACAAAGCCTGGAGACAACCTAATGACTATTGAGACAAAAATGGAAAAACAAATCACAAGTTATTTACAACAGGGTATTACATGGCAGTAAAAATGAATGAACTATAGCAATATGCAGCAATTTAAATGAATGGTGGTAATGTATGATGAGTAAAACCACAAATTCCAGAAGATAATGGGTAATATGGCATCCTTATAATGTTTAGAAACAAAAGTAAACAATACATTATTTAAGAATATATATGTGATAAAACTCTCTCCCTATATAAATATACATTTATATACCATTTCTAAGTAATAAATAAGAATAAAATAAAAGAAGACCATGAATTGCCCAATGACAATATTTATTGTGATTAATCCAAGTGTATGCACCTCAGGTCCAAAGCAAGAAAAAATAATAGCTTCAAAGAGAATCATCTCACAGAGCCAATTTTTTTGCAGGAAATAAGACTTCAGCATGCTGTGAGTACTGAGCAAAAACCACAGAGTGTGACTTGGGAATGGGAAACTGTTATTTAAAAGTCTTTAAATTTTGTTTTGTTTTATTTGATAACATCTGTCCTCTGTAGCCGTTTTCATTTTATGATTTCTGGCCAAGACATTGCTATTTGTGCTTGAGTCCATGGGGTAAGGCTATGAGATAGCCTTTGTAGGACTCTGTTTAAAAGAAATAAAATTCAGGCAGATTTCCATTCCCTCCAGTCCTGCTGAAGCCCAGAGTAGAAAAAAGGTAACAGGCTCTGAGGGCTCATCCCTCAAATACATGGAAAAAAGCCAAGCTAATCCTTTCTTCTATCACTCGCTCCTCTTTCAGCACTGCTGTTTGTTTCCTTACTCCGGTGTGTAAAGAGGGGATGAGCCCCTGAGCAAGGACAGGCCCAGAGAAGATGCGCTGCTCAGTCTGCAAGCCACCTGAGAGCAGCACGATGTTCGAAGCATGTCTGGGTTTCTCTTCTCCATAAATGCCCGGCCTTCGTTGACTTCCAAGTCGAATGGCTGCTGCTGAAGAATAATGAGGGGCAAACTTGCATATCAAAAATGACAAGGGTGGGCTTAGAGGAAAGGGCTAGATCTCAGAGCCTGTTTTCTCTCTCTTCCTTTTATCTCTTCTGATGACAAGACGCACTTGTGAGATAAACTTAGAGTCCTGAGCCGTTTCCAATGTTTTGACTTGGAATTTTCCAACTTGCAAAACTTCCGTCTTCAGGTGTGATGTGGAGAAATCTGAATGAATTTCCCCTATCTCTCTACGAGGTTAAGAGAAAACTACCCTGCAAAGGGCACAGGGGAAAATGAAGCCAGCGCTTCTCAAACATTTCTGCCTGAGTCACCTTAGCAGCGAAGTACAGAGAACTTGTGCCCCCAGGGGCCTGGCAGCATAGTCCAAAGCGGCCTGCTACCCATTCTATAGTTTTTGGAAGCCAACCGCAAAGTTGACCTTCCACTGTGTTTGTTTTAATAGAAAAAAATTTTTTTCTTGCCCAAATTATCAAGGAAAAACAAAGCTTCTGGAAGATGTTTATCCTATGACTTCTGGAATCTTTGGAACATGTCACTACGTATCCCCTGGGGTATTCATACCTCAGTTCGAAAAGCATAGAGTTAGGCAGCATCAGAAAGTAGCAGTGCTTTCTTTATTCTTTTGGCAGGTTGTTTCAATCACAAAGTTAAGTTTTAAAATGAAATTGATTAATTCAATTTAAATTGATGAATTCCTCAATAATTAGTTGACTAAGCTTAAGGTCAAACCACAAAAGTGTAACCAGTAGTAAGTGGCTAATTATTACTTTGTTTTATGGATGAGATATAAGACAGGCAAAATGCTGCTATAATATGCAGACAGTTCTTAGCATATGATACATTTTTGTCAACGTAGACTTAAATTCATTTTTCTCGAATTAAGAGGAGTATAAATAAGTAAAAACACATAAAATCATTAAATACTAGAGCAATTACAATAATGGTGCATGACTAGGATGTATATGACTGAATTAATCATCTAAGAGCCTCACTAAAATTGACAGTCTGCCTTCCGTTTCTCCACATTTCTTCTCATTTATTCTTCTTATCACTGAAATTATCTAAGAAGGTAGTTGTACTACTTTCTATTTGTGTAGAGCACCCAAATTTGTATAATCAGCCGTCACCTCTCTCCTGAGCCCCAGAGTAGCATACTTCACTTAAATATCTTTAAGATGTTTAAGAAGTATTTTGAACTTAATGTGGCAAAAGCAGAACTTTGTTCTCCATTTCAGTGTACGGCACCACAACCTACCCAGTTACCAAAGTCCCAAGCCAGATACTATCTGATGTTTTCCCCCTCACCTGCCTCATGTCTAAATCATCAGCGCTTCTCTTAGCTTTCTCCACGAAACATGGACAGAATCATCCTCATCTCTCCATCTTCATTGTTCCTACCTTGCCTGAGACACCGTTTTCTTCTTCCTGGATTATACCCTGGCTTGTACTTCTGGCTGCTTATCCTCTCCCATTTCCCTAGCAGCCAGAGTGAATTAAAAAAAAATTATTTTTATACAATTTTTAAAAATTACTTTCCATTTACAGTCATTACAAAATTATTGGTTATATTCCCCATGTTGTACAGTACATCGTGGAGCCTTACACCCAATAGTTTGTACCTCCCACTCTCGCATACATATATTCCCCCCCACTGGTAACCACTAGCTTGGTCTCTATATCTGTGTGTCTGCTTTTTTTTGTTATATTCACTAGTTTGTTGTGTTTTTTAGATTCCGCGTATAAGTGATATCATACAGTATTTATCTTTCTCTGTTTGACTTATTTAACTTAGCATAGTGCCCTCCAACTCCACCCATGTTCCTGCAAATGGCAAAATTTCATTCTTTTTCATGACTGAGTAGTATTCCATTGATCGATCTACCTACATATCTATCTATCTATCTATATATCTCTCACATCTTTTTTATCCATTCATCTATTGATGGACACTTAGGTAGTTTCCATGTCTTGACAATTGTAAATAATGCTGCTATGAACACTGGGGTGCATGTGTCTTTTCAAATTAGTGTTTTTGTTTTTTTGGATATATACCCAGGAGTGGAATTGCTGGGTCATATGGTAATTCTATTTTTAGTTTTTTGAGAAACCTCCATACTGTTTACCACAGTGGCTACACCACTTTACATTCCCACCAACAGTGTACAAGGGATCCCTTTTCTCCACATCCTCGCCAATATATATTTTTTTAACATCATTATTAGAGTATAATTGCTTTACAATGTTGTGTTACTTTCTGCTGTATAACAAAGTAAATCAGCATATGCATACATATATCCCCATATCTCTTCCCTCTTGCACCTCCCTCCCACCCTCCCTATCCCACCCCTCTAGGTGGTCACAAAGCACCGAGCTGATCTCCCTGTGCTATGCAGCTGCTTCCCACTAGCTATCTGTTTTACATTGGGTAGTGTATACATGTCAATGCTACTCTCTCACTTTGTCCCAGCTTATACTTCCCCCTCCCCTTGTCCTCAAGTCCATTCTCTATGTCTGCGTCTTTATTCCTGTCCTTCCACTAGGTTCATCAGAACCATTTTTATTTTAGATTCCATATATATGTGTTAGCATACAGTATTTGTTTTTCTCTTTCTGACTTACTTCACTCTGTATGACAGTCTCTAGGTGCATCCACCGCACTACAAATAACTCAGTTTTGTTTCTTTTTATGGCTGAGTAATATTCCATTGTATATATGCGCCACATCTTTATTCATCTGTTGATGGACAGTTAGGTGGCTTCCATGTCCTGGCTACTGTAAATAGTGCTGCAGTGAACATTGTGGTACATGAGTCTTTCTGACTTCTGGTTTTCTTAGGGTATATGCCCAGTAGTGGGATTGCTGGGTCATATGGTAGTTCTACTTTTAGTTTTTTAAGGAACCTCTATACTGTTCTCCATAGTGGCTATATCAATTTACATTCCCACCAACCGTGCAAAAGGGTTCCCTTTTCTCCACACCCTCTCCAGCATTTATTGTTTGTAGATTTTTTGATGATGGCCATTCTGACCGGTGTGAGGTGATACCTCATTGTAGTTTTGATTTGCATTTCTCTAATGATTAGTGATGTTGAGCATCCTTTCACATGTTTGTTGGCAATCTGTATATCTTTTTTGGAGAAATGTCTATTTAGGTTGTCTGCCCATTTTTTGATTGGGTTATTTGTTTTTTTGATATTGAGCTGCATGAGCTGCTCATATATTTTGGAGATTAATCCTTTGTCAGTTGCTTCATTTGCAAATATTTTCTCCCTTTCTGAGGGGTGTCTTTTCCTCTTGTTTATGGTTTCCTTTGCTGTGCAAAAGCTTTTAAGTTTCATTAGGTCCCATTTGTTTATTTTTGTTTTTATTTCCATTTCTCTAGAAGGTGGGTCAAAAAGGATCTTGCTGTGATTTATGTCGTAGAGTCCTCTGCCTATGTTTTCCTCTAAGAGTTTTATAGTGTCTGGTCTTACATTTAGGTCTTTAATCCTTTTTTTTTTTTTCCCGCGGTACACGGGCCTCCCACTGCTGTGGCCCCTCCCACCATGGAGCACAGGCTCCGGACGCGCAGGCTCAGCAGCCCTGGCTCACGGGCCCAACCGCTCCACGGCACGTGGAATCCTCCCGGATCGGGGCACAAACCCACATCCCTTGCATCGGCAAGTGGACTCCCAACCACTGCACCACCGGGAAGCCCCTTTAATCCTTTTTACGTTTATTTTAGTGTACGGTGTTAGGAAATGTTCTAATTTCATTCCTTTACATGTAGCTGTCCAGTTTTCCCAGCAACTTACGGAAGAGGCTGTCTTTTCTCATTGTATATTCTTGCCTCCTTTATCAAAAATATAGTGACTATATGTGCATGGGTTTATCTCTGGGAGTTTTATCCTGTTTCATGGATCTCTATTGCTGTTTTTGTGCCAGTACCATACTGTCTTGATTACTGTAGCTTTGTAGTATAGTCTGAAATCTGAGAGCCTGATACCTCCAGCTCCATTTTTCTTTCTGAAGATTGCTTTGGCTATTCAGGGTCTTTTGTGTTTCCATACAAATTATGAAATTTTTTGTTCTAGTTCTGTGAAATATGCCATCGGTAGTTCGATAGGGATTGCATTGGATCTGTAGATTGCTTTGGGTAGTAGAGTCATTTTCACAATGTTGATTCTTCCAATCTAAGAACGTGGGTCTATCTCTCCATCTGTTGGTATCATCTTTAATTTCTTTCAACAGTGTCTTATAGTTTTCTGCATATAGGTCTTTTGTCTCCTTAGGTAGGTTTATTCCTAGGTATTTTATTCTTTTTGTTGTAATGGTAATTGGGAGTGTTTCCCTAATTTGTCTTTCAGATTTTTCATCATTAGTGTATAGGAATGCAAGAGATTTCTGTGCATTAATTTTGTATCCTGCTACGTTACCAAATTCATTGATTAGCTATTGTAGTTTTCTGGTAGCAGCTTTAGGATTCTCTATGTGTAGTATTATGTCATCTGTAAAAGTGACAGTTTTACTTCTTTTCTGATTTGGATTCATTTTATTTCTTTTTCTTCTCTGATCACTGTGGGTCAAATTGCCAAAACTATGTTGAATAATAATGGTGGGAGTGGGCAACCTTGTCTTGTTCGTAATCATGGTGGAAATGGTTTCAGTTTTTCACCATTGAGCACAATGTTGGCTGTGGGTTTGTCATATGTGGCCTTTATTATGTTGAGGTAGGTTCCCTCTATGCCTACTTTCTGGAGGGTTTTTATCATAAATTGGTGTTGTATTTTGTCGAAAGCTTTTTCTGCATCTATTGAGATTGTCATATGTTTTTTATCCTTCAATTTGTTAATATGGTGTATCACATTGATTGATTTACATATATTGAAGAATTTGTGCATTCCTGGGATAAACCCCACTTGATCATGGTGTATGATCCTTTTAATGTGCTGTTGGATTCTGTATGCTAGTATTTTGTTCAGGATTTTTGCATCTATGTTCATCAGTGATATTGGCCTGTAGTTTTCTGTGTGACATCTTTGTCTGGTTTTGGTATCAGGGTGATGATGGCCTTGTAAAATGAGTTTGGGAGTGTTCCTGCCTCTGCTATATTTTGGAAGAGTTTGAGAAGGATAGGTGTTAGCTCTTCTCTAAATATTTCCTAAAATTCTCCTGTGAAGCCATCTGGTCCTGGGCTTTTGTTTGTTGGAAGATTTTTAATCACAGTTTCAATTTCAATGCTTGTGATTAGTCTGTTTATATTTTCTATTTCTTCCTGGTTCACTCTCAGAAGGTTGTGGTTTTCTAAAAATTTGTCCATTTCTTCCAGGTTGTCCATTTCATTGGCATATACTTGCTTGTAGTATTCTCTCATGATTCTTTGTATTTCTGCAGTGTCAGTTGTTATTTTTCCTTCTTCATATCTAATTCTATTGATTTGAGTCTTCTCCCTTTTTTTCTTGGTGAGTCTGGCTAATGGTTTATCAATTTTGTTTATCTTCTCAAAGAACCAGCTTTTAGTTTTAATAATCTTTGCTGTTGTTTCCTTCACTTCTGTTTCATTTATTTCTGATCTGATCTTTATGATTTCTTTCCTTCTGCTAACTTTGGGGTTTTTTTTTTTTGTTGTTCTTCTTTCTCTAATTGCTTTAGGTGTAAGGTTACGTTATTTATCTGAGATTCTTCTTGTTTATTGAGGTAGGATTGTATTGCTATGAACTTCCCTCCTAGAACTGCTTTTGCTGTGTCCCATAGGTTTTGGGTCATCATGTTTTCATTGTCATTTGTTTCTAGATATTTTTTGATTTCCTCTTTGATTTCTTCAGTGATCTCCTGGTTATTTAGTAACGTATTGTTTAGCCTCCATGTGTTTGTATTTTTTACAGTTTTTTCCTGTAATTGATATCTAGTCTCATAACATTGTGGTTGGAAAAGATTCTTGATACGATTTCAATTTTCTTAAATTTACCAAGGCTTGATTTGTGACCCAAGATATGGTCTATCCTGGAGAATGTTCCATGAGCACTTGAGGAGAAAGTGTATTCTATTGCTTTTGGATGGAATGTCCTATAAATATCAATTAAGTCCATCTTGTTTAATGTGTCATTTAAAGCTTGTGTTTCCTTATTTATTTTCTTTTTGGATTATCTGTCCATTGGTGAAAGTGGGGTGTTAAAGTCCCCTAATATTACTGTGTTACTGTCAATTTCCCCTTTTATGGCTCCTAGCATTTGCCTTATGTATTGAGGTGCTACTTTTTGGCTGCATAAATATTTATAATTGTTATATCTTCTTCTTGTATTGATCCCTTGATCATTGTGTAGTGTCCTTTGTCTCTTGTAATAATGCTTATTTTAAAGTCTATTTTGTCTGATATGAGAATTGCTACTCCAGCTTTGTTTTGATTTTCATTTACATGGAATATCTTTTTCCATCCCCTCACTTTTAGTCTGTAAGTGTCCCTAGGTCTGAAGTGGGTCTCTTGTAGACAGCATATATGCTCTTGTTTTTGTATCCACTCACCCATTGTATGTCTTTTGGTTGGAGTATTTAATCCATTTACATTTAAAGTAATTATTGATATGTATGTTCCTATTACCATTTTTTGAATTGTTTTGAGTTTGTTTTTGTAGGTCTTTTCCTTCTCTTGTGTTTCCCACCTAGAGAAGTTACTTTAGCGTTTGTTGTAAACCTGGTTTGGTGGTGCTGAATTCTCTTAACTTTTGCTTGTCTGTAAAGGTTTTAATTTCTCCATGGAATCTGATTGAGATCCTTGCTGCATAGAGTAATCTTGGTGGTAGATTTTTCCCTTTCATCACTTTCATTGTGTCCTGCCACTCCCTTCTGGCTTGCAGAGTTTCTGCTGAAAGATCAGCTGTTAACCTTATGGGGATTTCCTTGTATGTTATGTTTGCTTTTCCCTTTCTGCCTTTAATATTTTTTCTTGTATTTAATTTTTGATAGTTTGATTAATATGTGTCTCAGCGTGTTTCTCTTTGGGTTTATGCTGTATGGGACTCTCTATGCTTCCTGGACTTGACTATTTCCTTTCCCATGTTAGGGAAGTTTTTGACTATAATCTCTTCAAATATTTTCTCAGACCCTTTCTTTTTCTCTTCTTCTTTTGGGACCCTTATAATTCGAATGTTGGTGCATTTAATGTTTTCCTGGATGTCTCTGAGACTGTCCTCAATTCTTTTCATTCTTTTTTCTTTATTCTGCTCCCTGGCAGTTATTTCCACCATTTTATCTTCCAGGTCACATATCCATCCTTCTGCCTCAGTTATTCTGCTATTGATTCCTTGTAGAGTATTTTTAATTTCACATATTTTGTCATTCATCACTGTTCGTTTGCTCTTTAGTTCTTCTTGGTCCTTGTTAAATGTTTCTTGTGTTTTCTCCATTCTGTTTCCGAGATTTTGGACCATCTTTACTATCATTATTCTGAATTCTTTTTCCGGTAGGTTGTCTATTTTTTCTTCATTTATTTGGTCTTGTAGGTTTTTACCTTGCTCCCTCGTCCTTAACATATTTTTTGGTCATTTTGTTTTTTTTGATGGGTGGGTTGTATTCCTATCTTACTGGTTGTTTGGCCTGAGGCATCCAGCCCTGGTGTTTGCAGGCAGTTGGATAGAGCTGGGTCTTGGCGCTGAGATGAGGACCTCCGGGAGGCTTCATTCTGACTAATATTCCCTGGGGTCTGAGGTTCTCTGTTAGTCCAGCAGTTGGGACTCAGAACTCCCACCAGAGGAGCTCGTGCCTGATCTCTGGCCTGGGAACCATGATCCCGCAAGCCAGTTGCTGGGGGTTCCTCCCATCCTCTTAGGTGTCCGTGGTCCCCCACCAGTGCCTGATAAGTGCCCTAGTTGTGTGGAGACACAAATTCTGTGTCCTCCTTGTCTGCCATCTTGAATCCACCCAACATTTGTTATTTGTAGGCTTTTTGATGGTAGCCGTTGTGACAGGTGTGAGGTGATATCTCACTGTGGTTTTGATTTGCATTTCCCTGGTGATTAGTGATCTTGAGTGTCTTTTCATGTAAAAGTGTAAATCGGATCATGTTGCTCACTTGCTCAGAGCCCTCCACTGATGTCCATTGCACCTGAGTATAATACACATTCTTTCTCCAATCACAAGGCTATGTAGGGTAGATTCTATGTCTCCCTCACTTATCCTCTCCCAGCTTCTCTCCTCCTCCTCTTCATTTCACTTCAGCCCTAATGGCATTATTTCTGTTTCTAGGAATGTAACTTTTGCCCTGGGGACTTTTCACTTACTGCTTGCTTTGCCTAGACTGGAAGCTTCTGGATCTTTCCATGGCCAGGTCCTTTCCATCACTTAGGTCTCAGCTCACATGTCACTTCCTCAGAGCCCTTTCCTGACCAATCTGTTTAAAGCAACCCCATCCTCTAAGTCACTCTTAAAGCGTTACACAGTTTTAGTTAAATTCTCTTCTTAGTATTTATCACCTCTGAAATAATCTTGTTTTCATTTTCCTGTCGACTGCAATGTGAGTTTCATCAATGTAGAGACCTTCTCTGTTATTCAGTATTGTATCACCTGGCTCAGTAAATATCAAGTATTTGTGAATGCCTGGACAACCCTCCACTGACCTCATTTGGTCCTCATAATAACTCTCTCGGGTAGTGTGAATGAAAAATGTTGTCTGCTATATCAGTAAACAAAGGATGTTGCAGCCATCAAAGCCATTACAACCACCTGATGGTGAGCCCTGAGGGAACTCAGGATGGGGAAGAACAGTATACTGGCCCTAGATAACTAAGGTGCATATCAAAGGAATGATTTCAGTGAGCCCACACTCTTGCATCTTTCCATACCTAGATAACTGCTAAATTCATTAACTTGAGATATCTGGTTTTCTTTAATTAACAGTAGTCGTTTGAAGTTCCAACTTTTTGGTCTTTGTTGCAAAAACTCCTGTATATCCTGTCTCCTCCCTTACCTGTTTGGAGCAGTCCCTCAGAGCTATCTGAGAGACTGCATCCTGGCCTTAAGTCCTCAGTTTTGTCTGCCAAATAAAACATAATTCTCAACTTTAAGTTTTTGCATTTTTTTTTCACTTGACAGTAGACACTGTTATTGCTTCTTTTTAGAGGTTGGTGTCTTAATGACTGTTGTGTCTTTAGGGCCTTTTAGCATAGCGGTCCCCAACCTTTTTGGCACCAGGGACCAGTTTGATGGAAGACAGTTTTTCCATGGAAGGGGTTGGGGGGGATGGTTCAGGCGGTAATGTGAGTGAAGGGGAGCGATGGGGCCCGGCAGATGAAGCTTTGCTTGCCCGCCCACCTGCCACTCACCTCCTGCTGTGCAGCCCGGTTCCTAACAGTCTGCGGACCTGTAGTGGTCCGCGGCCTAGGGGTTGGGGACCCCTGTTTTAGGAGATCCATAATACATGTTTGCTGAAAGAATGCATGAATCTCATTTTACAGGTAGGTAAACCTCATAGTTCATAGAAGTCATGCGACTTTCTCCAACATTATAAAGTATGTAAATGACACAGTTGGATCTGAAACATACGTCTTTAGTCACTTGGCTCCTAGTTATTTGCTCTTTCTGTCTTTACTTGTTGCTTCCCGAATGGAAGTTTCCCTGATAAGAAACTCTGGAAGAAAAATTTGGATGGTGCAACCTCTAAGGTGGTGCCTGTTGTATCCCACAGTAACTGATGGGAAGGGGTATATGTAGTTAGGTGCTTAGAAACTGAATCAGTTTATTTAAAGCATGTAATCATCATACTTTTCATTGAGTTCCTTGATTTCCTTATTGTTCACATGGCTTTAGTGTGAGCTCCATTCATGTCCTAGTGGAAAATGTTAGAAAAATTTGGAAATGTCATTTTGAAACATTCACTATTGTCTTTGCCTGGTATTCTCTTCCTTGGTTCTCTCTACCTAGCCAAATCCTACTTATCCATTACTCAGTACACAGCAACCTTTTGAGTGCAAGACCTTGTCTTGGTAGTGACGTTTAATAGAGCTTATCCGGCCACTCTTTGGCTTAGCATTGTTTGAGCTCAAATTCAAGCTCTGTTGCTTGCTAGTTTTCTGACCCTGAAAAAATCTTTAAGCATCATTTTTCTTATCTGTTAGATGGATATAATAATAGTACGTATTCCCTAGCGTTGGTGGAAGAATTAAGCAACGTAGTGCATGATAAGCCTGAAGTCCAGTATGTAGTGGATAGTGAGTATTCAAAACAGTTAGCTATTATTTTCCATCTCTGTATTTCTAGTACATCAGCATAGAAACTAGCATTTAGGAGATATCTAAGATGTTGGTTAAACTAATCCAGGGGCTGTGTTATCCTCTGGATCTCTGACAAATAGTTTTATCCCTCCCATCACTTTCCTTAAAGTAGAATCAAGAATTGGTACCTATTGCTTCCCCTAACATTTGTCATACATTGCCTAACCAGACCCGATTTCTGCCCTAGAGCTATTTGACAGAATTTACAAAAATAAGGATTCTTTCAACATAAATTATTGTCAACATGAAAAAGTATGTTGTTGAGAGAGCCTCTGCTTTTGGCTTGGATTTTGAATTGTCAGTACTTATTTATGGGATTGTGATGACACACCTCCTCAAAGCTGGTCTTTTTTCTCAGGCTAAATTGCCCACTATTAGTCTCTCTCCTGAGCATCTTACCTCTTAATCCTAGCGTGCTCTGTTATCTTGTTGCCCTTGTTGATGGAAACATACCATTTTTCAATATTGCCTTGAAGCTGAGACGTTCAATGGTGCACATGGATTTTAAGAGTCAGGAGGATTATGTGCCATCTGCTGCCTTCTTTTGGGTTTGTTGCTGCTGAAGGGGAGCCCAGCATGTTTTCTTTTTGCCAATTATAAGGGAAGTGACTGGGGAGTCTTTAGAAAAGGAATGAAGTTATCATTTCATGGGCATATGCTGTTCACACAGATAGGAAATCTACATTTTTCAAGCCATCACTTAAAGTACTGTGTTTCAATAAAGCAGAGATACTGAGATGGCGCCAATCTTGTCAGAAGAAAGTATGACTTTCTATCTAAGATGTTTACCTAAAAAAAGAAAAAAAACAGAAAGAAAACTGTAGGAAACGAATGAATCAACAGTGAGTACTCTGTAGTAAAAGTCCCTGTTTTTAACCTTCTGTTTATCAGTCAGTGTCTGGTTGCTGTAAGGTATAGAGTTCTTTTTCTTTGTAGTCACAGGCTATGTGGGGAGATAGCTTCCCTTTTCAGTTGGATGATAGAAGGAGAGTTGCATCATATCAGAAGAATGATATTGGGTAATCAAATTTTTAAAAATGTGGCCAGTCACATTAGGTAAACTAGTCTTCCCAGGTGCTGCTACTAACTACTAGCTACAAGGCCACTCTCTCGTCCCCCTCACACCAGTGGTCCCAGAAACAGAGTCATAGGATTACCAAGACTCAGCCGTTCTTAGTTCCATACTTGTTTATGCCTTTATAGTTGTACTGTATTATGTAATTTAAGATCATATAAACCAACAGAATATGATTTTTAAGAACAGGGTTATTGTTTCTGTGAAAAACAAGCTGAATGACTTGAAAATCATTAATAAAGATGAGTTGATGAAAAATTAATAAAACTGTTGAGTTAGATGTAAGATCACTTAAAGGGATTAGAAAAAAAATAATAAAAATTTAAAAGAACGTCACTTTCCAGCAAGACACAGGCTGTCAGCATCTCAGGAGTGAGAGAGAGGACAGCTCTTAGAAGACAGAGATCCTGTATAGCCCTGTTTTCAAGCCGGCCTATTCTGTTCTCAGGAGAAGCAAGAAGAACTACAATCCTGCAGCCTGTGGAACAAAAACCACATTCACAGAAAGATAGACAAGATGAAAAGGCAGAGGGCTATGTACCAGATGAAGGAACAAGATAAAACCCCAGAAAAACAACTAAATGAACTGGAGATAGGCCATCTTCCAGAAAAAGAATTCAGAATAATGATAGTGAAGATAATCCAGGACTTCAGAAAAAGAATGGAGGAAAAGATCGAGAAGATGCAAGAAATGTTTAACAAAGACCTAGAAGAATTAAAGAACAAACAAAGAGAGATGAACAATACAATAACTGAAATGAAAACTACACTAGAAGGAATCAATAGCAGAAATTAAAGACAAAGAAAAATTATTGAAAGCAGCAAGGGAAAAACAACAAATAACATACAAGGGAACTCCCATAAGGTTAACAGCTGATTTCTCAGCAGAAACTCTACAACCCAGAAGGGAGTGGCATGATATACTTAAAGTGATGAAAGGGAAGAACCTACAACCAAATTACTCTACCCAGCAAGAATCTCATTCAGGGGCTTCCCTGGTGGCGCAGTGGTTGAGAGTCCACCTGCCGATGCAGGGGACACGGGGTCGTGACCCGGTCCAGGAAGATCCCACATGCCGCGGAGCGGCTGGTCCCGTGAGCCATGGCTGCTGGGCCTGTGCGTCCGGAGCCTGTGCTCCACAGTGGGCGAGGCCACAACAGTGAGAGGCCTGTGTACTGCAAAAAAAAAAAAAAAAAAAATCTCATTCAGATTTGATGGAGAAATCAAAAGCTTTACAGACAAGCAAAAACTAAGAGAATTCAGCACCACCAAACCAGCTCTACAACAAATGCTAAAGGACTTCCCTAAGTAGGAAACACATTCACTATCATTATTCTGAATTCTTTTTCTGATAATTATCGATAATTATAAGGTAATGTGAATGGATTAAATGCTCCAACCAAAAGACACAGGCTTGCTGAATGGATACAAAAACAAGACCCATATATATGCTGTCTACAAGAGACCCACTTCAGACCTAGGGACACAAACAGACTGAAAGTGAGTGAATGGAAAAAAATATTCCATGCAAATGGAAATCAAAAGACAGCTGGAGTAGCAATACTCATATCAGATAAAATAGACTTTAAAATAAAGAATGTTACAAGAGACAAGGTAGGATACTACATAATGATCAAGGGGTCAATCCAAGAAGATATAACAATTATAAATATATATGCAACCAACATAGGAGCACCTCAATACATAAGGCAACTGCTAACAGCTATAAGAGAGGAAATTGACAGTAACACAATAATAGTGGGAGACATTAACACCTCACTTACACCAATGGACAGAGCATCCAAACAGAAAATTGATAAGGAAACACAAGCTTTAAATGACACAATAGACCTGATAGATTTAATTGATATTTATAGGACATTCCATCCAAAAACAGCAGATTACACTTTCTTCTCAAGTGTGCACAGAACATTCTCCAGGATAGATCACATCCTGGGTCACAAATCAAGCCTCAGTAAATTTAAGAAAATTGAAATCATACCAAGCATCTTTTCTGACCACAACGCTATAAGATTAGAAATCAATTAGAGGGAAAAAAAAGGTAAAAAACACAAAAACATGGAGGCTAAACAATATGTTACTAAATAACCAAGAGATCACTGAGGAAATCAAAAAATACCTAGAGACAAATTACAACGAAAAGACAATGATCCAAAAACCTATGGGATGCAGCAAAAGCAGTTCTAAGTGGGATTTTATAGCAATACAAGCCTGCCTCAAGAAACAAGAAAAATCTCAAATAAACAATCTAACCTTACACCTAAAGACCTGGAGAAAGAAGAACAAAAAAACCCCAAAGTTAGCAGAAAGAAATAAATCATAAAGATCAGAGCAGAAATAAATGAAACAGAAACAAGGAAAACAATAGCAAAGAACAATAAAACTAAAAGTTGGTTCTTTGAGAAGATAAACAAAATTGATAAACCACTAGCCAGACTCATCAAGAAAAAGAGGGAGAGGACTCAAATCAATAAAATTAGAAATGAAAAAGGAGAAGTTACAACAGACACCGCAGAAATACAAAGCATCCTAAGAGACTACTACAAGCAACTCTATGCCAATAAAATGGACAACCTGATAAATTCTTAGAAAGGTATAACCTTCCAAGACTGAACCAGGAAGAAATAGAAAATATGAACAGACCAGTCACAAGTAATGAAATTGAAACTGTGATTAAAAATCTTCCAACAAACAAAAGCCCAGGACCAGATGGCTTCACAGGCAAGTTCTATCAAACATTTAGAGAAGAGCTAACACCCATCCTTCTCAAACTCTTCCAAAAAACTTGCAGAGGAAGGAACACTCCCAAACTCATTCTATGAGGCCACCATCACCCTGATACCAAAACCAAACAGAGATACTACAAAGAAAGAAAATTACACACCAATATCACTCATGAATATAGATGCAAAAATCCTCAAAAGAATACTAGCAAACAGAATCTCACAACACATTAAGAGGATCATACACCATGATCAAGTGGGATTTATCCCAGGGATGCAAGGATTCTTCATATGCGAATCGATCAGTGTGATAAACCATATTAACAAATTGAAGAAGAAAAACCATATGATCCTCTCAATAGATGCAGAAAAAGCTTTTGACAAAATTCAACACCCATTTATGATAAAAACTCTCCAGAAAGTGGGCATAGAGGGAACCTACCTCAACATAATAAAGGCCATATACGACAAACCCACAGTAAACATCATTCTCAATGGTGAAAAACTGAAAGCATTTCCTCTAAGATCAGGAACAAGACAAGGATGTCCACTCTCACCACTATTATTCAACATAGTTTTGGAAGCCCAACCATGGCAATCAGAGAAGAAAAAGAAATAAAAGGAATACAAATGGGAAAAGAAGAAGTAAAACTGTCACTGTTTGCAGATTACATGATATTACACATAGAGAATCCTGAAGATGTCTCCAGAGGACTACTAGAGCTAATCAATGAATGTGATAAAGTTGTAGGATACAAAATTAATGTACAGAAATCTCTTGCATTCCTATATACTAATGATGAAAAATCTGAAAGAGAAATTAAGGAAACAATCCAATTTACCATTGCAACAAAACGAATAAAATACCTAGAAATAAACCTACCTAGGGAGAGAAAAGATCTGTATGCAGAAAACTATAAGACACTGATGAAAGAAATTAAAGATGATACCAACAGATGGAGAGATATACCATGTTCTTGGATTGGAAGAATCAATATTGTGAAAATGACTCTACTACCCAAAGCAATCTACAGATTCAATGCAATCCCTATCAAACTACCAATGGCATATTTCACAGAACTAGAACAAAAAATTTCACAATTGGTATGGAAACACAAAAGACCCTAAGTAGCCAAATCAGTCTTGAGAAAGAAAAATGGAGCTGGAGGAATCAGGCTCTCAGATTTCAGACTATACTCCAAAGCTACAGTAATCAAGACAATATGGTAGTGGCCCCAAAACAGAATTATAGATCAATGGAACAAGATAGAAAGCCCAGAGATAAACCCACACACCTATGGTCAACTAATCTATGACAAAGGAGGCAAGGATATGCAATGGAGAAAAGACAGTCTCTTCAATAAGTGGTGCTGGGAAAACTGGACAGCTACATGTAAAAGAATGAAATTAGAACACTCCCTAACACCATACACAAAAATAAACTCAAAATGGATTAGAGACCTAAATGTAAGACCAGACACTATCAAACTCTTAGAGGAAAACATAGGCAGAACACTCTTTGACATAAATCACAACAAGATCTTTTTTGGTCCACCTCCTACAGTAATGGAAATAAAAAACAAAACAAAACAACAAATGGGACCGAATGAAACTTCAAAGCTTTTGCACAGCAAAGGAAACCATAAACAAGATGAAAAGACACCCCTCAGAATGGGAGAAGATATTTGCAAATAAATCAATGGACAAAGGGTTAATCTCCAAAATATATAAACAGCTCATGCAGCTCAATATTAAGAAAACAAACAACCCAATCCAAAAATGGGCAGAAGACCTAAATAGATGTTTCTCTAGAGAAGACATACAGATGGCCAGATGGCCAAGAAGCACATGAAAAGCTGCTCAACATCACTAATTATTAGAGAAATGCAAATCAAAACTACAATGAGGTACCACCTCACTCCAGCTAGAATGAGCATCATCAGAAAATCTACAAACAACAACTGCTAGAGAGGGTGTGGAGAAAAGGGAACCCTCTTGCACTGTTGGTGGGAATGTAAATTGATACAGCCACTATGGAGAACAGTATGGTGGTTCCTTAAAAAACTAAAAATGAATTACCATATGACCCAGCAATCCCACTACTGGGCATATACCCAGAGAAAACCATAGTTCAAAAAGACACATGCACCCCAATGATCATTGCCGCACTATTTACAATAGCCAGATCATAGAAGCAACCTAAATGCCCATCGACAGATGAATGGATAAAGAAGATGTGGTACATATGTACAATGGAATATTACTCAGCCATAAAAAGGAATGAAATTGGGTCATTTGTAGAGACGTGGATGGATCTAGAGACTGTCATACATAGTGAAGTAAGTCAGAAAGAGAAAAACAAATATCGAATATTAACACATATATGTGGAACCTAGAAAATGGTACAGATGAACCGGTTTGCAGGGCAGAAATTGAGACACAGATGTAGAGAACAAATGTATGGACACCAAGAGGGGAAAGTGGGGGGGGGCTGGGTGTGGTGGTGTGATGATTTGGGAGATTGGGATTGACATGTATACACTGATGTACATGGATGGATGACTAATAAGAAAAAAATTTTTTAAATGACGCCATGCTTTGATTTCTTTGCAAGTGTCTTCAACCTCTTGCTTTACTTAAAAAAATCAAAACTGTAAGTCTTAGATGTTGCATTATGGTTATAGAAAGAAGACAATGTAATCTGTGCATCCATATATTGAAAGGAGCATCTTGACTCAGAATAGAAACATTGCAGAATAAATGTACTTTTATATGTTTTAAGTTAAAATAAAATGTCAAAGGTATGTATGTATATTTGGAGAGTTCTCATTACCCTACCTTTCCAAATAATTTACTATGAAGGTATCAACTAAGCCAGATAAGAGTGCTTTTACTCTGATCGCAATCCTAATGGGATTAAAGGTGCAGACATGACAAAAAGAGGTGTGCATTGTCCTGGATGAATGACTTCCCTTCCCAAGGCTTTAGTTTCCTTTTCTCTGAAATGAAAGGGTGGGGCTGAACAAACCTCTAAGTTTTTTCTAATTCTCATATTTTATATTTCTTCACTTCAAATTGGGAAAGTTTAATTTTTAAAATGGTGCCTGTTAGATAGCTCTGTCGTTCCCTGTATTTCTGTCAGCTACCTATTTTTAAGCATTGTATTGACCCTAGAATATTGATCTGATCTCTTGTTAAACATTAAAGAGACACTTGTCTGGAGGAGAAATCCAGAATTTAAATCCTTAAACACAGGCCTACAGTCCTCACTATGCAGCTAAACTTATCCGTGGTGGGGCCTCCACGTAGCACCCCAGCCTGACTGTACGTACTTCTAATACTGCCTTGGCTTGTTTTCCCCCAATCTAAAGTGCTGTTCGTGCCTCTGAGACTTCGCTCACCATTGCTTTCTCTGTCTAGGGTAATTTTCATCTCTTTTTTTTTCTCCAGGTTAACTCTTTCATGCCCCTAAAGACTCAGTTCTGGGGCTTTCTCTGTCATGGAATCTTACCTGATTTTCCCAGGTCAAGCAAGGTGCTCCCTCTGTGTCCTCTTTGGAGATCTAACTTTACTTCAAATTTTGTAATATTCCATTATTCATCTCCTCCACTAAACTAAGCTCCTTGCAGAAAAGGATAGAATGTTATTTATGTTTGTCCCAGCACTTGCCCAGTTTCCAGCATGAGGAAGCTGTTCAAAAATATTTGATCAAATGTACTGTTGCAAACGTAGAAATTTAGAACTGGATATGAAAGGAAATGTCCAGGTCACCTAGCTCAGGACCTTCATTTTACGTATGAAGAAAGAAACTGAGGCCCAGAGCAGTTCACAACTTTGTCCAATGTCTGTTGCCAGCCCTGGAAGCTATGATTAGCCCTGCTGTGTCTTGGATTAGCCTCCCTCCCTGGGATCCCCAAACTCAAGTGCAACTAGCTCACAAATTCACAGGAAAATGTATTTATTGAACAAGAGATTAAAACTGGCATCATGAGAGAGGGTGTTGGAATGTTGCTACCCCAGTTCAGATTTCAGAAATGAACATAGGCTAAGGCCTAGTCAATAAACCTTTTTCCCAGTTATCTTAGTGTAAACATTTTTTTGCCTACATCAAAAGCCATTACTGAGAGACATTTCTCGGTGTTTCTCTTCAGGGTCTCATCCGGTGATCTTCTTCTCTTCTTATGGAGCTTGAATCCTTGTGATATAGAGCCAAGTATCACTTGGCCACCTTCATATGCATCAAAATCCTGCTGATATCGATTGCCCGGTAAGCTCAAGGTTACATTAAATTCAAAGATGATAACTCTGACTATCTAACTATATCTCAATCCTAAATGGAAAATTTTAAAATGTTTTAGAAGAAGGGATTCAAGATATCACTGAGCAGAGAATTAATCATTATAAAAGCCCAGCTCAAAAGGAAATTAAAGGGGAAGAAGAAGAATGGTCAAGGCGAGTTTAAGGAACCCAATCCTTAAAAGTAGGTGTCACTTAAGCTTGATGTACACAAAAGTTAGAGATAATTTATTATCCAAGCTGGGACACTTGTGAGAATGAAAAAGAGGTCTGTTGACAATGACACAAGTGTAAACCAGATGGCCCTGGCAAACAGGACATGATTACCCAAATAAAGCTTACTTCCATCCTGTGGTTTCATTGCTTCAGGAATGTTCTCCCAGACAAGACAAGCCCAGCAGTTGGGCTGAGACTGTCAGATGAGCTTCTGATCTAGTTTTTTCAACCTCTTCCCACTCTAGCCTGGTCCCGATGCTCTACTTCAACACAGACTCCATTCATCTACCTTCCTATTTGCTGGCTTCTCCTATTGGAAAGACACTTGCTTTCTTAGATCTCTGCTTCTTGGCTACACACGGCTTCATTCTTCTACTTGTTACATGGTTTCTGATCTTAGTGATTTTCAAACTATTTTTGGTATAATTCTAGATTTTAAGTGTTTAATAAATGCTTGATTTGCATTTCAGTTTTTGAAAATACATCGTAAATTCATCATTATTTACTTGTCACAGGGGTTGGGAAATGACCTGTGATTCTCTGGCTTGTTTCCATCTTCAATTAGAGCAACTATTTGCTTCCTCTTCTGGCAGCACTCCTTATCAGGCAGCTGATGAATGCCCACTGTCCGTGCTGCCACCCTGTTCCCAAACTCCTGAGTGTCAGAAGGAAGGGAGCCCAGCCCTGGGCCTGTGTCGCAGTTGGAAAAGGATCGGTGCCCATCATCTCCTGGGCCTTACTCAGTGCTTCGGGGAAAGTAATTCTGCTTTCACTTGTTTTAAATATTCTGTTTGAAAAGATTTTCCCCATTAAATTTTCTTGAAGGCCATGACTCTAACTTGTATCTCAGAACCTGACTTTCTCTGGGTGCAGCTCCCAGGCTCCCATACCTGTGTCTGTGGTTGACAGCTTCTGGTATGGCCTCCAGTGATGCCTGTCTGCTGGTATTGACCTCTTAGGCATTATGCACTCTTATGTATGATGTATGCCTTATGTATACCCCTCCCCCTTGAGTATGTACTGGACCTAGTTACTTGCATTTAACACATAGAATAGTACAACAAATGTGATAGGATGTCCCCTCTGAGATTAGGTTACAAAAGCCTGTTACTTTCATCTTGCTAGCACTTTCTTTTCCTTTCACTTGCTCTCCTGGTGAAGCCAGCTCCTGTGGTGTAAACTACCCTATGTGGAGGTCTACATGCCATGAGGAACTGAAGTCCTCAGTTCAGTTCAACAGGCCCCAAGGGACTGAATCCTGCCAACAAGAACATGAGTGAGCAGAAGTGGACTCTTTCATCCCCATTTAAGCTTTGAGATGACTGACTGCAGCTGTTTGAGAACCCAGGGTCAGGGGAACCACCGAGGCCGTGCCCAGATGCTTAACCTGTAGAAACTATCAGAATAAAATGATGTTTTAAGCCACTAAGCTTTGGAGTAATTTGTTACATAGCAACACATAGCTAATAGTGTCCCATCCACAAGGTCAGTTTCAGCCACGACCTTGCTTCCTTATCTTTTGGGCTTGGGTGATGGACTTAGTCACCAACTGTTGCACAGCTTAGTTAAGAGAACTAAGACTAAAACTCAGTCTTCTTCATCCTAGATCTAGGTTTGCTTCTTTCTCCCATCATTTACATGCAGAACCCTGCTAGTTTCACGAAACGCTCATTCAAGTATTTGAACTAATTCAAAATTACTGATTGAGAAAAAAACCCAACAAACGCCCCCCCAAACTTTGCCCTTTTTCCTCCTGTGATGTACTACCTGTATCTCAGTCAGAAAACAAGCTAAGAGTTTTAATTTCCTTAGTGAAATACTAGTGATGCTGTCTATGTTTTGGAACTTCCGAACCTCCTTTCAATCAGCAGCATTGGGCTTTTGCATGGAAGGACCTCAATGTGGATTTGACTGTCGCGCATTGCTTGACAAAAGCCCTGCTGAGATAGTCTGTATTACCATCTTAGAGACAGCTGAACCGTTTATTTTACCAGATTCTCTAGGCTTTATTGGTTTCAAAGTACACCAGCAGTTGGCCACATACTGGAATTTATTACTCTGATTCTCTATAGAAATGTCTTGACAAAACTACAATTTAAAATTTTGACATAAGGAATGATCATGAATAGAACTATATCTATAAGATTTTGTAAAATCATTATCAATTACATCATCAGTTTTTGTTGTTCAATGTTCTTTTATTATGATTAATTCTTTTCGGCTCAAAGTGAGGAAATTGGAATATTCCCTCGGAGAACTGGGTACATGTCCTTTTAATAACCAATAAGAAACGTGTAACATTGCTTTGCCTATGAGGAAACACAGCTATTTTATGATCAATTATAGTAGCTATCCTTAGCCTAACTTTCCTGCTATATATTCGTTTTGGTTCCACATTTTATTACTTGGCAGTTGATTAATTTTCTTTTAATCTTTTTTTGTGGTTTTATTGTTTTGGTGCCTTCATATTTTAATCTGTGACATTTTTGGGAGTAGGTGGTGGTGAAATGCTCTTTCTTTTTTTTTAAAATTTCTTTATTGAGTATAGTTGATTTATAATGTTATGTTAATTTCTGCTGTACAGTGAAGTGATTTAGTTTTACATATATATACATTCTTTTTCATATGCTTTTTCATTGTGGTTTATCACAAGATATTGAATATAGTTCCCTGTGCTATACAGTAGGACCTTGTTGTTTATCCATTCTATATATAAGAGTTTGCATCTGATAATCCCAATCTCTCAATTCATCCCTCCCCCACCCACCTCCCCCTTGGCAACCACAAGTTTGTTCTCTATGTCTGTCATGTCTGTCAGTATGTTTCTGTTTCATAGATAAGTTTATGAAATGGTCATTCTTAAATGCTTGAGAAAAAGTTTTATGAAATTAAACAAGGAATATTTATTTCATTCTTTTTCACTTGCACAGTTAAAACCTAGTCACAGAGACTGAAACATTTTCTGTTGGTAATTTTATAATTTAATAGGTAGGTCTACCTTGTTTTCATCCAAATGTCAACGGGATACTGGTTCTGTGAGCAGAACTGCAGTTGGAAGTGAGCAAAGCGAGGCGGTGGCAGTACGAGGGAATCAAACTAGTACCCAGAGCAGTGGTGGGAGCAGCCGTTTCTGGGGGAAGCGTGTGTGCGGTTCTGAGCACTCTTGCTGCTGAGTGGGGCATCTTCAGGAGAGAAGCCTCATCTGTGGTCGCCACTGTTCCTGCTTGAGTAGCTCCTTATTCTGTTCCCCTCACCCTCTCAGCTAGTCTGTGAACTATCAAGTATCCTTTAACAAATGTTTTTTTTTCTTTTGAAAAAATTCTTTTTTAACACATTTTTTCCCCTGTTTAAACCCATCACAACAGATTTTATTTTGTGCAACTATGAAACCTGACCAGCCAAGCTTATAAACATACATGGTCTAGGGGCTGGTTAAATAAAAATACCTGATGTGGGTCAGCATGAGTAGGGAGTAGTGAGGCAGAGGGCGGAGGAGAGTGCATGCCCCTCCAATTCAGCTTCTCCAAACATCCTCTTTACCAAAACTAACTTGGTTGCATCTGCTCTCTGAATTTGGCTTATGGGGCTACCAGTGTATGACTTTTGACCCTCCAGTTTAATGGAGTTGAAGTAATGAAAAAAATTTTTTGGACTGAATTTTTATAATTCCTTGCTTTGTCTTTTTTTAAGGTTGCATTTCCCACCTTTATATTTTGCCATCTTAGCAACAGGACTTGTGGCTCTGTGGCTGCTCTTGAGTTTCTACAGGGTTAGCTTGTGCTGATTTTCCTTATGGTGAGGCCAGCTGAGATCCTAAGTAAGAAGAGCACCATCTCTGACATCGCTGGCCCGTCGTAGCAGCACTTTTCTCTGGCAAATCCTTGTCCCCATGTCACAGAGAATGGGCTCCCAGGAAAACCCTGTTCTAAGTGGAGCTTAATGTCCCCAATAGTTCCTGACTTGCAACTTCTTTTAAAATAGCCACAAAACTGGAAACCTAGCTGACATTTCCAATCTAGGATACAGCAGAAATGGGAGTTCTGTTGCAAGTGGTGTGCCTGAAAGTTACACCTGAAAGAGTGATTATCAGGGGGTCTGGCGGCCAGTTTTCAGAGTGGCAGGTGTCTGGGATGACGCTCAGGTGAAACTTGTCCTCTATTTCATACTTGTTCTCAAGAGTGGGTTAGTGTTAGTCTTTTAAGGAGTGAAATTTAGCATCTAATGGTCTTCTCTGTGCGTCATCCAGAGAGACACAGTGCTTTAAGCCAACATTTTATCCGTGGTTTGAAAACTGTATTTGGATTGCATACTGTGTTGTGATTCATATGTATGTCGCCTCATTCCTTCTCGTTGGAACAGCACAGCTACCGGCCTCATTAGCTCTAATAGACCTTTTAGCGCTCTCAGGGTTATGTGGTTTCCAAGTATTACAAACTCATTCATGTCACTCTAATTTAAACACGATGCTGTTGTTATTGCTGCATCTCTTTTATAAACTACCCCTCAGCTTCCTTTCCTATGTATCGGGTGGATGAGAAGTGGAAGATAGCATTCCAATCAACTTTGGAGCTAAAAAGTCTAGGTGATTGCATTTGACAAATGTTGAAACCTCAGCTCCCAAGTACTTGCAGCACTTTCCTTCCAGACACCAGCAATAATGGAAATGTCGTGGTGCTAATGAAGGATTTCTACTGTGGGCCCTTGAACATGGTCCAGATAGCCATCGTCAGGCATAAACCATTCAGATTTCTTGGTATTGCTTTACCCTTCAACTCAAGTCAGGCCTTTGTTTTTTTCAAGATGACAAAGATGTATTTATTCTAGATATAAGTCCTGAAATCTTTGAGAAAATACAAAAAAAAAAAGTGTGGAAATAAAATGAGATGATAATGGCTATGTGCATAGGAAAGTCATTTTAATCCTATGTGGTTGGCTTTTTTAGCTCCCACAGATACAAGGGGGAGAGATGACCATCTGGGGTATGTTTTTGAGCAGGGAAAGTGTTTCTTTGGAACTGTACCTTAGCAGAGTTGGGAGAAAGGTTAGAGATGACCTTTTCCAATGCCTTTGATTTGTAGGCAGGGCAGTGTGGTTTAGAAAATAGTAGTGACTTGTCTGGGAAGGTTGTGACTGTGACGAAGGAGGAAGTTGGTAGAGAAACAGATCCTCCATGAGAACAGAGCACCCAGCTTCTTGGAAGGGAGTAACAAATAAGTGAAAGTGAGTACCTTTAGTGAGGGATATTAATCACCAGTAGCAGAAGTATAGCAGAATAATATTTTTTGAAATATTTCTTGATTTATTTTCCCTCCCTCCCTCCCTCCCTCCCTCCCTCCCTCCTTCCTTCCTTCCTTCCATTCTTTTGTTACTCTTGTATTTATCCCCTGCAGCTCTTGCCCCATTAATTCTAGGTTATGGTTTTCAACTGAGGGTATTTTGCCCCCCAGGGCACATTTACCAATATCTGAAGACATTTTCTGTTGTCACAATTGGGGAGATTGCTATTGGCATCTGTTGGGTAGAGATCAGAGAGGCTGCAATGCATAGGACACCCCTGACCCCACCCACAGCGAAAGATTTTCTGATCCAAAATGTCAATGGAGTTGAGATTGAGAAACCCTATTTGCACTGTTGCTTATTGGAAAAAAAAAGAGGCCAAGGGATACTTGGAAGGTAGGAGGAGATATGATATGGGCACTTACCAGTGTCTTGTATAAGACACTGTCCATGAGACTCATGTCCTCTATGATGGAGAGCATGTCACTGCATAGGATATCTAGCTACATTCCTGAATCTACCAGGACCCCAGAAGGAGACATATGCAACCCTCAAATGCCATATGAGACAAGTTTAACAAAGGATCTCTTTACAAAGCTGCTGGCAGCGTTAACAGAAATGAACAAGGGACAGAGAAGTGTCTTGAAGACAGCAACAGTGATCTGAAGGGTGAAAAGCAGGGTGTGGTTATCGGAACCAGTGATATCTCTAGCTGTAGGAAGAACATTTGGTAGAGGAGGGGGTCACTGCCAACCTGTGGCCCAGCAGGGAGGAAACCAGGGATTACACACCCTGATCTTGATCTCCTCCTACCCTCAGATCTCTTGCTGGTAACTCCTTTTAATCAACCTAACTGGAAACCAGAAGGCAAAAGGGCTTTAGTTGATGAAGTCCATAGAGCTCAACCCCTTGGAACACAGAACAGGGTGGAGAGGGATTCTGTAGGGGAAAATGGAGAATATCCAAAACAACTGTGTTTATGGATTTTCTTTGGGTCTGATAACATGGAATTTGGGCTCTGCCACACATAATATGTGTGACCTTGAGCATGTTACTTAACTTTTCTGTAAATTAGTTCCCTCTTCTGTATTTTGGTAGTAATAACAGTATCTACCTCATGTAGTTTATTTTGAAGATTAGGGGCAATGGTGCATGTGAAGCCCTTGTAACATTACTAGACACATAGTAAGTTCTTGGAAGATGTTGGTGGTTAATTTTCCCGGTCATTTGTTCTCCCAAAGGACGAATAGCAGGGCTGTGATTTCAGGATGATGTGAAAAAGCATTTGCTCTTCATGTTTAAGGGTATGCCTTGCTCGGGGAATCCTGAATGTGCGGAGAATTGGTTAAACTCTACTTTATAGTACCATTGATTTCACACTTAGTTAATTTTGCTTATGTCATAAATCTGCTTCCATATTCTTTAGAGGATGATTTTGAGAAATTTTGTTCCAGAAAAAAAAAGTAGTCACAATTACAGCAAAGTTTTTATTATCCAGTTGTAAGTTAAGTGATTCGTGTTAGGGTCTCATAGATGCTTTAATGTTCAATGATTGAATTGTGTGGCTTAAAAATTACTGGGCCCTTCTTCAAAACAAAAACTGGTCTGTACTGTTCGGTGTAGTGGATGTGTGGTGTGCCACCCAGGTCTCCCCTGCCCTCCTTCCGGATGGAGGTATCTATTTCCCCAGCTGTTGAAGTGTTGGTGATTGACAGCTTTTAATGACTTCCTTTCTGGGAATAATGATTTATAAAGGCTTGGATGCTTTGCCTCAACTTGAAACAATTTTAAGGGGTCATCCCAGCTCCTTGGCTCCCTGTGGGATCAACTGAAGCCTTTGTAGTGACTGCATACAGTTTGGCTTTTCCCCTTGCACAGTTTTGCTTTCCCTACATTCTCCAAGGTGTTGATCTCATTAATACGTTCCAACAAACTTCCTGCATGCAAATCTCATTCCTGTAGTCTGTTTCCGGAGAAAATCTTACCTGCAACCTTTGGGGTGACGAGGTTTTTTTTTTATAAACCTTTGCACTGACCGTTGTGCCATCTGGAATGTTCATTAAGTGTTTATTGAGGTAAGCAGTAGCTTGAAAAGCTGACTCAATAGGACCTTGGGTTTAGGGTAATATGATTTTCACGAAGGTCACCATGTTAATTTCCAGGATTGATTTGGACGGTTGGGTTGGTTGTAGACATCCCCTTTTCTCCCTTACTGATCCATGTGTGTTCCACCAAAGCCACATTCTCTCTCAGAGAGGACCACTTTTCCAGATAAAGTAGAGCAAGTCTTTAATTTCATAGTGGTTAGGAAGAACTAACATTCTAAAGAACAATTTGACTTGGAATTTTTATTATGGAATTATATATTCCAATTAACCAGTGCATAGGCAGTAAAGTGATATTTTGTACCCTGCACAGCGAATCCTTGAGTTGGTGCCAGATTTTATAGTGTTAATGTTCTGTCTTAGTCTGCTCGGGCTGTTATAATAAAATAGCATCGTCTGGGTAGCTTATAAACAACGAACGTTTATTTCTCACAGTTCTGGAGGTTGGGAAGTCCAGGATCGTGGCATCAGCAGTCTTGGTGTTTAGCGAGGGCTTCCTGGTTCATAGATGGTCCCTTCTCTCTGGTCCCTAACATGGTGGAAGGGGCTAGGGAGCTCTGTGGGGTCTCTTTTATAAGGGCACTAAATCCCATTCAGAAGGGCTCCCCTCATGACCTAAGCACCACCCGAAGGTCCTACCTCCCGATACCATCATACTGGGCATTAGGATTTCAACGTATGAATTTTTTGGGGGAAACAACTTTCAGGCCGTAGCAGGTTTCCACTGAAGAATCGCCATTCTAAAGACCAACTTGACTTGGAATTTTATTATGGAATTATATATCCCAGTTAATCAGCACATAGGCAGTAAAGCTCCATTTTGTACCCTGCACAGTGAATCCTTAAGCTGGTGCCAGATTTTATAGTACTAATCTGTGCTTAGAGCTCCTTAGGCAGAAATGTCCACCAGAATGACGCACAGGACAGTGGTGCTGTTGCCTCGTGGCCTGATGTGACTCATTAAGGCTTTTACTCTATCTTCACACTGCTTTAGGAGAGCTGTGCTTGGCACATACTGCCATGATTAAGAGAAAATGTAGCTCCATTAGCAAAATCTACCTTAAGAAATGTCAGTGCCTTGGTAGCTTACAGACGTTCGAGGCATTGGGTTGACTTTGCCCAGTCAGGGGACACACTTCAGTTCTGTCAGCTGGTTGCAGTAGGTGTAACAGCAATGGCACTAACTTGATTATACTCACGGCTTTTATGAACATCTGCCATGCTTTCAGGGCAGTTTCCATTCATGTGCAAGTGGCTCAATCATGCTTTCTCATAGGGCTAAAAGCTAGTCATACTCTGATATTTCCAGCATGGCCCCTGTGCCCAAATTCAAGCTTCTGGATCATATTCAATATTCAAGTTGTATCATCCAGTTTTTAAAATTTAAGGCCTACAGCTGCAACTAAGTTAGGAGACAGTACAGTTGACTGTGGCAAAGTCTCATTCACAGTGGTATTTTCTTGGGGGTCCAGGCCTCAAAAGGGAATTCTTCTATGGACCCCTAACAGTATAGCGTCTCACTGGGTTGGCCTAAGAATTAAATGAGTGAAGAAATAGAAAGCACAAACTAAACTGTAAAGCACTGTGAACAGTGTTACAAGCCAGATGCAAGTAGCCTCACCGAGTGAGGGATGACTGAGCTCTGCCTGCCAGGCTGAAGTATGTATGACACCTCCTGGTAGAGGAAGCAAAGATATGACTGCGATTCTAGGTTAAGTCATCCAAATAAAAAGGAGGGATCAGTGCAATATCTCTAAACACTTAGGGCATCTTCTCCTTTCCAATTTTGCTTTAAATTGGTATGCTGCCTGCTTTAAATTTGGGGGAAAATGTACATACAGAGACAGAAACATGCACATTTTTGAGAGGACATATAATATGTTTGTTTTGAGATGGTAACTGGATCTAACTGGGATCAGGTTTGAGAGAAATAGTTACAAGGGAGGTTTGTAAGAGAAAAGAATACAATCAAACTCCAAGTATAGAGGACCCAAGCAAACTTGAATTGTCCCCATGGCTCTCAGAGGGAGAGGTGGGTTCATACCCTGGAGGGTTTGACACATCAATTCAAATCTATACGCTGTGACTAACATGGACTGTTAGACGAGGGCACAGATGGATGTTTCAGTCAGTAGGAAAGACACATTCCCATTGAGAGCGAAAAGACTCACAGGAGTATAGCAGTTAAAAAAGTTAAATGTTCATCTAAAAATTGAACATGATACAAATTGCATAAAATAGATGAAGAAATGCATCATAGGCATACCTAAAATGAAATGCATATATTCAGTTATAAAAGATTTGAGTCACATTTAAGGACTCAGTCATCATGGCTGACCAAAGGAGACAGGGAAGGTATGGTCTGTTACTAGAGCTGATTCCCAGGCAGAATCAGAGCTTGAGGATCTTGACCAGTTTCAGGTGCTATCAGTAGAAGTTCCAGTTGTGGGCAGAATGCCATGTCCAGAGGGAGCACAATAATGATAGTTTGTGGTCTAGGCAAATAATGAGCACAGGTAGGAAGAGAGAGCAGGGGTCCAAGGAAATTTAATGAGGCAGTAATAGGAGGGTGGACCCTAGAGAATGGTGAATTTAAGTTGGGTGTTTCTTGAAAGTCAGTTGGATTAAAAAGACCGTCCAGGGCTTATGTCACAAGGCAAGGCTTCACAAAACTCCAGAATATTGGCAAGGGCAAGCAAGTGCAACTTAGACTCCCAGTTCTGGAAGAAGTCTTGGAAAACCATGAACATTTTGAAAATAGAGACACTGCACCAGACTACGAAACTGACATCCAGATAGAAAACAGATTGTGACGGATGGGGATATAATCACTCCCCAAATCACCAGGAGTATATTTTTTTACATACTCAGGCACCCTTTGAGCAAAGTTGCTATAGATATGCTTGCTAGATTGCAGTAGGCTGTCCTAGCAACCAGCCAATTCCATCAGAATGGCTCATTTAGTGGCCCTTAAGTCACCAACTCAGCAGTATAAGCACAAATAATCTAGTTCTTACTATAACATTCACTCTTTAATCTTTTCCATTGGTCCTTGGGATGCCTGGAGTCTCATTTGGTTTGCATCTGTTTTCATTATTCTTGTAAGTATTGAGTCACTTTGCTCCATCAATAGCAGATTCTCTTTTAAAATTGGATCAATGTATTTAACGGGTTTTCAGAATGGGTACTTACGATCAATGTGCGTTATTTATCACAGAATTGCCTGTGTGCATATTTTTATCTTGAAATATTTTTTAAAAGGCAACACTCTAGGTATGCATATAGGTAATATGCATAGTAATCAGAAAGTTAATAATTTATAAATTAAATATTACATTGAACTTGAAAAGAAACTCTTCTTCTCATCACTTATGATGTTCTCTTGTTGTTCTAAATGATGATGACTTAAAATAGATCAGTAATAAGAAAAATGAAGACATGTCTACATATTTATTTTGTAGTATTTAATGATATATAATAATTGTCAGCAGAAATATATACAGTTTTACATGGAGGAGATCATAGAAATAAAAAGAGAAGATAGAAACCATATAGGAAAGGCTAGAGTTAATGACATTGTGCACTAAATTTGTTCATGAGCTTCCTGGCTGTCAAGTCAAAAAGGGAAAAACATCTCTCTCTGTGATGAAAGCATGCAGGCAGACTTTTTCCGGCACTGAAATTGAGATTATATAGTGTGGTGGTTAAAATTGTGGTTTTTGGACTTAGTAGTAGTTTTGAGTTCTAACTCTCTCACTTATTAGTGTGGATGCCTGGGTTAATGATTTTAACATTCTGAGCCTCAGTGTCTTCATCAAAAAAAGTATACAGCGATACTTGGTCCTTAAGGTAGCTGAGAAGTTCAAATTAGAAAATGCATATAGAGTGCCTAAGGCAGTTCATGTCACATGGTAACTGCTTAATAACTGTTAGTCAAAAGACCACAACTTTTTTTTTTGCCATCTGTATTCTCTTTAATCTAAGGATTACTTTATTAATTTTAAGTACATAAAATGTGCTAATTTTAAATGTACAATTTTAAAAACATGTATATGTCAGTTAAAGTACCACTCACATCAAGATATTGAACATTTATTTTACATATGAATGCCATGTTATTTACCACATAAAGCCTCTTAACTGTTACAATCTGTGCTGTATGTTTTATAAATATGTTATAGCTTGATCTGTCTAATAAAAATATTGCTCCCTACTTCTGTTCTGATGACTTATGGTTTCCATTATCTTTAAACTCTTTTATCCTTTGTTTTATACAAATGAGAGTATCCACAGGGCCATCCAAACCAGAAAATTCTCTGGCAGGTGAGATACTAGTTGACGGGAATATAGGAAAAGCCAAAGTATTTATTTGAAACAATAATGGAAACTTCATAGACGCAGAAAGGGTAATTATTTTCCTCCTTGAATTTTTGTAAAGGTAAGATGAATCCAAAGTGGGTATTCAGGGCTTGTGATCAATAATAGTTGTTGCTAGTGTGAAATGAATAAAGGAAACCTCACTTAAATTGGAGTCAGGAGGCTGGAAGTGGGAGCTGTCATAATCCACCACTCATTGCCATCTGCAGACCCCAAACAGGAAGACGTTTATTACTTTACTAGCCCAGCAAGAGAAAGGGAGATTTTCTCTTTGTCCAACAGCAGTTCAGCCCATGAGAGACTGTCACAACTCAGCCAATGAAAATCCACTAGAGTTCGAACTTCCAGTTTCGTCCAGTGGACTCCTTGTTTATAACAGCTCCCCTCAAATTTCCCTTTTCCTCTATGAAAAGTTGTTCCTCTCCCTTGTTTCTCCAGACTTGCATCATTTTTACTACAGCATGCTTGTCCTGAACTGCAATTCTCTGCTACTTTGAATAAACCTATTTTGCTGGCAAAATAACTGGCTGTTTTAGTTTTAGTGTCAACACTAGTTTTTCTTTGTATACGTGTTTCAACACTGTATAGAAATAAAAATATTTGCTATATTTGAGCTATTGCCAAAGTGTCATATTCTGACAATAACACTTGGGCTTATTCATTACTTAAAAGGACTAAACTGACAAATGTTTATAGTTGAGGGGTTAAAAAATTTTAAACGTATATCATCTCCAAGTTAGAAGTCAGAGGTATGCTTAATGCTTGAGAAGCTATTAGACTTCCTCTCATTGCCCCGGAGGGACTGGAGCCTCAGATGGTGTGCTCATTGTACATGTGGCTGTAAGTATTATGTTGGGTTGCCTGATGCAAAGAAGGATATTCCCAGGCTCCTTTTTCTGTATAATTCTGCCAGTAAAACCAGTCTGCAGTGAGTGACACCTCGTGTCAGGTTGGGAAGGCAGAATAAGTATTCTAAGGCAGTTGCGGCCACGAAACGTGGTCTTGTGTAATGTTTGAAGCACCTTTCCCCACGTCAGTGCCCAAACTGAGTCTCACCAGTGGTACTTCCCTGACCTTCAGTCGCTGAGCTCTTCCAGTGATCAGGTAAACCTTTAAAACCTGTATGTAAATCCTTTTATAGAGTGAGGGGCGTCTGCTGTCCTGACCTAACCTTGACTGATTCACACACACTGAGCACCTACTACATGATTTATTCTAAGCACTTTACAAAATTATTTCATGTAAGCCTCCCTACAGCCTGACTAATACTCTGCCATTTTACAGATGAGGAAATGGAAGCTCAGAGATAATCACAACCCCATTTAGCCTTCACCGGCATCTTTCCATACTTTCTGCTCCAACACTCTCACTATTGATTAAATATCCATATTCCTTTCTAAAACAGATACTTCTATTTGTATACTAGGTCCTATTCCCTTTAGCCCACCCAAGAATATCACTATAGCAATTCCTCTGTCTCCTCCATCATCAAGTATCTCCTTCAGTGGGTAATTCCCATTACTAATAAAAAATACTTTATTTCTTCCATATTAATCCTATTGCCCTTTCCAACTATCACCAATTTCTCAGTTTTCTTGAATAGCAAATCAAAAATTCTCATTGTCTCCAATACCTCTCCTCCATTCTTTCTTTCTTTTTTTTTAACTTTTTATTTTATATTAGAGTATAGTTGATTAACAATGTTGTGTTAGTTTCAGATATACAACAGAGTGATACAGTTGTACATATACATGTATCTATTCTTTTTCAAATTCTTTTCCCATTTAGGTTGTTACAGAATATTGAGCAAAATTCCCTGTGCTATACAGTAGGTCCTTGTTGGTTCTCCATTTAATTAATTAATTTATTTTCCTCCATTCTTTCTTAAACCAATCCTACTTCTTGTCAAAGTCACCAATGACTTCTGACCCAGTGATCTCCTAAACCCAAAGATCAGTTCTTAGCCCTCAACTCACTGACCTAACAGCAGTGTTAGATTCAGTTGACCTTGCCCTGCTTGATCCAGTTTATTCACCTGGCTCCCAGGAGGCCAGCTCAGTTTTCTCTTGCCTCACAGATTACTCCAACTCAGTCTCTACTGGTTTTGCCACTTCTTCCAAACCTACTGCAATTAGAATCCCTTAGAATTCCTTTTTTGTTTTTTTCTTTCTCTACTCTCACTCCCTTGGTGGTCTTATCCAGCCTCATGATTCATTATACCATTTATAAAACAATGTCTTTTGAATTTCTATCCCCTATCCAGATCTGTGTATTGAACTCCAGCCTACTGAACATCTCCGTGTGGATGTCTAGGAGAAATGCTAAGATAACATGTGCAAAACTGAACTCTTATCTTTCCATTTAAGCCTGCTCCACTCAGTCTTTCCATCTCCATGGGTGGTAAATCCATCCTTCCTGTTGTTCAGTCAAAAAATTTGAGGTGATCCTTAACTTTCCTCTTTCTCTCTCACCCACTATACAGTCTTTCAGGAAATCTAGTTGTTACACCCTCAAAATATACCCAAAATTGGATTGTTTTTCACCATCTCTACTACCGCCACCTTGGTCCTCACTACCATCCTCTCTCACTGGATTACTACGATAAAATTTAACTGGTTTTCCTGTTTCCACCCTTAACCTATTCAACATAAGTCATACCGTGTCATTCCTCCACACGAGACCCTGTGAGCGTTCTGCATTGACCTTATAATAGTCTACAAGCCCCTATATGAAACCACCCCTATTACTTATCTAATCTCTTTTACTCTGTTCCCTCTGAGTCTAACTACTTCAGCCTCTTTTCTATCAGGAATGCATCTCAGGGTTTTGCACTGGCTGTTCCTTTAGCTATAATGCTGTTTCAGTAGATAATTACATGGCTCATTCCCTCACCTCCTTCTGGTCATTGCTCAAATGTCACCTTCTCAGTAAGATCCACTCCGACTACCATATTTCAAACCACAACTCCTGATTCCCCTTACCTGAGCACTTTTCCTTTTTCTCCAAAGCACTTATCACTTTCTAACATAATGTATAATTTATTATCCATTCCTTATCCTTCTCTCCCTCCAGATGTGAGCTACATGAGGGCAGGGATTTTGTTTTTGCCTGTTTCCTTTACAAGTGTCCCAAGTTCTTCTAGAGGAATACCTGGTATATAATAATAATAATCAATAAATTTGTTGAATGCATAATGAAGGTTAAGCATTTTATCTAAGGTCATATCATTAACACAGGGCAGAGATAGCATTTGATCTCAGTAGAGTTAATTCCAAAGTCTGGGCTCTTTGCTTTATGCCAAATTACACCCTAAAGATCTGCATCTTTAGAGCATGTTTTGTGGGTTTTTTATTCAATCTTTAACAGTGATTCTGGGAGAGTGACATTAGCAAGAAGGCAGAATAGTAGTTTTCTTCTTTCGTCCCCCCGACAGAACATCAGTTTTCACAGTCACCTGTTGATGAGAGTAGCATTGTGGAAGTCCAGGAGTCCAGTGGAAAAGTTCCAGTACTCTGTTGGAGCAAAAAAGTCCAGTATAGGTGCATTGAGCAGGGTAAAAAGCACAGTTTCACTTTAGCCATGTCATCCCTTTCATAAGGGGGCACAGCTAAGTGCCAAGAGAGACCTCTTTGGCCCATGTTTTTTCCGTAGGGGAAAGTGAGAGCATGTGACTGAGTGCCTGGCTTCCTCAGCTGTGTAGGGTACTGTACAAGAGGCCCAGTTTCTTGCCCAGTTCAGAGTACTGAGATTATCTGCATGCTTTAGGGGCTGGAAGGGGCTCTGAGCACAGCAGCCAGGGCTTGGAACTCATTGAAAGGACATGGGTCCTACTAACTACTTTACAGATTACATCAGGAAGCCTGCCCCTGAGCCACTGGGAATGCCTCACCTCTGGACACACCACCGACACACAGCTGGCCCATGAGCACCCTGAATGTTCTGCGCACCTCATCCACACATCATCCCATGGCCAGCTTCCTGTGTGCATCTCCGTGGTCTGTGAGTGTGAGCTTTTGCAGACAGCTAGTGAGCATGTACAGAAAGCTGACTTGATGCTGTGGGATTGGAAGAAAGCAACTTGAGCATTTCAAGGCCTCACCCTAGGGAAAGCAAACAAGAGGCTCTTACCACCTGTCCTGGTTTTGTGGGATCAAGAGAAGGCATAGAATCTTAAGAATTCCCCTCCACACCGGAAGAGGGAGCAAGAAGTGTGGATTGGGTGCATTCATAAAAAAGGTCTGAGGAAAAGTTAGGATCCCTAGGAAGGCTGACTGATGAAAGTATTTCTCTCCTCAAGCCAGTCAGAAAGACTGGAGGAGGTGACTGCTTTTTAAATGTGAAGACAGTAATGAAAGACATCAAGGAACAGGAAAAATCAAGAAAACATGACACACCAAAGGAACACATTAACTTTGCAACAACTGACCCCAAAGAAATGGAGGTCTATGAATTGCCTGAGAAAAAATTCAAAATAATTGTTTTAAGGAAACTTAGCAAGCTACAAGAGAACACAGATAAAAAACTCAATAAAGTCAAGAAAATAATACATGAATAAAATGAGAAGTTCAACAGAGAGAGACATCATAAAGGACCAAACCAAAATTCTGGAGTTGAAGAATACATTGAATAAAATGAAAAATGCAATAGAGAGCATCAACACGAGATTGATCAAGCAGAAGAATCTGCGGACCTGAAGACAAGTCATTTGAAATTATACAGTCAGAGGAGGAAAAAGGAAAAAATGAAGAAAGCCTATAGGAATTATTGGAGACAATCAAAACAATTTATGTGTTATGAGAATTCTAGAGGAGAAGAGGGAGAAACTGGTAGAAAGCTGAAATGGCTCAAAATTTCCCAATCTGGAGAGAGAGATATGAACATCCAAGTACATGAAGCTCATTGGTTCTCAAACTGGTTCAACCCAAAGAGGTCTTCACTGAGACACATTATAATCAAAAGTCAAAGAGAGAATTTTGAAAGCAGCAAGAGAAAAGAAATTCATCCCAAAGAAGGGAACTCCCATAAGGTTATCAGTGGATTTCGCAGCCGAAACCTTGCAGGCCAGGAGAGAGTAGACTGATATATTCAAAATGCTGAAGGAAAAAACATGCAACTCCCAGCCAAGAATACTTTACCTGGTAAAACTGTCCTTCAGAAAAGAAGGTGAGATAAAGGCTTTCCCAAACAAACAGAAGTTGAGAGTTCATCACCACTAGATCTGCCTTACAAGAAAAGCTAAAAGGAGTTCTTCAAGCTGAAGTAAAAGGATGCTAATTAGTAACATGGAAACATATGAAAGTATAAAACTCAGTGCAAAGGTAAATATATGGTTACATTCAGAATACTCTACTACTAAAATGGTAGTATGTAAATCATTTAACTCGAGTGTAAAGGTTAAAAGGCAAAAACATTAAAGTGAACTATAGCTACAATCATTTATGAATGAATACAAAAATGTATGGAAAAAGATATTCCACGTAAATGGAAACCAAAAGTGAGCAGCAGTAGCCATACTTCTATCAGAAAAATAGACTTTAACTCAAAAACTGTAACAAGGGACAAAGAAGGCCATATATGGGGCTTCCCTGGTGGCGCAGTGGTTGAGAATCTGCCTGCTAATGCAGAGGACATGGGTTCGAGCCCTGGTCTGGGAGGATCCCACATGCCGCGGAGCAACTAGGCCCGTGAGCCACAACTACTGAGCCTGCGCGTCTGGAGCCTGTGCTCCGCAACAAGAGAGGCCACGACAGTGAGAGGCCCGCGCACCGCGATGAAGAGTGGCCCCCGCTTGCCACAACTAGAGAAAGCCCTCGCACAGAAACGAAGACCCAACACAGCAAAAATAAATAAATTAATTAATAAACTCCTACCCCCAACATCTTCTTTCAAAAAAAAAAAAAAAAAAGAAGGCCATATATGATACAGGGATTAATTAATCAAGAGGATATAACAATTGTAAATATATACACACATAACATTAGAGCACTTAAAGGTAGAAGTGCTTGATTGTGGTAATCATTTCACAATGTATATTTATATCAAATCATCGCATTGGACACTTTGAATATACACAATTTTATTTGTCAGTTGAACCTAAATAAATCTGGGAAAACATGAGGAAGAAAGACTGCTATTAAGCGGTTTGGTGTCTGGTCAACGTGGGACTTCTGGTTGCCTCTTCTCAAAGTTACTTGGAATTTTGGACCTCAGGTGGGAACTGATAATGCTTTTCTTCTATTGGAATATCTACCCTGTGTAAACCAATAGCACTCTTCTCATAGTTCAGTCAGGCAGAAATAGAGTAGTCTCAATCTCGTTAAGTTAGAACTGGAGAAGATGAATTCAATCAGTAGCTAAAGGAGAGTTCATTTATATAGCATTGCTGGATTATTTTTTAGTCCCTTGATACAAGTTTGTAGTGTGATGATGTTGTGTGGAGTTGATTAGTTTACGGTGTTTCCCCCACTGGACCCTGAGTGAGCATCTTGAGGGCTGAGACTACTTCTCATCTGCCTTTGTATTTCCTTCTTGCCTGGGACTTCTGCCAGGTGTTTGCCATATAACAGTCAATCCATAATATCCATGCGTGATGCAGAAGAGGCACATCTCTCAGGCACCGGGTGATGGGGAGAATCCCGGTAGCATACGGCATGGAACCAAATGGTCCAGAGGCTGAGTTTGGAGTCAGAGGGCCTATGAGAGAGAGTAGACCCTCTACTGTTTACCAGCTGTCTGATCTTGAGCAAGTGATTTAACTCCTCTAAGCCTCAGTTTATGTATCTGAGTACCTGCCTTATAGGTATCTTTTTTAAAGTAAGGACTAAAACTGACAATCCTTGTAAAGGGCTTACCGTAGTACCTGGCTCGTGCTATTTGCCTTGTAAATTTAACCCACTGTTCTGATCTTTCTGCAAACAAATCTGATAGCCCCTCCTCCTTGCTAATAACCTTCTTGAATTGTGCTCCCCCCAATCCCAACTCTGCCTCCACCAAAGATATGTCCACGTCCTAATTCCTGGTACCTATGAATGTGACGTTATTTGGAAATAGGGTCTTTGCAGATGTAATTAACTTGAGGGTCTTGAGATGATATCATCCTGCATTTAGGGTAGGCCCTAAAATCCAATGACTAGTGTCCTTATGAGGAGAGAGGGGAGATGAGATACAGTGAAACAGGCCGTGTGAAGATAGAGGCAGAGGTTGAAGTTATGTTTGCCACAAGCCAGGAACACCAGGAACCACCAGAAGCTGGAAGAGGCAAGGAAGGGTTTTCCCCTCCCACCCCACAAGGGATCATAGCCCTGCCAACACCTTGATTTCAGACTTCTGGCCTCCAGAATTGTAGAGAATAAATGTCTATTAAGCCACCAGGTTTGTGGAAGTTTGTTACGGCAGCCTTAAGAAGCTAATACACCTTCCCCATTACTTCCCTAGAATAAATTCTAACCCCTCAGCTCAGCATAGAAAGTATTATATAGTTGATTTTATCCTTGCCTGTATCTCTGGCTTCTTCTTCTGCCGCATTCATTGCTCTCGTCGCTCTAGATCTGTCTTCCCACCTGCTGATCCTTCTACTTGAAATGCCACCCCTGCCTTGTGTTGATAACTCTTGATCATTCATTAAAACCCAACTCAGGTGTCATTTCCTCTAGCTCCACCCTGCCTGACATGGTAGCCGCCAGTCACACATGACTACTGAGCACTTGAAATGTGGCTTGTGGGATGGAGGCACTGAATTCTTAATTGCAATTAATGTTAAAAACGGAAACACTGGAAATTTAAAAAAATTCCATGTTGATATGATATTTTAGGTATTGGATTAGACAAAAAAATATTAAATTAATTTCACTTGTTTCTTTTTACCTTTCTTAACTGGGCTGTTAGAATCTTTACAATCACTTATGTGTTTATCTGCTTTCTGTTGGACAGCACTGGGTTTAGTGAGCCTCCTCTTCGTTCGTGCAGCGTTCAGTGCCCACGCACCACATTATAGGAAGTTATAGTTTCTGTATCAGCCTCCTCCATTAGGAAGTTGTAGATGGGGAGTCTGTGACTCATTTTCATACCCCTGTCTCCAGCCCAGTGCGCTGTACAGAGGAAGTACTCAATAAAGCTTGGTAGAAAAAGTATAGGTGAGATGCCCTTTTCCAGCGTTTCCTTATTAGCACTCCTCTAATAAAGCATCCCTTCCCTGAATGTTAGTTGTTGGCTTGGTGGTTGGCCTGGTGAGGTCGGACTACAAAGAGGGCGGTGAGCAGCTTTCTCTAACTTTGTGTCCCTGTTGTCCTGGGTTATAGAAAGTGCTCAAAACTAGTCTGGATTATATGAATTTCTGTTGGATAAGTATTGCGGCTAAATATCTTTCCTTTCCTCTGACTTCAGTCAACCTGGATGAAATTTAAGCTGGCTGTGTTTAAGCCTGGCCTCTGGTGATGAAGAGCAGCCCTGCGATAAGGCCATCTCCTCACTGATCCTTTTGGGCTCACTTTTGCCCTTGCACTTGTGGTCCCTCGTGGATTCTGCAGCAGCACATGGTGCTCTGGGGAGAGTCCTGCTGGTGTTCACCAGCCCTGCAATCTGCTCTCTGTATAAAAGCTTTTTTTTCAGTCTTGGACTGAGTTGGTGGTGAGGGTAGAGGCTATGTGGTGAGGAAGGAGCCTTCTCAGCTGACTTGGCCAAAGCCAGCCACTCATGCCTTAGTTTTACCTGCCTCTGCCAGGATGTTATACCTTAAACCTAACGAGATTGTCTTGATTTATGAGTCAACCCAACACCGAAGAGTGAAGACTTGCATTCATTCAGCAAACGTTTATCAATGTGGCTATGGTCCAGGAACTCTTGAGGCACCGGGAGGGCGTGGGGTTCGCCAGGTAAATGGGCCACCATCCATGTCCCTAGGTTGTCTGAAGTTAGTGGAGGAGGTAAGTCAGCAAGTCTGTGTGGCAGGTGCTGTGATAGATGGAAGCACAGAGGACTGGGGAAGCCCATGCGCAGGGCACCCAGCGCAGGTCTAACTAAGCATCAGAATCAAGGGGTGACCTGAGTTTGAAAGTGGATTCTGGCTCTTATTAGCAGTGTAATTTACTTTTAGCTTAGTTTTTTTTTTGGCCTCACTGAAAGGCCTGTGGGATCCTAGTCCCCCCCCAACCCCCCCGACCAGGGATTGAACCTGGGCCCTCGGCAATGAAAGCACCGAGTCCCAGCCACTGGACCACCAGGTAATTCCCTAGCAGTGTAATTTTTAAAAACATTTTTTGAGACCCTAGTTTTCTTATCCACAATAACCAGTAGTGTAATTCCCATCTGTCAGATTGTACTGAGCATTACATGAAATGATTTGTGCAAAACATTTACTGTAGTGACTAACTCCGGTGTTCAATAAATGGTCATTTTATTATTATTATTTCCTTAGAACGGGCCACGCCTGTGATCCCTGCCTTCTGAGATGATGCCCCCACCTCCTTTCCCTGCTAGCATATGTTAACGGCTGTAGCCTTGGCGTTCACAAGAATAGTGCTGGGGGCTCAGTGGCATCCAACACCAACCGGGCTTTGCAGCCACATTGGTTGACTTGCTTTTCCCACGTTGTCTTACAAAATTATGTCAAGCATCACTGCTTACATGACTTCCCTTGCTTGGAATTCTCTTCTCCATCTACTTACGTCCTATGTGCCTCTGAGCTGAGGAAGCCTCTCCCTCCCGCTGCGGTCCACAGCAGCCTCCCCTCCTGCGAGCCCCTGCAGCAGCACATTCATCTGATCCCACCACTTGGCAGCCTCTTTATCACAATTTCTCTCTTCTTAAATAAATTTATTTATTTTTTGTTTATTTATTTTTGGCGGTGCTGGGTCTTCGTTGCTGCACGCGGGTTTCCTCTAGTTGCGGCGAGCGGGGGCTACTCTTCGTTGCAGTGCTCGGGCTTCTCGTTGCAGTGGCTTCTCTTGTTGTGGAGCATGGGCTCTAGGCACGTGGGCTTCAGTAGTTGTGACACGTGGGCTCAGTAGTTGTGACTTGTGGGCTCTAGAGCGCAGGCTCAGTAGTTGTGGCGCACGGGCTTAGTTACTCCGCGGCATGTGGGAACTTCCCGGACCAGGGCTTGAACCTGTGTCCCCTGCATTGGCAGGCGGATTCTTAACCACTGCACTGCCAGGGAAGCCCCACAGTTTCTCTAATCCTGTGAAGTGACTTTGCTTTATACATGTTCTCTATTCCTATCATGGTTTTCAAAGACCAGGTAGTTAATAAATAGCTGTTGCTTGAGGGAGAATCCTGTACAGCTTCTGTATTGTTCTGCCCTGTGTCAGTTGGGAAAAGTTTTGGCTGCAAGTGTAACTCCGCCAACAGTGGACTAACCCAAAAGACACTTGTGTACCAAAGAAGAAGCCTGGAGTGAGACAGTCTTGGTGTTCATTCCTTAGCTCCATGATGTCAGCGTACTGAGTTGACATCTCACAGTTCTCTTGGCTTATCGTATTTCTCATGGTTACAGGATTTCTTCTGTAGCCCTAGAAACCTCTTCTGTATGCCGTTATGTCCAGAGGATAAGACAGGAGGGTACCTGCATGTGTGTGTGTGACACGCACACAATACAAGGGGGTGGGAAGAGAGACACAGACAGACACACACACATACACACACATACACACACACACACACACACGGGGTGGTGGGGGGAGAGAGAGAGAGAGAGAGAGAGAGAGAGAGAGGAGGACTCATTGAGGGTCATTCTCCTTTCTTTTATGGGGGAGGAAAAAGCTATCTCAGAAATCCCCTTATGTCTATTTGCAAGAATAGGCTCCTTGGAACCCTTAGCTGCAAGAGAGGCTGTAAATACAAGTTCCTGCCTTTTTCAGTTTCTGTGGTACGGGGAAAGCAAGGGGCGCTGGCAGTGGCTGTTAGGTAGCTAAATGACAGTGTCTTCCATGTGTCCTTAGCATGGAGGTGACATCAGTTAGTACTGCTGACATCATGACATCTTGGGGAAGAGCTCACAGCAAGAAGCATCTGGCGGGAGAAACCAGTGAGCTTCTGGGAGTAGAACATGCAGCCAACTTCATTCTTTCGGGGGAAGCTTAGAAGTGTTAAGACTAAATGAAGTAAAATATCGCTGTGGTATCCAGGTTAGGAAACGCAAGATTTGAGGAGAGGGACTAGTTCTGGGGAGAACTGTCTTCACAGGACTGGTCTGAGCTTAGGAGCTTGGATCGTGTTCAGAGTCTTTCAAAGCAAGATGTCAGAGCAAGATGTTGGAGTCGGAGGTGTCAGCAGATTGAGGATGGTGGGTGGAATGGTCCCTTGACTATTACCTTTGTCTTGTTTTCACAAAAACAGACCCTGTGACAAGGATTTGGGTGAAAATGGAGTTTTTGAGAGGTGACAGCAGGAAGACTGGGGCAGAAGTGAGAGGGGCAGGGGAAAAAGCTAATAAAGGGTGTATTCAGCCACTATGGGCAATGGAAACTCAATCCCACAGTGGATCCTCTGAGAGATTGTGTAGAACACAGCCCAGAGCTGTTTCACCCATGAAGTGAGGGAATTGAAATATTTATCCACCAATCTCTATCTCTCATTGGGGAGGGGGCAGTCCTTGGCACTTTTGGCCTGTCTTGCCATGTGGGGTTGAGCATGCTTCCTAGCCAGGGAATTACATCTGGCAGCGAGTCACAGGATGTCACTGACAAGTATGGGAATTGATCACAGGTGGGATGTGGGAGGGGCTGAGATAATTTGAGCTGGGCACCAAAAGCTTCTGCTACAGGTGGCCTCCTCCTTGGAGGAGGATGGACAGACCAACAGGCTCTATGAGAGTTTTGCTGATCTGAGAGGACACACGAAAGGAGGCGCCATAGCCTAGCTATTGCAGGCACAGAACAAGTACTTTGGCGCCCCCTGAGGGTGGAGGGAAGTACAACCAGCTCCTGTCTCCTGAAAGACATTCTGAATGGATGGTGCTGTCTGGAGGCAGGTGTGGGTACATCTGGAACAGCTGGGTGAACCTGGGATGGAACAAGAGTTGCAAAATTCTCTTTGAAGGTTGGGCATCCATAACTTTGTCTTAAGAGTGGTGCAGGACACTTCCACATTGCTAGTCCCTCTTACTGAAACTGGCAAGCCCAGAATACCACTTAGGACATGATTTATGAGACCAGGGTGGGCAAAAACCCAGATTTGGGTCAGCCACCCATGACATGAACTGGTGTGAAGAGATAAGAGGAGGATGGGAATCAGACATTCTTCTGAGAATTTAAATTTGAAACTTGAAACACCTGTTAGTTTAAGTTGGTTGCTGCCAGAGTTAAAGCTGAAATGGAAGGAGAGGTCTAATAATCCATATATATTCATTTTTAATAAATTAACACCCTCCATTTTTAGGGTAATAGTTGGTCTCTGTTGCTTGTAACTAAAAGAGCATAACAGAAAATATATGTGTGGATTAATCTTCCACTTAAATAGTTAATCAAGGGGGTATTTTGATTTCTTTACCTCGAAATCTTTTGACACAATTTGTTTTTAAACCAGAGGGTTTAAAAAAAGAATCAGTTGATTTGGGTAAATGGTATTTGTTTTACTTGTTTTATTCCCCTCTTTCTGCACCTAAGGATACTCAAGATTCATTTGATCTCTCCTTGAACTCTTAGAAACTGCTCCACCCGTCCACTCCTCCTGTTTTTAGTCTCTTTGGGTCTCGAGACTGTATTTTAGGCAAGTTCTTTTTTTTTTTTTTTTTTTAACATCTTTATTGGAGTATAATTGCTTTACAATGGTATGTTAGCTTCAGCTTCACAACAAAATGAATCAGTTATATACATACATATATTCCCATATCTCTTCCCGCTTGCGTCTCCCTCCCTCCCACCTTCCCTATCCCACCCCTCCAGGCGGTCACAAAGCACCGAGCTGATCTCCCTGTGCTATGCGGCTGCTTCCCACTAGCTATTTACCTTACGTTTGGTAGTGTATATATGTCCATGCCTCTTTATCGCTTTGTCACCGTTTACCCTTCCCCCTCCCCATAACCTCAAGTCCATTCTCTAGTAAGTCTGTGTCTTTATTCCTGTTTCACCCCTAGGTTTTTCATGACATTTTTTTAAAATTCCATATATATGTGTTAGCATACGGTATTTGTCTCTCTCTTTCTGACTTACTTCACTCTGTATGACAGACCCTAGGTCTATCCACCTCATTACAAATAGCTCAATTTCGTCTCTTTTTATGGCTGAGTAATATTCCATTGTATATATGTGCCACATCTTCTTTATCCATTCATCCGATGATGGACACTTAGGTTGTTTCCATCTCCGGGCTATTGTAAATAGAGCTGCAATGAACATTTTGGTACATGACTCTTTTTGAATTATGGTTTTCTCAGGGTATATGCCCAGTAGTGGGATTGCTGGGTCATATGGTAGTTCTATTTGTAGCTTTTTAAGGAACCTCCATACTGTTCTCCACAGTGGCTGTATCAATTTACATTCCCACCAACAGTGTAAGAGGGTTCCCTTTTCTCCACACCCTCTCCAGCATTTATTGTTTCTAGATTTTTTGATGATGGCCATTCTGACTGGTGTGAGATGATATCTCATTGTAGTTTTGATTTGCATTTCTCTCATGATTAGTGATGTTGAGCATTCTTTCATGTGTTTGTTGGCAGTCTGTATATCTTCTTTGGAGAAATGTCTATTTAGGTCTTCTGCCCATTTTTGGATTGGGTTGTTTGTTTTTTGTTATTAAGCTGCATGAGCTGCTTATAAATTTTGGAGATCAATCCTTTGTCAGTTGCTTCATTTGCAAATATTTTCTCCCATTCTGAGGGTTGTCTTTCGGTCTTCTTTATGGTTTCCTTTGCTGCGCAAAAGCTTTTAAGTTTCATTAGGTCCCATTTGTTTACTCTTGTTTTTATTTCCATTTCTCTAGGAGGTGGGTCAAAAAGGACCTTGCTGTGATTTATGTCATAGAGTGTTCTGCCTATGTTTTCCTCTAAGAGTTTGATAGTTTCTGGCCTTACATTTAGGTCTTTAATCCATTTTGAGCTTATTTTTGTGTATGGTGTTAGGGAGTGATCTAATTTCATACCTTTACATGTAGCTGTCCAGTTTTCCCAGCACCACTTATTGAATAGGCTGTCCTTTCTCCACTGTACATTTCTGCCTCCTTTGTCAAAGATAAGGTGACCATATGTGCGTGGGTTTATCTCTGGGCTTTCTATCCTGTTCCATTGATCTATCTTTCTGTTTTTGTGCCAGTACCATACCGTCTTGATAACTGTAGCTTTGTAGTATAGTCTGAAGTCTGGGAGCCTGATTCCTCCAGTTCCTTCTTTCGTTCTCAAAATTGCTTTGGCTATTCGGGGTCTTTTGTGTTTCCATACAAATTGCAAAATTTTTTGTTCTAGTTCTGTGAAAAATGCCAGTGGTAGTTTGATAGGGATTGCATTGAATCTATAGATTGCTTTCGGTAGTAGAGTCATTTTCACAATGTTGATTCTTCCAATCCAAGAACATGGTATATCTCTCCATCTATTTGTATCGTCTTTAATTTCTTTCATCAGTGTCTTATAATTTTCTGCATACAGATCTTTTGTCTCCTTAGGTAGGTTTATTCCTAGATATTTTATTCTTTTTGTTGCAATGGTAAATGGGAGTGTTTTCTTGATTTCACTTTCAGATTTTTCATCATTAGTATATAGGAATGCAAGAGATTTCTGTGCATTAATTTTGTATCCTGCCACTTTACCAAATTCATTGATTAGCTCTAGTAGTTTTCTGGTAGCATCTTTAGGGTTCTCTATGTATAGGATCATGTCATCTGCAAACAGTGACAGCTTTACTTCTTCTTTTCCGATTTGGATTCCTTTTATTTCCTTTTCTTCTCTGATTGCTGTGGCTAAAACTTCCAAAACTATGTTGAATAAGAGTGGTGAGAGTGGGCAACCTTGTCTTGTTCCTGATCTTAGTGGAAATGCTTTCAGTTTTTCACCATTGAGGATGATGTTTGCTGTGGGCTTGTCATATATGGCCTTTATTATGTTGAGGAAAGTTCCCTCTATGCCTACTTTCTGCAGGGTTTTTATCGTAAATGGGTGTTGAATTTTGTCAAAAGCTTTCTCTGCATCTATTGAGATGATCATATGGTTTTTCTCCTTCAGTTTGTTAATATGGTTTATCACATTGATAGATTTGCGTATATTGAAGAATCCTTGCATTCCTGGAATAAACCCCACTTGATCATGGTGTATGATCCTTTTAATGTGCTGTTGGATTCTGTTTGCTAGTATTTTGTTGAGGATTTTTGCATCTATGTTCATCAGTGATATTGGCCTGTAGTTTTCTTTCTTTGTGACATCCTTGTCTGGTTTTGGTATCAAGGTGATGGTGGCCTGGTAGAATGAGTTTGGGAGTGTTCCTCCCTCTGCTATATTTTGGAAGAGTTTGAGAAGGATAGGTGTTAGCTCTTCTCTAAATGTTTGATAGAATTCGCCTGTGAAGCCATCTGGTCCTGGGCTTTTCTTTGTTGGAAGATTTTTAATCACAGTTTCAATTTCAGTGCTTGTCATTGGTCTGTTCATATTTTCTATTTCTTCCTGATTCAGTCTTGGCAGGTTGTGCATTTCCAAGAATTTGTCCATTTCTTCCAGATTGTCCATTTTATTGGCATAGAGTTGCTTGTAGTAATCTCTCATGATCTCTTTTATTTCTGCAGTGTCAGTTGTTACCTCTCCTTTTTCATTTCTAATTCTATTGATTTGAGTCTTCTCCCTTTTTTTCTTGATGAGTCTGGCTAGTGGTTTATCTATTTTGTTTATATTCTCAAAGAACCAGCCTTTAGTTTTATTGATCTTTGCTATTGTTTCCTTCATTTCTTTTTCATTTATTTCTGATCTGATTTTTATGATTTCTTTCCTTCTGCTAGCTTTGGGGTTTTTTTGTTCTTCTTTCTCTAATTGCTTGAGGTGCAAGGTTAGGTTGTTTATTCGAGATGTTTCCTGCTTCTTAAGGTGGGCTTGTATTGCTATAAACTTCCCCCTTAGAACTGCTTTTGCTGCATCCCACAGGTTTTGGGTCGTTGTGTCTCCATTGTCGTTTGTTTCTAGGTATTTTTTGATTTCCTCTTTGATTTCTTCAGTGGTCACTTCATTATTAAGTAGTGTATTGTTTAGCCTCCATGTGTTTGTATTTTTACAGATCTTTTCCTGTAATTGATATCTAGTCTCATGGCGTTGTGGTCAGAAAAGATACTTGATACAATTTCAATTTTCTTAAATTTACCAAGGCTTGATTTGTGACCCAAGATATGATCTATCCTGGAGAATGTTCCATGAGCACTTGAGAAAAATGTGTATTCTGTTGTTTTTGGATGGAATGTCCTATAAATATCAATTAACTCCATCTCGTTTAATGTATCATTTAAAGCTTGTGTTTCCTTATTTATTTTCATTTTGGATGATCTGTCCATTGGTGAAAGTGGGGTGTTAAAGTCCCCTGCTATGAATGTGTTACTGTCGATTTCCCCTTTTATGGATGTCAGTATTTGCCTTATGTATTGAGGTGCACCTAAGTTGGGTGCATAAATATTTACAATTGTTATATCTTCCTCTTGGATTGATCCCTTGATCATTATGTATTGTCCTTCTTTGTCTCTTCTAATAGTCTTTGTTTTAAAGTCTATTTTGTCTGATATGAGAATTGCTACTCCAGCTTTCTTTTGGTTTCCATTTGCATGAAATACCTTTTTCCATCCCCTTACTTTCAGTCTGTATGTGTCTCTAGGTCTGAAGTGGGTCTCTTGTAGACAGCAAATATATGGGTCTTGTTTTTGTATCCATTCAGCCAATCTGTGTCTTTTGGTGGGAGCATTTAGTCCATTTACATTTAAGGTAATTATCGATATGTGTGTTCCTATTCCCATTTTCTTAATTGTTTTGGGTTCATTATTGTAGGCCCTTTTCTTCTTTTGTGTTTCTTGCCTAGAGAAGTTCCTTTAGCAGTTGTTGTAGAGCTGGTTTGGTGGTGCTGAACTCTCTCAGCTTTTGCTTGTCTGTAAAGGTTTTAATTTCTCCATCAAATCTGAATGAGATCCTTGCTGGGTAAAGTAATCTTGGTTGCAGGTTTTTCTCCTTCAACACTTTCAATATGTCCTGCCACTCCCTTCTGGCTTGCAGAGTTTCTGCTGAAAGATCAGCTGTTAACCTTATGGGGATTCCCTTGTGTGTTATTTGTTGTTTTTCCCTTGCTGCTTTTAATATGTTTTCTTTGTATTTAATTTTTGACAGTTTGATTAATATGTGTCTTGGCGTATTTCTCCTTGGATTTATCCTGTATGGGACTCTCTGTGCTTCCTGGACTTGATTAACTATTTCTTTTCCCATATTAGGGAAGTTTTCAACTATAATCTCTTCAAATATTTTCTCAGTCCCTTTCTTTTTCTCTTCTTCTTCTGGAACCCCTATAATTTGAATGTTGGTGCGTTTAATGTTGTCCCAGAGGTCTCTGAGACTGTCCTCAGTTCTTTTCATTCTTTTTTCTTTTTTCTGCTCTGCAGTAGTTATTTCCACTATTTTATCTTCCAGGTCACTTATCCGTTCTTCTGCCTCAGTTATTCTGCTATTGATCCCATCTAGAGTATTTTTAATTTCATTTATTGTGTTGTTCATCGTTGCTTGTTTCATCTTTAGTTCTTCTAGGTCCTTGTTAACTGATTCTTGCAATTTGTCCATTCTATTGTCCATTCTATCTCCAAGATTTCGGATCAACCTTACTATCATTATTCTGAATTCTTTTTCAGGTAGACTGCCTATTTCCTCTTCATTTGTTAGGTCTGGTGGGTTTTTATCTTGCTCCTTCATCTGCTGTGTGTTTTTCTGTCTTTTCATTTTGCTTATCTTACTGTGTTTGGGGTCTCCTTTTTTGTAGGCTGAAGGTTCGTAGTTCCTGTTGTTTTTTGTGTCTGTCCCCAGTGGCTAAGTTTGGTTCAGTGGGTTGTGTAGGCTTCCTGGTGGAGGGTACTAGTGCCTGTGTTCTGGTGGATGAGGCTGGATCTTGTCTTTCTGGTGGGCAGGTCCACGTCTGGTGGTGTGTTTTGGGGTGTCTGTAGACTTACTATGATTTTGGGCAGCCTCTCTGCTAATGGGTGGGGTTGTGTTCCTGTCTTGCTAGTTGTTTGGCATAGGATGTCTAGCACTGTAGCTTGCTGGTCGTTGAGTGAAGCTGGGTGCTGGCGTTGAGATGGAGATCTCTCAGAGATTTTTGCTGTTTGATATTATGTGCAGCTGGGAGGCCTCTTGTGGACCAGTGTCCTGAAGTTGGCTCTCCCACCTCAGAGGCACAGCACTGACTCCTGGCTGCAGCACCAAGAGCCTTTCATCCACAGGGCTCCTTAATTTGGGATGATTCGTTGTCTATTCAGGTATTCCACAGATGCAGGGTATATCAAGTTGATTGTGGAGCTTTAATCCGCTGCTTCTGAGGCTGCTGGGAGAGATTTCCCTTTCTCTTCTTTGTTCTGACAGTTCCCAGGGGCTCAGCTTTGGATTTGGCCCCGCCTGTGCGTGTAGGTCGCCGGAGGGCGTCTGTTCTTTGCTCAGACAGGACGGGGTTAAAGGAGCCGCTGATTCGGAGGCTCTGGCTCACCCAGGCCGGGGGCTAGGGAGGGTCACGGAGTGCGGGGCGGGCCTGCAGCGGCAGAGGCCGGCGTGACGCTGCAGCCTGAGGGCGCCGTGCGCTGTCCCGGGGGAGCGGTCCCTGGATCCCGGGACCCTGGCAGTGGCGGGCTGCACAGGCTCCCCGGAAGGGCGTGTGGCTAGTGACCTGTGCTCGCACACAGGCCTCCTGACGGCGGCAGCAGCGGCCTCAGCGTCCCATGTCCGTCTCTGGGCTCCGCAATCTTAGCCGCGGCTCGCGCCCGTCCCTGGAGCTCTCTCAAGCAGCGCTCTTAATCCCCTCTCCTCGTGCACCAGGAAACAAAGAGGGACGTAAAAGACTCTTGCCTCTTCGGCAGGTCCAGACCCCTCCCCGGACTCTCTCCCGGCCAGCCGCGGCGCACCAACAGCCCTGCAGGCTGTGTTCACGCCGCCAACCTCAGTCCTCTCCCGGCGCTCCGACAAAAGCCGGAGCCTCAGCTCCCAGTCCCGCCCGCCCCGGCGGGCGAGCAGACAAGCCTCTCGGCTGGTGAGTGCCGGTCGGCCCGATCCTCTGCGCTGGAATCTGTCCGCTTTGCCCTCCGCACCCCTGTTGCTGTGCTCTCCTCCGCGGCTCCCAAGCTCCCCCACTCCGCCTCCCGAAGTCTCCACCCGCGAAGGGGCTTCCTAGTGTGTGGACACTTTTCCTCCTTCACAGCTCTCTCCCGCTGGTGCAGGACCCGTCCCTATCCTTTTGTCTCTGTTTAGTTTTTTCTTTTGCCCTACCCAGGTACGTGGGGGGTTCCTTGCCTTTTGGGAGGTCTGAGGTCTTCTGCCAGCGTTCAGTAGGTGCTCCGTAGGAGTTGTTCCACGCGTAGATGTACTTCTGGTGTATCTGTGGAGAGGAAGGTGATCTCCGCGTCTTACTCTTCCGCCATCTTCCTAGGCAAGTTCTTTTAGGATGATATTTTTTGACTTTTCAGGGCAGTCGTGATTTCAAGTATTCTGTCCTGTTGTTTCCGTATACTATCAATGTCCCAGAAATGCCAGTATTTTGGCATTTAAACTACATCTCTCAGACAGCCTAATTCCCAGAAGTGGAAAAAGTTCTTTGTTAGACTTTGTGTCCTGATTTTTGGTTTGGAAAATAAGGTCATCATTGTCTTATTACACTATTCTTTCAGGTCAGGACAACATTTTCAAGTTGTCACTATTTCTCCTTGAGCAGGTACAACCCATGCAGCCTTCCTCATTGAAGGACCATATTATATGGAATAAGACATATGTTAAAATTTATTACTTTCATGCTCCTTTGGGATACTTATTTCTGGGGATCAGCACACCCTATGGAGTCTTCATTGAAGGATAATATGGAACATGGACATCAGTCCCATGGAGCCAGTCGACCTCCCTACCCCACCCCAGTGAGGATTGGTTGGGAGGAAGAAGCTGAGTTAAGAGAAATATACTATTTTAAGGACATGCAAACGTGATTTTATCTCTTAAAAGCTTTTTGTATTGCTTTCTAGGGTCCTTGGAGACAGAACGATTATTCTTACTAATTGAATAGTCAGAAAAAAAAGTATGATTATATTTCTGATAACTTCCTGCCCAGATGTGCCTTGAAATATTTCCAACTCCAGCAAATGTCCCAATACTCCATTCTTGTCCTCCTGTAGGTGGAGTAGAGAAAGGTCCTTGTGCTGACTGTGTGCCGAGAAATTTGTGTCTCAGCTCTGCCACTAACACTCATTGAGCAATCTGGGCAATTCACTCAAACTTTCTCAGCTTTGTGTGTTTCTTTTTTGAAAAATGAGGGAATAGGATATGTGGTCCCAAATACCTTCCTGCTCTTCAACACCCATTCCAGGTTCCTGAGGCCCTTAGTCTTGTTTCACTCTTGTTTTTGTTTCTGATGTGATGTGGATGCTGCCTCTTACTCTCCTGACCCGTCACTTGTGATTTAGCTCATCCCAGAAAGTTTACAAGCTTAAAGGAAACCAGCAACTCTCAGGCTTCTAGATCACACAAATAGAAACATTAAGAAGTCATCCCCCTGGGCTTCTCTGGTGGCGCAGGGGTTAAGAATCCACCTGCCGATGCAGGGGACACGGGTTCGAGCCCTGGTCCAGGAAGACCCCACATACCACGGAGCAGCTAAGCCCGTGCGCCACAACTACTGAGCCTGGACTCTAGAACCCACTAGCCACAACTACTGAAGCCTGTGCACCTAGAGCCTGGGGTCCACAACAAGAGAAGCCACCGCAATGAGAAGCCTGCACACCACAACGAAGAGTAGCCCCTGCTCACTGCAACTAGAGAAAGCCTGTGTGCAGCAACGAACACTCAATGCAGCCAAAAATAAAATAAATTAAATAAATAAATTAAAAAAGAAAAACAGAAGTCATCCTCTGTGCCAGCGCTTTGACGCCCTTGAAAGGCTAAGTTAATACTGGAAAGTTTAGGGAACTTCAGAATTGGAGGTGCCCATTTACTCACTGCCACGGGTCAGGCAGCTCAAGTTAATATCCACACTAATTGAACACATGAATCAGAGAGAATGATGATTTGTCCCAAGCATGTGTGTGCTTAAAAAAATGGGAATAATGAAAAACTAACATAAGACAAATTGAGCTGTAGGAATTTTGTAAATGAAAATTTCTGCCCGGAAGAAGAGTAAGAAATATATCAAGGAGCCTTGAAGATCCCTAGCTGAGCTTCTCATTTTCCCCTGGCTGGGCTCTTTTTCTTTGCAGGTATCATAAATAAAACCGTCTATGCTGGAAAGGCTCTGAAGCCCTAGAGAGAAAGGAAAAGCTGCAGGGTATACCTAGTCAGAAAAAAAGGGTGATGCTCTCTCCTCGGAATCCTTTATATTTAGACACTGGTGTGTGTGTGTACAGTGGCCTCATGTGCAAGCTGCTTTGCCTGGCTCTATACTCTTGCAGGGCATCTGAGGCCTCTGGCTCGGTTTCCTGGTTTCCTGGTATGTTATTGTGATTCTTTGTTTTTAATAAGAAGGGTGTGGTAGACAAGGAGTATCACTGCTCAGACCCTGTTTCAAAGACGGTCTGGTTGCCCCAGCTGTTGGGATTGATATCTTCAACATCCTTCAGCTGTCAGCGCTTTGGTGCCTCAGGTGCAAGGGGTACCCAAGGTCAGCCGCTTCACTCAACGTCAGTCCCCTTACCCCGTGTGGCCCACGTCCAGTGACTGTATGACACAGGGTGTAAGGTCTTGGCTCTCCCACCTCAACTTGGGACAACTCTGAAGGGCATTCTGGCTCCTTATCACCCTGAGGGTCAGGAACACATTGGTAGGGATGGCCTTGCAGCCCAACTCTTCCCTTTGCTCAATCCAGCCTCCATCCTCCCCCTTTCACAGGTGTTGGGCACTCCTTAATAAACATCTGCAAGCTAATCTCCAACGTAAAGCCCCTTCCTGGGAAACCCGACCTACAACAGAAGACAACAGTATATTTGTGAAATGCAAATCAGATCATGTTATTTGCTTGCTTAAAGTGTCTCAGGGATAAAGTCCAAATTCCTCAGTGGGGTTTAAAGGTCCTTTATGGACTGGGCCTTGCTCACCTTCTCAGCTCCATCTCTTGTTGCCGCCAAACTTGTACCCTGGACTCCACTCTGATTCCTTGAATGTCCCAAGCATTCTCATGCTGAGACTTTATAAATTATATTTATATATTTTTGGCCTCACTGTCACCTTCCTTGTTTCTCTGACAAACTTCTGCCTTTCCTTCAGGACACATCTTATGTTACAATAATGATTGTTCACATTCACTGAGTCCTTCAAATTTGCTAGGGACAGTATAAAGTGATTTTTGTGTATTACCCACCTAATCCCCAGGCACTGGTGGAGTAGGTACTGTCATCATTCCCATTTTGCTGATGAAAAAATAGAGGCAGAGAGTTTAAGAAGCCTTACTCAAAGTCACAAAATTGGTAAATAGTGGAGCTAGGACTCATATGGAGGTAGAGTGTGCCATTATCCATTATGCTAACCCACCTTGTGCACGCTTTGAGGGAAGTGGCTTTCTTTTAGTGATGCGCTAGGATCACACCTAGTAGACTGCCAGTGAATGTTTGTTGAATGAATGAATAAATGTAAGAATGGCTTTCCTGCAGTCCTAGTCCCATTATGTTGAGTGAAGGAGGAGGAGCCTCCCTTCCTTACTGGGGGGAGTGGGGAGTGGCAGACAGTACAGTTACTGCTCCTGTGCCCATCTCTGGCAGCTTCCCATTAGCCTGTTTTGGCTAAGGCTCTGGCAGTGACCTTTCCCTCCTCAGATGCCCTCTGCTCCATCTGAGATCCGAACCTTCCCAGAGCCCCCTTCAGAAAGCGGCTTAAAGCTGGGAGGCCTGCGTATACGTTCTGCTTTGCCATATTCTGACTCTGTGCTTTTGAATCTCAGTTTCTTAATTGCAAAGCAGAAGCAATCGTAATTCACAGGCTCTTTAGAGAGTTAAATGAGATGGTGTAGGCGTCAGAGTTCTAAACACCAGCAAATATTATTTACTGTTAGAATGGTTTGCTTCAGGTGTCTTTCAGTTCCTTCCCAGGGTCATTCCAGGCAAAACTCTCAATCCCATCCATCGCAGTCACCCTTCCTTCCCCTCCCAAGCCCCTTCTCATATGGTTCCTGTTTCCTTCTCTCACCAGCTACCAAAGTAATTCATCCCCAGCACGTATATTCCCTGTGGTAAGAATCACACCTCCTCTGATCTAATGTTTCTGGACACTGACTAGCTGGTCTCTTCTTCCACGAATGATAAAATATCAGAATTTGAAAGTACAGACAAGATGAAGAAACTAGAGATGTGGAGTGACTTGCGCAAGCTCACAGAGTAAGCTGAAGGTCCAAGGTCCAGTTCCAAGGCCTCCTACTCCATTCTCGTTCCTATTCCTTTGGCTCTTACCTTCAGACTTGCTTTTGCATTTTAAGCATTAAAGGGCTATGGAGGAGCTTACACGGTGCTTCCTCAGGTGGCTTTTCCTGATTCTGCATGTAGCCCAGGTGGCCTTTTACACATTCCTGTGGTACCTGACACTTCTTCTTAACAGCACTCACATAACTGTAAGGATCTGTTGGGTGGCTGTTTCCCCCAGAGACTGTAAGCTCCATGAGTGCAGGGATGGGGTCTGTCCTGTTCACTATTTATCCCTTGTACCTAATACAGTTCTTGGCATCTGCAAAGTGATCAGTACTATCTCTAAGAATATGATAAGTAGCCACTAAATAGCTGGCTGACCAACTGTGGAGCATATGCTGCATTGGAAATCTTCTTGCGTCTTCTCTAGCTGGACCCCCTAGGAAGACCAAGACAGGGGGCTGAGCATTTATGTTCTCAGGCCCCAGAAGGTCTCCTCTTCCCTTCCCCTTGGGGCATTGAAGATCCAATTTTCTCATGTCCATTCCCAGTTGCATCCCTGAATTATTTCCTCTGTAACCCTCCTTGTCCTCTATTATCAGAGTCAGTAAGTGAAAGAAAGGGGCTTGGTCATCAGATGGCTTTGCAGTTCCCTTTCAGTCTTGAGATTCCATGATTCTTGTCTTTCATTCATTCAACAAGTATTTATTGACTCTCCCATGTCCTGAGGACTACCTTAGGCACTGGGATACATTGGTGAACAAAACAGATGCAACCCCTTGCCTCATGGAGCTTACATTCTAATGGCGGGGGGGCTGGACAGTATGCACTCACATAGGTCGGATGGTGCTGTGCACTATGGACGTCCATAAAGTGTACAGTGGAAAGGAGGTTCTGGGAGAATGGGATGTTTTCGTTCTGTAACGTTAGGTGTCTGCAAGTCTTAGATGGAAAATCTTAAGTTGGTGACCCAGATTCTGCCTTAGGCACATTCCAGACCCGGGAAGTTATGATAAAAACCCCACTTTTTACACCTCCCTGCACACCCCGCATGATTTTTGCTGTTTCCTTGAAAAGCGTTCACTCCTATTGCGGGGCTGATGCTGCTTTGCTGGGGCTGAGTCTCCAGAGCTGGAGATAACTGAGGATGAGCTATTGATTTCTAGGGGAAACACCTCCATAGGCTAATCTGGTGTCAAGGTGATTTACACTTTTCACTAACAGATAGAAGTTCAGGAGTCCCAGGGAATTCAATCACTTTAATGCCATTAAAGCTATAAATAGCCTTTAAAGACAT